>NW_027187419.1:1616734-1703394 GCF_028583685.1 Petaurus breviceps papuanus
TCTCTCTCTCTCTCTCTCTCTCTCTCTCTCTCTCTCTTTCACACACACACACACGCACACATTTTAACTGATGAGTTTAATTAATGGACACATTAAAGAGACAAAGTTGAAAAAAGCTTCTTGTCTCCTCCTCCCCTTCTTTCCCCTTCCCTACCTAAACCCATTTCTTATGTTTTTATAGTTTAACAAATAGCACTGAAAGATGAGAGATGAAAGAAGGAGCTGGATGAGGGGAGGTGGGGCATGATGCTGGATGATGTGAAGACAAAGCATCTCTTGGCTGAGGTGTTTATGAGAATTATGATAAATGCAGCCAAAGAACGAGAGAGGGAAGGGTCTTCAGGGTGCTCAGCCCACCAGTATGGTAGTTCATTTGCTGTCCCAGCTTATGCATAATTTGGAGATGAGAAGAGGGGAGGGAGTGAAGGAGGGGAAAACACCTGTTTTTGTTAAAAGGCTAAGCCAACTAGGAAATGGCCCACGGTGTCCAGTGGATGAAAGGAGAATAAGAGTTAGTTTGTATGCAATCTTTTACTAAATTGTAAGTTCTTGGGGGGAAGCCTTGGTATGTGACTCTCTTCCATCTTTCTATTACCACTGCCTAATCCAGTGTCCTGTACATAGCAGGTGCTTAATTAATGCTTTTGAATTGAAAATGCTTATTAATTGCTCACAACACTGTGAGCTAGGTAGCAAAAACATTATCAGCCCCATTTTATAGCTAAAGAAACAAGTTCTGAGAATCTGCTGTTACACAGCTATTAAGTGCTAGATCTAAAACTTGAACCCAAGTCTTTTGATTCCAAGGCCAGGATACTTTGCCATCATACTCTGTATTCCCATATGATTGCTGATAGCCTCCTAGACCACAAGACCACTTTCTCCCTCTTAAGGGAGGGAAGGAGCCTTTATGGAGCATGTACATACCATACCAAGATCATTATAAACTATTTCCTATGACTCAAACTTTGAAGTCACATGGGTGTCTGGTTGCTTTACAAGAACTTAGTAAGGTATGTATGGTGACACATAAGGCTAGAAAGATATGTTGGAACCATATTGTGGAGTGTCCTGAATTGGAGTTGAGGAAAATATAGGTAGTAGGGAGTTAAAGAAGGTATTTGAGCAGGGTAATGATATGATTAGAGCTGTCAATCTGTCAGTAGTGAATAGGGTAGAGTGAGACTAGAGATGAGGATACCCTTTAGGAAGCCATTGTAAAGTCTTAGATGGTAAATGAGAGTAACAGCAATTGGGATGAAAATGAAAGGACAGGTACTGGACTTTGCAGAGATACAGAGAGGAAAACAGAGTAGAAGGGTAGAGACCACTCTCTGAAACTTCCCAGCACCCAAGCCCAACAGAATAGAACTAAGAAGAGAAAGATACACCCCTTGTTCTCAAGTGACTTATACTCTAACTGGGAAAGTAGAATTCACTTCATTTTCCGATAAGAGAATGATTCAAGCTAATATAATAATGATGATAGATATTCATATAGTGCTATGTTTGCAAAGTGCTTTTAGGGGGGTAGGAGGGAGGTGGAGAGCCAGGTATTAGGGTGGATAGAATGCCAGGCCTGGAGCCAGGAAGACTTGAGTTCAAAATCTATTTTATACTCAGTCCCTATTCCATGCTGCCTCTCTGGTATGACATTGCCTCTATGCGCAATAGGCATTTAAAGAAAATGGGGGGGGGGAATCATTTAAGAGTCCTTTTAGGACTCTTACGTCTTTCCCAAACTTAGTCCTATATCTCCAATTTCCTGCTGGATATTTCTATCTCTACTATATCCACTGGATATTTCTATCTCCACATTTTCATGTTCTACCATGAACTCAAACTCATCTTATTCCAAGCAGAACCCAACATTCTTTCCCCTAAACCACTTCTCTTCCTATGTCTTCTATCTCTGTTCATAGGAGCATTGCCTTCTTTACATCATGCTCCCAGACATCCAAACCTAAAACCTTGGAGTTGTTTTCAATCCCACTCTCCCCCAATCAGTCACAATTCGTGTAGATTTGTATCTCAGCAATGCCTCTCTTATCCATCCTCTCATTTCCATTTCAACAGCTGTCACCCTAATTTACCATCTGAGACAATTGCAATGGCTTCCTAATGGATTTTCCTGCCTCTAGTCTCACTCTACCCTATTCACTGCTGACAGATTGACAGCTCTAATCATATCATTACCCTGCTCAACTGCCTTCTTTAGCTCCCTATTACCAACACATTCCTCAACTCAAATTCAGGACATTCCACAATATGGTTCCAAGATATCTTTCCAGACTTATCTGTCAATATTCCTCTACAAATATCCTATCTTCTTGTAAAGGAACTGAGTGCCCATGTGACTTCAGGGTTTGAGGTCATTGGAGATTGTCTAAAATGATGTTGGTATAATGTGTACATATTCTATAAAGGCTCCTTCCCTTCCTGATGAGTGGGTGGTGGTGATACAGTTAAGAAGGCCATCAGTGGTTGTGTGGGAATCATCCATGGGCAGAATGTAAAGGTCCATCTAGGTGTGTGTGTGTGTGTGTGTGTGTGTGTGTGTGTGTGTGAGTGTTGGAGGAGATTTCCCCACTAACTGTAGATATGATTAATTTTTAACTTATGAAATCACCAGACCAGAAGTGACCTCAGCAGCCAACTAGGCTGACCCATCCCTTTTAAGTGGATACTTTGCTTGAAGCTCTCTAAACTGAGAGGTAATAAGTAGGAATGAATCTCCTCCCTCCCTTCAAAGCCCATTACTCTTTTGAATAATGCTATAATTTTAGAAGATTTTTTTCTAATTTATTTACTGTCTGGATCTGTGGTATTGGAAACTTCTACCCATGCAAACTTTTTTTTACAGTTCCGTAATTTAAGAATCTTAGAGAGTTGCCTGGTGACACAGAGATTAAGTGATTTCCTCAGGGTCACATAGCCACTATCTGTCAAGTATAGGACTTGAACTCAGGTCTTCTCTTGGAGTCTGAGTCTCTATTCACTTTAACATAGTGGTTCTTTTTCTTAAAAGAAGTCTAAATTTCTTCTCTGCAACTTCTATGTATAGAACCTGTTTCAGCCTCTGGGGCCAAGAATAATGAGCCCAATTCTTCTGTCAGGAAACAGTACTTGACCTGGTCTCCCCATAGTTCCTCCAGACTAAACATCCTCAGTTGTTTCAAGCCATATATAAATACATGTATGTATATACACATACTCACATATATACATGTGTGTATGTGTGCATACATGTATAAATACACATAGAAATGATGAAAGTAGAAATGCCAGAAGCTGGGTACAACCTAAGAGCAATGCCTAGGAGGCCAAACCCAAGAAATGCCATGATTTTTTTGGAAAGGTAGCCAATGGGAATGGAGCCATGGTTCTAGCTCTTCTGTTACAGCCATTCCAAGCCAGTTTTTCTCTCAAGCCCCCAATGGTGAACCTCATTACCAGAAATGATATTGACCCCTACTTTATTGAGAAGATTGGGACCATGTGATATGAACTCTTTCAACTCCCCTCTCCACTCCTTTTAATATCTTAATGTCCTCATTCTTTCTTTCCTTCAGTGTCAAAGGTGACCCTCCACCTCTATCCTTAATCTTATTCCTTTCTGTCTCCTCTGTGACCTTGCTCCATTAATCAATTTCTCCTTCATGTATTTTTTATCTCTCCATCTCTAAGGTTCCTTTCCCTTCAGCCTTTAAATGTTCTTTCTCACTCCTTTGCAATATGTCTTTAATCCTTAACATTTTATTGACAAAAGCTCAAGATCATTCACTGATGACCTCTCTATCACTAAATCCAATGGCCTTTTTCTCTCTTTGCCTTTTTTGACCTTTCAAATTTGACACCATGGACTACCATATCTTTCTAGATATTATCTTCTCCCTCTGCTACAATGATATTGAATTTCTATAATTCTCCCACCTCTCTGACAGACCCTTCTCTGTCTCTTTGAACGTAAATTAAGCTCTCTCCGTCTCATCCTACCTATTAAATGTGGATGTTGCCCAAGTTTTTGTCTTTGGTTTTCTCTTCTTTCTATATATTCTCTCCTTGATGAGCTCATTTATTTCCATGGATCCAATTATTATGGTTATGTAGATGAATCCCAGATCTCTATTACTATAACCAATATCTCTTGGTCCCATATTTCCAAGTGAATCTTGGATATTGCACTTAGGTAGCTTTCTTATTCAAAACCAACCTCCATCATCTTCTCCAGAAAACATATGCCTCCCCTAATGTTTCTTTTTTGTTAATAGCACCACCATACTTTCAGTCAAACGTATTCTTTGATTCCTTCCTCTTTCTTACCCTACACATTCAATTAGTTGATAAGTTTTTTTATTTATACTTTCACCATATTTCTTCCATATGTTCCCTCTTTTCAACTCTCAGTACAACCAGCCTTGGTCAGGCCCCCATGAGAACTACATGGCTATCTTACTGTAATACTCTATGAAATGGTTTTCTTGCCTATAGTATATTCCTTCTCTAATATATCTTTCATACTGTTGCCTAAGGAATCTTCTATTCTGATCAGTTTCTACTCAAAAACATGATGCCACTCCATTGCCTAAGAAACAAAGCATAAAGACTTCTGCTGAAATTCAAGGCCTTCCAACAGTTTGGCCCTATTCTCTTTTCTATTCTCATCCCACATCACTCCCCATTAAGTGCTCCAGCTGATTTTCTCCTTGCCTCCCTCCCCATTCTTCTCTCTTAGCTCCATGTCTAATGATCCCACCATGCTGATTACTTCTGGGTCTTGCTTCCCTACTGAGTTCCATTGACCAACTTTTCTATTTTTTTTCCAAGTTAATTTTTTACCAACTATTTTGACTGAATAGTTTTTATGGTTGCTGCTTTGTAGTACATTTTGTATCTAATAATGCTAGACTCCCCTTGTTCTTACTTTTTTTTCATTATTTCCTTTGAGATTTTTGACCTTTTGTTTTTTATTCTTTTTCTGACATTGTGGCTACTCTCTGTGGTATCTAGCTTGGTGGATATAGGTGGGCAGTTTTCTTTCCTTTATAGTTTAAAACCCTTTTGATTAGATTTGCAATACTCCAAGCAAATACATCCTTACTAACCCTTATTAGGTGTGCAATATCCTTGGCCAGAAGCCAGTCATTCCTATATTTTTAGCTTTAGGTTCAGAAATCCAAACTCCACGCACAGACATCATCTTCTTAACCTACTATTCACTTCTCAAATCTGCCCTTCTTTTCTGAAACCTTTGCCTTTAATCAGCTGCAGTGACAAAAATAACAAGTGTGTCCCCAAGGCCTTCAGTTTCTTGGCCAGATCTTTATCATAGCTAACAATGCTTTCTTGATTCTTTCTAGTGGTATTATTTATATTCATCTGAATCACCGAAAAGTGGTCATAATCATCTGATTTGGCAAATCCTTTGAGGTTCTCTGTAATATCCTGGTTACATGCCCCAGAAAGCAATAGACTTCTCTTGTATTGCTCTCTGGTCAACTAATAGCTGTTTTAGTTTTTCTCATAAGGGTATCACCAATCACTACTAATCATCTTTTCTTCTTGTGATCCTTACTGGATTATGTCTCATCTGCCCAGTACCTATGGACTCATGCCTTCGTTCCTTTGTTATATAAAGGCAGTTGTTTCTTCCTCAGAGGGATCAATCAGTTCCTTCTCCTTCAGGAAGAGCATCTTATCTGTTGTCAGTGCCAGTGTTCTCTAGTCCTCCTTTCCTTTCTCTTTTGTGTTATTTTCTTCTACCTCCTAGTTCCTGGTCATAGGCTTTCTCTATTTCTCTTCACACACTTTTTCTTCTGTGTTTTCCTATTGGAGTTCTGCTACTTCACTATGCTTGTTAACCTGGAAAATGAGAGGTATTCCTTGAACCTCTTTACCTTTGCTTCTCAAAACCAGTTCAGGTGCAAGAGACCTCATCCTCATAAACTTTCTTTGAGAATGGACAATGAACAAGAGCAACCTTCTCTTCTGAGAGAGAGACAAACCTTCACGGTGAGCCTACTTGCCAATTACTTGGCAGTGGTGGAAAGATAGACATCCTATACTCTATTTAGATCCATACAAAACCTATCCTGCAATCCATACGTCCTTTTAAGCAAGACCTGTATTTGACTGTATGACATCCCTCTTAATAGATTTAAAATCCCTTGAGGTGAGGGTCTTTGTCCTCTATATTTTTGTATCCTCGGTGCCTAGCACAGTTATTTACATAAAATATTGTTTGCTTAGTGAATAGACAGATGGATGAAAAATAATTCTGACCATTGTCCTCTCAAGTTTTCCCTTTTTTGACTTATAATATCAAAAGCTATGTTTCCCCATATGTGTTCTTTCTTTCTTTCTTTTTTATTTCTTTCTTTCCTTTTTTTTGGAGGGGGGAGGATAGGGCAATTGGGGTGACTTGCCCAAGGTCACACGGCTAGTATGTGTTAAGTGTCTGAGGTTGGATTTGAACTCAGGTCCTCCTGACTCCAGGCCGGTGCTCTATTCACTACGCCACCTAGCCACCCCATCTGTCTTCTTTCTAACCTTATATGATGTAGGCTCTTATTTGTCCATCTTGAATTTACCCTGTTCCCATGAGTTCAATTCAACAAACATTTCTTGGATACCTAATATG
This sequence comes from Petaurus breviceps papuanus, assembly GCF_028583685.1. NCBI lineage: Eukaryota > Metazoa > Chordata > Mammalia > Diprotodontia > Petauridae > Petaurus > Petaurus breviceps. Next base: position 1,623,375 of record NW_027187419.1, read on the forward strand.
TGCAAGCATCCCTGTTAGAATATGCAAGTCTGGTCTAAGCATGCTATCCCCTTACTAAATAAACTTCTGTGGATCCCTATCACCACTTGGATAAAATATAAAATCCTCAGTTTGATGTTAAAAGCCCTTCATAAACTGGCACTTTCCTATCTTTTCAGTCTTCTTAAATCTTAGTCTCCTCCATGATCAAATGATACTGATCTCCTTGAAGAATCTCAAACAAGACAGTGCATCCCCTGACTGAGCATTTTCTCTTGCTGTCCCTTCTACCTCTCCCTTTTCTCTTCCCTATCATTTCCATCTCTTGGCTTTCCTAGATCTTAAAAATTCCAGCTAAAACCTCATCTCTACAGAGGCCTTTCCCCATTCCCTTTAATGCTAGTTATAGTCTCCAATTTATCCCACGTATATTTTGTTTCTACATAGATGTTTGCATGTTGTCCCTCCTCCCACATTACACTGTGAGTTCCTTGAGGGCAGTGACTGTTTTTTGCCTTTCTTTGTAATCCCAGTCCCTGGCGTAAAGTAGGAGCTTAATAAATGCTTGTTGATGCACTGTCTACAATATGGCATTAGCTTCATCCAGTTTGAATGGGATGTTCTGTATTATAAATTTCCTAGGAGTTATTCATTTCCAGTTACATGCATGGTCCAACTTGTATTCTTCTTGCTATGGCCTGCCTGGACCTAGTCTGTAAATCATCCAGATCTCCTTTGTAGGTTCATGAAGTCATGCTGTTGGTTTTTATCGATATCAAAGAGCTCCTCTGAAATCCTTAGAATGGAGTAAGCAATTCTTCAATCAGGAAAAGGCCTTACAATAGCAATAATGAAGAGGCCTTTTCTTTCTTTGCATATAGCCTCTCCCTTAGCAACCTCAGCCAAGTACTCCAACCATACCTCTACAAGAATGACACCTAAATTTGTATCTCTAGCCCTGACTTCCCAATGAAACTTCAAACTCACAATTCTAGCCTCTAACTGGACCTCTCCACCGGGATGTCCCAGCAGCACCTAAAACTAACCTACCCTAAATTTATCGTTGCCATTCCCTCTGACTTCATTAATTTCCTCAATGGCAATCACCCCATTATCCATGCTCTAAATTTTTTATTTTAATCTTCCCTCTCCCTTACCTTCTGCAACCACCTTCCAATAAAGTCAGTTACTAAATCTGGTTGATACTACCTCTGGAACCACACTCTCCTCTATCTGGTCCTTTCTATTTTCATCACCACTACCCTCAAATACATCTTTATTATAACCAATCTGGATTATTGCAATGGTCTCCTAATTGGTCTCCTTACTTCTAGTGACTCCTCCCTTCAATTTCTCCTTTCCCTTCCTGTTGCTGCCAGATTAATCCAAAGCATAGTTCCTAATCCTGTCATTGTTTTGCTCAAACCTTTCAGTAATTCCCATGGCCAAACTCAACCAATCTCTTCATAGTATGACACCTCCTTACTTTTCCATCATTGAATGCTACCATCATCCATAGATGCGCACTCAAATTAAACGATTCCCTAACAGTTCCTTTCATACTTTCTGTGTTCTTCCCCCTGATTCATACCATTCCCTTGAGGTCCTTGAGGACCCTCCTTTTATATCTGCATATTGAAATTCATCCTTCATGGTCCAACTCAAATGCCCCTTCCTCCATGATGGCTTCCCTGATTACCCCCCCCCCCACAGAATTCCCCCTTGGGTTTTGCAGAGAACTTTATATCCTCTTTATAATTATGGTCTGTTTATGTGTCATATGCCCTCTACTAAACTGTAAGATCCGTGAGGTAAGGGACAGTGTCTTGTTTGTCTTCATCCCAGCACTCTTCCCCTAGTGATATTAAGTAATAAAGGAGGGAAGGGAGGAAGGAAAGAAGAAAGGTCACCTAAAGGCTCCTAGATTAACTGCCAGTATTGGAAAGGACTGCCTCAGGTGTCTGTACTACTTAATCCCTGTGTGATTTTAGGCAAGGCAGTTAACCTCTGTTTCCTCATCTATGAAACAAGCAAGTTGTACAAGATGACCTTTAATGTTCCTTCTAGGGATAAATCTGTGATCCTATGATGTCTGTGAATATGAGGTACCATTAGACTCTGTTTACCCAAAGGGGGAGGGGAATAGTGATGACTCTGCTAAAGCAAAATTAAAGAGCTACTCATATAGAGTTACCTGTACTTTTTTTTTTAAGCAATTGGGGTTAAGTAACTTGCTCAAGGTTACACGGCCAGTTATTTTGTGTGGGTGCTAAGTGTCTGAGGCCAGAACCGATCCTGGGTCTCCCAATTCTGGGGCCAGTGCTCTTACTCACTTCGCCACCTGGCTGCCCTGATTTACCTGTACTTTTTATGCTTTTTGGGTTATATGAGGTGAGGTAGGGGAAGCCCCTAGAAATCTATTCATAGTAGCCTGGAATAATAGAAATATTTCTGACTCCTGAGAAATCAAGTAGAGAGGGCAGTTGGGGAGGGAAGGATTGTCACATTCTTAGAATGGTTACTCTCTAAGCAACCCCTGTACTCTTTGGAACTCCATGACAGGGAGGAGTCGTCCAGAACACACTGACAAGGGTATTTCTAGGGCAGAGGACTTATTTGCAAATTTAGCTGCAGTATGGCAATAGTATCAGTTTTTCCTGTGGAATGGGAAGGACTCTCATACTTGGGGTTGTTATTGACCCTTAGCTAATGTCCATTACCATATCCCTTCTTTACTTCCCATTGGCCCATCCTTTTACCACCTCATGCCCTCACTCCTTAGCCTGGAAGTAATGGCCCATCAATCAATCTTATAGTATCACAGAAACCTAGAGTTGGAAGACAGGTCAGAGACCACATATTCCAACCTTCACCTGAACAAGATTTTCTCTATAGAATCTCTCCAATCAGCCTCTGATGGAAGACTTCTAGTGACTGGGAACTCACTAACTCAAGAGGCAATCCTATTCACTTTTGAGCAACTACAATTGCTTGCAAATTTTTCCTTACATTTGTGCCCAAATCTGCTTTTCTGCAATGTCCACTCATTCCTCCTAGCTCTGCCCTCTGAGGCAAACTGAATAAGTCAAATCCCTCTTCTGTGTGGTAATCCTTCAAATATTTGAAGACAGCTATCATGTTCTGCAGCCTTCTGCTGCACCCCCCCCCACCCCCTCCCAGTCATCTTTTCTCCTTCCTGACTCTTCCTGATTCATTTAGCTATGTACAGGGAGAGAATCTGAGGATAAACCAGGAGCCTGGGCAGCAACAGCTGGTGGCCTAGATACTATTTGAGGGGGAATCAGACCTGCTGAAGGTAAGTTGAGTTGATTCATTTATGTTTTCTTCCATCCTTGAAGCTGCTTCTCTCTAGCTGCCAAAGGGATCTTTGATGAGGGAATTTTGTTGACTGAATACTGTTATAGAAGGGTCATTTGGGATGAGTGGTGGGGTATGGAGAGACAGATCCAGTGTGCCTTGAAGGCCTCCTCATACTCTGCTTTTACCATCCACAGGTTTTGACATACTTGGCACATTTGAATGAGGTAGAAGGGGACCAGGAGGTAATATGTAGAAAGCTGGCCTAGGAGAAGGGAGGAATCGGGGTGGTGGAAGAAGGCAGAAAAAGGTAAAAAGATCCTGGGGAGTGAGCTGCCCCCAAAGGTCCTGGGCTGACAGGTGTTGTAATGAGCCAGCAGAAGGAGTGCAGTTATGGGCCTCGGCTGGGGGCTGTTAGGGTCACATGAGTCTGAGAGGGTGTGAGTGGTAGCAAAGAGGAAGAGGAGTTGTTTTTACTCCTGTTGGGTTTGACTGGAGGCAGAGCCTAGGGCTGAACACTCATGAGATTCACCAGCCCCCAGATGTATAAGATCTGACAGAGAATGGCTACTACCCCTCCCCATGCACAGAATTGAGCCCCTAGCCTGCTCAGTGCTCTGGGTCCAGGTGAGCAGCAGGCCCAAGGCAATGACAGACACTTTGTACAAACAATGCCCTATCCCCCTAGGGCTCTGGCTCCCAGTTCAATTCTCTGAAATGAACAACAGCTAGAAGAAAGGCTGAGAGTGAAGGGAGGCCCCCTCAGCTCAGCTCTGGGCAGACTCACTCAGAAGGCTCCCCTGTAACAATCAGGAGGCCTAAGGGCCCCTCATCTTCCCTGGATAGGGTAGTAGACTCTGAACTGGAAGAACTTCAGGATCAGCGGGTCCCACCCCCCTAATTTTACAGATGAGGAAATCAAAGCTCATTTCCAGAGTGTGAATCATTCAGACCGAGAAGTGAAATGACTAAGATCATGCAGGTCAGGTCAAACAGAAGCAAACCTAGATTCAAACCTCTTTTGGTTCCAAATCTAGTCATCTTTCTATTATAACAATAAACCATTACATCACCCCGGTCCTCACCACCCCCTCCTCAGTAAAAGTGGCTCTCCCAGAAAGGGCTTGCCCTTGGCCTCCAGTCAGTGAGGGGGAAAAGGAGGTTAAAAGAGAGGGAGAGGGAAGAGGAAAAGGAATATGGCAGAGGGCGCCACTGGAGAATCGCTTTTGTAACCCCAGTTCCAACACCTGTGGCTATGGGACTTCTCCATTGATGGAGATGGATGTCCTGCCCTGTGTGAGGGGTGGGCAGAGTTGGCTAGAGCAGGAGAGAGGAGGACCAGTCTATTCACATGAGTCCTTCCAGTTCACTTCGACCTTTGAGTGTCTTCAGGTCACTCTGGGCACTTCTGGTTTCCCTCTTTGAGAGAGAAGAGGCCAAACCCACTGTTCCTGAAGGAACAGACTCTGGGAAGACACAAGAGGAACAGCCATTCTGCATTATGTCCCTATTCCCAGCTTCTTACACTAGAGACGGGTGAACTTCCCCTTGGGTGAGATCTAAGACTCATTTTAGTTGAGTGGCCTCACTCCCAATGGTAGAGCTCCTTCACTCTGTATTATCTGGAATATATTCTTCTAAGTATATCTTTCTGATTTCTGTTTTGCTAGGATTTGGATAAATGGATTTCTTAACCACCTACTATGTATGTATCTTCATAGTGATAGTGGTAATTGGTGGGAAGGGAGTCAAGCTTTAGATATAAGGTCCTGCTTCCCTCAATAATCACCAGCAATTAGAAGTTAGATTGAATCTGAAAACCAAATCCCATAGAACAAGGGTGAGGAACCTGTGGCCTTGAGGCCACATGTGATCCTGTAGACCCTCAAGCGTGGCCCTTTGAGTGAATCCAAACTTCATAGAACAAATTCCCTTAATAAATGGATTTGTTCTGTAAAACTTGGACTCAATCAAAAAGCCATACCCAAGGACCTAGATGGTCACATGTGACCTCCAGGCCACAGGTTCCCCACCTTTGCCTAATAATATTTAAGGGGATAGATATACTATCTTGGTACTTCTCTATGAAGAGAACAGAGAGGTCAGCTTCTGGACCCAAATTTTCTGCTTCTCTTTGATGCAAAAATTGATGCAAAAAAAAAGTCTTCCTAGGAGAAGGGAAGGGGAGAAGAGGCTAGAGATGTCTATTCTGCCTCCTTTGGAGCCACAGACAGGGAAAATCCCTTCATATCATATGGGGCTTACAGCACCTTTCTCAATATTGTCACAAAGAGGAAAATTGTTCATATGGGATCAGTGCTCAACTTAGACCCTGGCCCCACTTTATTCAGTCTCTCCTCTAGGGAGGTAGAATGTCAACTCCTTGAGGCTAAGTACAATTTCATTTTTGTCTTTGCTTAATAGTAGGTATTCGATGAATATTTATTCATTTGAATTGAATCTATGAAAGATTCCTCTCTTTCAAATTGCCTTTTTCTTCTTAGTGACCAGGACAACATGTCACTGGTTTCATTGCTACAGAATAAGCATGGTGCAGGCTACAGATACTGGACCTTTGAGTAGATAGATGGATAAGAACATAGAGCACTTATTTTTTTATAATTGATTTGTTTATTTACTTTTAGTTTACACAATCCCTTGAGTTTCAAATTTTGTCTCCCCCCTTCCTCCCCCCATGGTGGCATGCAGTCAAATATAGGATCTGCAAATACCTTCACTTTAAACATTAGTCAGGTTGTAAAGAAGGATTATAACCAATGGAATGAATAATGGGAAAGAGGAAACAAAATAAAACAAAAAAGAGAAAGAGAGCAAGTAGTTTGTTTTAATCTGCATTCAGACTCCTTAGCTCTTTCTCTGGATGTGGACATCTCTTTCCATCATGAGTCTTTTGGAGTTGTCTTATAACCTTACATTGCTGAGAAGAGCCCAGTCTATCAAGGTTAGTCATCACATTGTGTCTGTAATTGTGTACAAATTTCTCCTGGTTCTGCTTTTCTCATCATAGAGTACTTATTAAGCACTTACTGTGTCTTAGGCACTATTCTGAGGATTGGGAGGGTGGTACAAATAGCTGGACAGTCCTTGTCCTCAAGAAGGTTACAGTCTAATAGGGTAAGACAACACAGAGGGAAGCTGGAAAAGATGGCATGGTACAGAGAGAGGTAGGAAGGGGGATGAAGGCTTGGTTCTGAGCAAGAGAAGGGTAATCCTCCCCTTTTGAACTCAGAGACACAGGGACTGGTCCAAGGTTACAGGGGGTGAGAAAAGAGGATGATGGCCAAAGTCAAGGCAACAGATGAATAGATGGGAAGCGGTCCTCTAACAATGAAACCCCTCACAAGGGTTCCAATTTTCTACTGCAAGGATTCTTCCTATTTCTTATTCCACCATGCTGTGACAACGTGGGCTATGAAAGAGTCTTATAATCAGCTTCCAAATCCCAACCTGAAAAATCCCTTACCTTTCCAGGGCTACTCACACCTTTACCAGTTCACCACCATCCTTGTGATGACACATTAGATAGCTTGGTATCTCAAGGCCCTAGAAAACACAGCATCAGCACCATGTTCCCATTTTTTTAAACCAACAATTGAACTTGCCTGAAGCCTAGTTTATTTTTGGCTCAGGCCTGTAGGCCAGTGCTAATTTGCATGGCTGACTGCCCTTTGGGAGCTGAGACTCTTTTAAGTGATTAGACACTTGGAAAGACCTGGAAGTAGGTTCAGTGGGCTAAGCTGAGGTCTATATTCATCCCTTTGGTTCCTTCTCTTCTCCATCCTAAGGTAGAATCAGATTGGGCAGGATTTGGGAATCCGAATGAAAAAATGGTGCCAGAAAGTGAGAGGGGAGAGGTATAGGGACAAGATCATTGGGTGGGGATGGACAGAAATCAACTATAGGCAGCTAGTGGATAGAACACTTGACTTGGAATCAGGAAGACCTGAGTTCAAATGTGACCTCAGATATTTACTAATTGTGTGACTTTGGGCAAGTCACTTAACCTCTGCCTACCTCGGTTTTCTCAACTGTAAAACAGGTATCATAATAGCAACTGTCACAGTTATTGTGAGAATCAAATGAGATAATATTTGTAAAATACTTAGCAAAACACCTGGCACACATAGTAGATGCTTAATAAATGCTTATTTTATTCTCTTCTTCTGCTTATTCCCCATTCAAGGGGAACAAGCTTACCCCATAGCTTTTACCCTATAGCTTTTAGTCTGATGATAGACAGAGAGATAGATAGATCAATGGATAGATGGATAGATAGATCGATCAATCGATTGATCGATAGATACATAGACAGATAAATGGATGGATAGATAGAGTATTTATTAGGTACTTACTATGTCCTAGACATTGTGCTAAGTGCTGGAAATAGAAATGTAATAAAAAAAAGTTAATCTCTATCCTCAAAGGGCTTCCATTCTAATGAGGGAAGAAAGAACATAACAGGGAGTTTGAAAGGTATGGGGAGAGGAGGACAAAGTAGAAAGTTCCAGACTCAGGAGTAGAGTTGGGAAAGAACTGAGCATGGATGGCTAGAGTCTTCAACTCAGCAATCAGAGAAAGGGCCAGAGGAAGGGATGGAGACATCTTCAGGGGGAGAGGGCTGTTGATATGTAGCTGAAGGAGACAGGATTGTCAGTAAGAAGTAGACCTCGCCATCTCTTATCCTTCCTTTAGTCTGTATTGTAATAGCATGAAATTCAGCTCGGGAGTCACTTAGTCCAACCCCATAATCTTACTGTAAGTAGAGCAAGTCCTAGAGAAACAAAGTGACTTCTCCTAGCAATAGGACCATGGCTGGATTCAAACTGAGCAATTTTAACTCTGAAGCCAATGATCTTTCCACTATTATACCATAGTGCATGCTAACCACAGTTAGTATGCACTATGTTCCTTTTCTCATGTTTTTCTCTTATTTTGTAACCCTTGCTAGGTCTTCGTGTGTGCATGTGTTGTCCTGACAGTCTCTCCAACTGGGCAGTAAAGCCTATAGGCAAGGGCTCAGGCCTCTATCCTTGTGAGGACACAGCTTCTCCAGGATGGACTGCCATGACTATTTTTGCCATCACAAAGGTTGGTCATTTGGAGTCTAAAGATTGATGCTAGTCAGTTCCCAGGACCACTTCACATTCCACACAACAGACAACAAATTAACCAGGTTGGGGATTCATGTCCTTACCTGATCTTGTACTAAAAACCTGCTCATACTCCTTAATCTCTTGTGCCTTGGGGTCTCTCTTCTCCGCTGACAATTTCTGACGGTACATTTTGCCAGCATAGGCCCCCTCCTCCCAAGTCCCTTCCATTTACTCACATCAAAGTGAGTACTGGAAGGGTTTGTTTACAAGGGAGGAAAAAAGTTAATATTTACAGCTCCACGGTACACAAGCATGCACGGAGGACTCCCCAAATTATCTGCCAGGTGCACTATCAGAAGACTCTCTTGTTCACAAAACAGGCCAGGTTTCCCCAGGTGCTAACATGTGGACTGGCTAGTTTCCTCTGGGCCATCTGCCATGTTATAATCCCACTGTGGGAACTCTCTGCCTTCTAATGCCTCCTTTATGGACCCAGTCACTACAGCGCACATTTCCCATCCCAGCACCAGTCACTCCAGTCTTGTCTGTGTCCAGATTCCTGTTTCTTGGATCAACATACTTCTAGTCAGTCACACAGGAATGGCCCCTGATGCTTTACTCTCTGTTGGCTCTCACATAATCACAGCATTGTGGAGATGAGAAGGAGAATAAGAAGGGCGTCACAGAAACCATAATGGTCATGAAGCAACTTGTTCGCGCTATGCCCCTCCTGACAGAGAAGTGAAAGACTCAGGGTATAGATTGAGATTTTGGACATGGCCAATGGAGAAATTTTGTTTTATTTTTTTTTGTGTGATTATGCATATTTGTTAGAAGTGGGTTTTTTTTTTTCCCAATGGGACTGGGGTGTGAGAGAGATAAAATAGAACTTTGTTAATTGAAATATATAACATTAAAACAAAAACTCCTCATCATTTAATTCAATTCAATAAACATTTATTGAGTACCTACTATGTTCCACAACAGAGACAGCTACATGGCACAGTGGATACAGCCCAGGACTGGGCTCCCTGAATTCAAATCTAGCCTCAGACATTTACTAGCTGTGTGACCCTGGGAAAGTCACTTAACCCTGTTTACCTCAATTTCTTTACCTATCAAATAAGCTGCAGAAGGAAATGGCAAACCACTCTAGTATCTTTGCTAAGACAGCCCAAATGGGGTCAGGAAGAGTCAGACATGAGTGAAACAACTGAACACCCACCCCACCATGTGCCAGGCATTGTGCTAAGTGCTGGGAATACAAATAAGAAAAAGAAAGACAGCCCCTGTCCTCAAGGAAGTTACAATCTAGTAAGGGAAGTTGTTACATAAAAGGAAGCTGAAAGAGGGGAGTATCAGGGGGATGTAATGTCGTGTGGGGTTCAAACCAAGCAGAGCTGCTGCTGATCAAAACATTAATTCAATCAGATGCCAATTTCCCTCCCCCTTCCCCATCTCCCCTAGTTCCCAAAGATACAGTATTTCTTTACAGTAATACTGATAGCTCGTATTTATAGGATACTTTAAGATTGGTGAGAGCGTTGAATTTGAAGTGAATCCCAGCTCTGTCACTTTCGTCCTATGTGGCTTTGGTTAAACCACTTAATTGCTTTGGGTCTCAGTTTCTGCATCTGTAACATAAGGAAGGGATACTAAACAATCTCATGCATCACTTGACCAATAATTCCCACAACCCTGTAAAGCATCGATTGTAGCAGCCATGATCCCCATTTTGAAGACGGAGAAACTGAAGTTTTGAAAGTTAAGTGATTTGTTGAAACTTACAAGTCAGAAGTGACTGACTGAGGCGGGATTCACACCCAAGGCTTCCTGACTGCAGGCCCAGGGAGTGCCCTACAAAATACCCCACTGTATCTCTACCTCACAGTATCTCTGATGGGAAAATGTAAAGAAGGTCAGGCAGCTCCTTGAAGGACAAGGATGCAGGATCTCTTCGCAGCTGGAATGGATCTTTCTCCCCGTGAGGTGTGATAGGTAACATCTTCCAGCTCCTGTCTAATTGCATCACTCTAGTGAATGCATTATTTGGTTTCATTACTAGCCAGTGGAGTTGACATGTGAGGTCTATGGCAATGTTAGTAGGAGTTGTTTGTAGAGATGCCTGTGTGCTTTGTGGCTGGGACTGGCAGAAATCTTTCACATTGGGAGTTTTCCTTTGTGGGGTTTTGCTCTACCTCCACGTTTGTCATTGGTCAATTGTATGGCAGTAGAAAAAATAGAAAGGTCATGATCTAGCATGAAAGAGAACCAACTGAGAGGAAAGGGGACAGTGTGGTGTGTTGGAAAGGGCGATGAACTGGGGACCAGGGACCAGTCCCCCTTACTAGCCCTGAGCCTCTGGGGGAGAGCTGGAAGGGATTGTGGAAGTTATCTGCTCCCAACCCCTCATTTTATAGATAAAGAGAGTGAGGCCTAGAAGAGTTAAGTAACTTGATTCAAATCCAGATCCTCTGATTCCATAAACAACACGTTTTTTACTGAACCACAGTAGTTGAGGGTGTTTAGAGGAGATGATCTCTAAGGCAACTAGGTGGTTCAGTGGATAAAGCTCTGGGCCTGGAATATAGAAGAACTGAATTCAAATCCAGTCTCAGCTACTTATTAGTTGTGTGACCCTGCACAAGTCACTTAACTTCTATTTGCCTTAAGAGAAGGAGAAGGAAACTGGAGAAGAAAATGACAAACAACTCTAATCTCTTTGCAAGGAAAACTGCATGGATAGTATGGTCCACAGGGTCACTAAAAGTCTAACACGACTGAACAACAACAAGGCCTCTTACTTTCCCTTACTTATGGCTAAGGTCAGGACATAGGAGTTAAGGGAGGTATAGGCAGAAACAATAGACTTACAGGCTGGAACAGGTAGGAATAGTAGACAATCCACCAACAGGCACTTCCTATTTGTCAGGCACCATTCTAAGCTCTAGCCAAGAGACAAAAAGTTAAACATTTTCCCCTCGATAATCTTGTGTTTTGTCGGGGGGACATGTTTACCCAAAATATATATCAAGTAGTTCAGGAAAGGAGCGAACTATCATTGGGGGAGATCAGGAAAGGCTTCAAGTAGAAAACAAATCTGCCATTTGGGGAAAGTAAAATGCCTGAAGTCTTAAGGCACGTGATGGTTTCTCCTTTTACAAATGATAAGGACCTGGCTCTTAAGTTAAGTTAACCTTAATGTGTTCCAGCTTTCCTGTTTCTCTTCAGAGCTCTGACAATCCATGAAGCCAATATTTTAGGAGTTTAGGGGAGCGAGGTCAAACTCGCTGTAGAAGGCCCCTAACTGCCAGGGTCCTAGGAAAACAGCTCATTTAAAGGTCAGCCCCGTCAAGGAGCATGTCCACTTCCCTCACCCCAGACTCCTGACATGGAAATATAGTCCTCTGCTCAGCTCATGGTCACCTGCCTCATCTTCCTCATTAGATTGAGGGTGGGAACCCAGCATAATCTGTGCTTTCCACCCCACAGTCAAGTAATTGTGCTTGGCACAAAAAGTGGTCAAAAAAAAATACAAGAATGAAAGAAAATCCTATCTGTGGAGTCAAAAGACCTAAGTTAGTCCCATTCGTTTCAATTTAATAGCTGTGTAACCTTGAGCAAGTCACTGAGGCTCTCTGGGCTAGATAACTTGTAAGGTCCCAACCAGCTGTTATTTTCTCTGGTTCTATGATTCTATGAAAGGCAGTGTGGCAGAGCTTCCCTTGAAGAGAAGGCCTGGGTTCAAGTCTTGCCTGTGAAATATACTCCACATCTCGACTTTCCCCGTCTCGGTTTCAATATATTTTGGGTGGGCACAAGAAATTAAATGGGAATTTGGGGGGAATTTTGTGGAAGCTGCAGACAACATGTGAAGGCCTGCAGAAGATACAGAGCCTGACCAAACACAACCCCAGTTTTGCAGTTCTTATGGGGTGTTTATAGTACCAAAAAATTTTATGAGGATTTTCCAAATTGAGGGGTGCTGCACTCCTAACTCCCTGAGATGTGGAAGGGATAACTGTAGTTGTGTAACTGTGAATAAGGACCTTAACCTCTCAGTTTTCTAGGTATTTATTTCTAAGACTAAACCATAAGAGGAGGTGCTGGACATGAACGGGGAATTTCCTATATCAACAAATTAGCAGGTCCAGCCTCCATCCCTATGGTTTCACGACCTGGCCCTCACCAGGGGTGGTGGCAAGGTAAGGGACAGTTGAGTCAACTTTCAGTTATCTTCCAAATAATCCAAAGCATCAGATAGGTCTCTAAGTCACTTACTCTTATAAAAAATTAATGTTTCCTTTTCAGATTTACCTTTGCAATTATGCTAATGTTCAAGTGAGTTTGTATTATCAGAGCACAGGCCAACTGGTATGGGGGTGGGGAGAGGGAATGAGAAGGGAGGAAGCAGGGAGGAAATGAGCTGGCACCGTGCAGGATTATGGAAGAGAGGGGAGCCAGTTAGGTTTCAAAACTTTCTATGAATAACCCCACAAAATGGATCATCACTCATAGATGGGCAATCAAAAGCTGGCTATCAAAAGCTGTATTTGAAAAGCTTCGAAGATGACATAGAACAGAGCCCAGCTCCCACCCAGCTGTGCTCAGGGCCCAAATCCAGAGGCACAGAGCTGAAGGAAGGCCTCCCTCCCACCTGAATCCAAGCCCTTTTTTAAACCATGCCTTTAGGTGAAGTGACTTGTCCAAGGTCACACATCTGATGCCTGTCACAGCTGGGATTCCAGTGTAGGTCCTTGTCTTTAGAATTGGTAGGTGATAGGGAATAATAATCCTTGCAGTATCTCCAGCTCTCAGAGCTGTCTTGGGGATCAAATGAGAAAGCTTGGAGGGTTATATAAATGTAATAATAGTTGACACTTAAGGTTCAAGTGTTCAGAGCACTTGATCCATCATCATTTGATGCTCACAATTCTATAAGGAAAGTTCTACAGGTATCCCATCCCGTCTTAAAGAAGAGGAAATGGATGAACAGAGAGGTTACGTGCCTGGCCTCTGGTAACACAGTGAAGACTTCCCGATTCAAACCCAGGTTTCTCCTGCCCACAAGGGTACTGCTCACATTCATCAGACACTGAGTCCCTCATGGGCAAGGACTAGCTTTACTTTTGCTTTATATCATGAGGGCTCAGCATGGTGCCTAGCACCGAGTAACTTTTAATAAATGCTTGCTGACTTTCCTAACTCCATCTTACTACCACTCCACCTATTTTTATCAGTTCTGCTTTTTGTCCCACAGTAAGTATCCGTTGTCACCAGTGGCAGCAGCCTGGCCTCTCCTCCTCTCACCAGCCTGGGCCCCAGGCTGTGATTGTATCCTGTGTAATCCCAGTGAGATTGTGTCCTGGGGAAGAGAAAACAGGAAACTGCCTTCCCAGCGCCGGAGCAGTTAGAAAGGGCACAGAACCTCTGGGCCAGTGTTTCCATTTGCGCTGGTTAATGCTGCCCTTGGCTCAGTTATGGAGGCTTGACTGTCCTCCAGTGCAGCAAACCTCATCCGGGGCAGACATTTACTACAGCCCTTCCTTTGCTTAAAGATCTCAGAGGAAGCAATTCCAGTTTCAATCTCTTCATTCAGAGAAGTAGCAGCAACTGCTTGGGATAAACTCTCCTCTCTTCTCCAGCAACCTTCCCCTCCCCTCCACACTCCCGATCCCCTCCTTCCCCCCCCCCCCCCCCAAACCAAATCCTGCCCCGTAGCACAGATTTTTTTTAAACTAATGCCAAGGAAGGGGATCTTTAAAGACCAGCTGATTAGCCTGGAGAACTCCCTGTTTGCAGTATCAGGGTTCCCCGATTAGCCAGGCCCCAACTTGGGTTAAAAAAAATTGCCTTTTTAACCAGCAGAGCTGCCACTCAATGTGATGGTTGCTTTAGGTGTGGATAAAGTGGACTGAATCAAGAAGATGAGACTCAGGATGAAAATCCCTCCAATGCTTAAACATATAGGTATATTCTAATATCGTATGCATTCTAATACAGCAAATATTCTCATGTAGACGATAGGATCAGAGAGTCCCAGGGCTTGTAGGGCCTTCCAGAGCAGTCCGTTTTCCTGATCTTAAACTATCCAAGGCAGATGGGTACTTTTCATCTTCGGAACAGTCCCTATGGAAATGTGTGTACAGAAATGGGGAGGAGGGGCAGGGAGTGAGTGTGCAGGCATGGAGGGGAGCTGGACTGCATGTCTCTAAATTGTGGTCCTTCGTATCAAATTATGATGCTACTAAATACTTTTTTCCTGTTTCTGGAGTATATTTTAATGTTGGGAGGAACAAGGGAAATTTGAAATAATATGTTTTATCACACAGTGGTTTTAGTGGAAAGTGCTCATTCTTGGAATGAGCAGACTTAAGTTTTAATCTGAGAGCTTTCACATATTACCTGTGTGACCTTGGACAAATTACTTGATTTTTCTGGGCCTCAGATTTCTCCTTGGTGAAAATGAAGGGGCTGGAATGGATGATCCCAAAGGTCTACCCAGCTCTCGAATTCTCTGCTTATCTCTGAGATAACATATGTACTAAATGACATATAGAAAGAGCTTTTTAACCATCTCACACAATTGTTTCTTTGATTTGTCTAACAGTGAGACTTGTTTCTCTGAATCGTCTCTCTTTGCATGTGCTAATTGGTCTTGGCATTAATTAATCTGATTTCATTATATTCCCTTTAATTTGTCAAGATATCATTTCATTATTGGGTGACGGAACACTTCCGAGGATTGTTGGAACTGGAATATATTTTCCCCCTTTTTAAAGTTCCAGAGAAAAGTCGTTATCAATTAACTTAATTTGCATTCGCATTAGGTTAATCGTTTTAGTTTAGCCAAATTTGTGGAAATTTACATAGCAAATTGACCCTCCACATTTCACTTAAACATATGTAGCTCACACTGAGGAGTGCATTTTGAGTTGCTAATGAAATGGAGGTTATTTTGCACGCTTCTTTTAGTAAAAGAGGTCTAATTAGACCAAGTAATTTTTTATTTCATCCGTAATTGCAAAACAAATAAGCTTCTTGGCTTTTTTTCCCCCCTCTGCAGCAGCAGTATCACATGGACAAGGACGTTAATAGGGAAGTCATGTTCTCCTAATTAAGCCCGGTTTGATTTCTGTTCACTGTTCCGTCAGCAGCCCCTCGCCGGCTTTCTCCTAGGTACTCTTCTGCCTGAGTTGCTAAGCCTCCTGGTATACCTATTAATAGAAGACTCCCCCACACGGAGCCAAAGGAATTAAAAAATGTAACCAAGAAGGCAGGGTGGGAATTTTGACAGATTTTTAAAAAAATTTTTTTCTCCAGAGAGGAGAAAAAGTTGAATTTTAAAAAGGGGTCTTGGTTCCCTCCATCAGGAGAAGAAAAGAATGAAAAATAGCTTTTGTTCTTCCCCCTCCCCTGGAGAAGTTGGCATGACACATACTGTTGTCATTTCCAGAGAGATTCCAGGGCTTGCCTTATTCAAGGTTGGAAAATGGGCTGATGTCTCCCCCTCCAGGAGGGGGAGTAGAGAGCTGTGTAGAGAGCCTAGGCTTGTCTATTACAAAATGGCAAGCTAAGGTGGTCTGTGGGAGGAGTGGGGTCAAGACTAAAGCAAACACCTCTCTGGTGTCCAATTTTTCTGTCTTCACCAGGGACCCCTGATTGCTGTATCCCACCACTGTCCCGTGATGCAGTGGGGCCAGGGGGTTGGTCTCAAAGGAGGATTTGTTTTCCATGAGCAGGTCCTTTTTCCCTCAGTAAGAGAATGTTCCCCTTGAGGACAAGGTTAGACTTAGGTTAGACTCAGGGATTCTGAGCTGGAAGAAAGTCCCATCCAAAGAGTGAATTCATTTGCTACCAGAAAACTTTCAGTGACAGGTAGCCTACTACCTCCTGAAAGGGCCCAGTGCACATTGTGTTGTTGTTGTTTTTTGAAGCAATCAGTTTTAAGTGATGTGCCCAGGGTCACACAGCTAGGAAATATCTAAGAATGGATTTGAACTCAGGTACCCTTGAATCCAAGGCCCAGTGCTCTAACCACTGATCCACATAGCTGCACTTTGGAACAACTCTAATTCATAGAACTTTCATAGGATTTCGAATTGGTAGGTATCTTAGGTTGTTGTTGAGTTTTTTTTAGTCATGTTCTACTCTTCATGACCCCATTTGAGGTTTTCTTGGCAAAGATACTGGGGTTGTCTGCCATTTCCTTCTACAGCTCATTTTACAAATGAAGAACTGGGGCAACAGAGTCAAGTGACTTGCCCAGGGTCACACAGCCAGTAATAACAGAGCTGGAATTTGGAAGCAAATTCTCTGATTCCAAATGATTGAAAAAGGAGAAGAGATGGCACGCAATAGTTCCTTTTCATCCATTTAGCCTAATGCACAGAAGCTTCTCCCTCTCTCCCCTGCTTCTGTACTTGAATCCTCCAGACCAAATCCTGCATTGGGCTGCTCTACTGGACTTCAGGGTCTCTAGAATCTCATCATCTGGCTAGAGGCAGTCAACCCTGGACCTCATCCCTCCTCAGTACCCCAACCCTGGGGCTCCCCACTCCCACTGATTGGAAAAGGTGGATGATGGACTTTGGAGAGTCCCTCCCAGACCCCTATTTAAGGAGAGTTCTCTCTCTCTCTCTCTCTCTCTCTCTCTCTCTCTTTCAGGGTCTCTAGAATCCCATCCCTCCCCCTCCCTTCCTCCCCCCCCTCCTCCCCCCCCTCCATAAGAGGAAATCTCACTAATCTGGAAAGCCCCCCCCCCCTTCCTCTCTCCCCCACCATCTCCCTTTCGGCTTCTTTTCTTGTGTTATCTTCACCCATTAGATTGGGAGCTCTTTGAGGGCACGGACTGTCTCACACCTTTCTTTACAATGCCTAAGGCATGGCAAATGCTTCAGAAATGTTGGTCGACTCTGACTTTATTGACTTAAGAGACCTAACCCTCTGAAAACCTGTCACTTTCTGCCTTCTACAAGGACTCCCAGCTTCTGTCTAGGGCCATACTTTCCAGATTAGTGAGATTTCCTCTTATCCAACCTACCCCACCCCTTCCCAGCTTCCCTGAAATCCAGTGGTGCTGGAGTCAGTCCCAGCCAATTGTTAAATTTTCAGAGTGAGCATTTACATTTTGGAAATTAGCAAATGCTACAAATCAGGGATTGATTTATTGTTTTGTTGGCTGTCTGTAACTAAGGAAATGATGGGAAAATATTCATAATGTAGATTAAACTTAAAAGTGTGTTGTAAGTACAGGTATCTATCTCCCCACACTCACCCTCACAGCTGGTTGTTAAACATCTACTTTAAACACCACTGCAGATGCCCTCTAGTCGTACTCTTGCCATGCTGCATCTTTCTCCCCAACCCCCTTCCTTTCTCTTCTTTCCTGGAAACAGTAATCAAATCAATTCTTTCCTGCAGTGGGCTGCCAATCCATTACCCTGTGACTCCTTTCACCATCCTAGGGACTGCCCAGAACAAAACACCTCACTCTGGACACTACTCTCTTATTTGTATATTCTGACCTGAGTTCAAATAGGGCCTCAGATACTTCCTAGCTGTATGACCCTGGGCAATTCACTTATACTCTGTCTCAGTTTCCTCAACTGTAAAATGGAGATAATAATCAATATTTTTTAAAGTTCCTGATACCTAGTAGGCACTGGATAAACCTTTATTCCCTTCCCTTTCTCTCCTTGAGGGCAGAGAATATTTTGGCTTTATATTTGCATCCAAATGCTTAGCACAGTATGTAGCAATTCCTGAGGAATTGTTAATTACTTATTATTATTAAATGATTATTACTAAGTAATTATTAAATGCTTTTTCATGTATTCATTCACTTCTAGAGAGTATTATCGCCACTCAGCTTGGGACCTTAGGCTTAACTATTCTGATTGGTGGGTGAGTACAAAAGCATTTAGCTTATTATTTGTGCAAGACACTTACCCATGAGCTGGCTCAGTTTCCTCAGCTGTAGAATGGGTACTGTTATGATGAGGTATGGGCTCTGGGAGTCCCCTCGAGCTCTCCTTATGTCCTTGAGGTACAGGCTCTGGAAACCTCCCTTGGACTCTGATTAAATCGAGGCATTTGCATGAGGCAATAAGCCTTACATTGTGGCTGGGCCCAGACTTCTAGCCTAGTTACTAACTACTAACTCTAGCCTAGTTACTAGCCTAGCCCTCCATTGTTGATCTACTTCCCACCCTAGAACTGGCCTAAACCATCATTGTCTGTAGCCTCCAGCTACTTCCCACCCTTAATCACTCATTGACCGCATTAACTCTCCTGAAGACCCTCCCCAAACTCCTCCCCTAGATCACCCCTAGATTCCTCCCACAACCTTCTGTATATAAGACCCCATCCTGTCTTCATGTTTGTGAGAGAGCCATAGAATGACCTAGCACAGACTTACTCTGTGTCTAATGCAAGCGAACTTTTAATAAACTTTACTTTTCTTTGGCTGAGAAGACTTGATTCGAATTCATTCGGCAGGACCCGGCGTGTTGGTATTTTGGGGTCTCCAGAGCAACCCTAACCCTCTTAGTGGGAAATCTCTTTATTTTTAGCAGCTGCCTCCCAGGGTTTCTGTGAGAATCGAATGAGATGTTTCTATAGTGTTCCTCTTTCCCTTTCTCCTATTTCCACTTCTTACTATGGAAAGTTGAATCAGATATTACCATTGATGAGGGCATGACAAGATTACCCTATGACTCCACTCATGGCTCCCCAGACCCAATAATATTTATAAAGGGCTTACTTAGCACAGTGCCTGGTACATAATAGGCACTCACTAAATGCTTGTTCCTTCCCCCTCTTCCCCAACCCTGGCCACCACTCCCCTCCTGTCTCTCTTTATTAGGTAGGATATAAGCTCCATGAAGGCAGGGACTTTCTTGTTTTTTGCATTTGGATTCCAGCAAAATGCTTGGCACAAAACAGACGTATAATAAATGTTGTTTTATTCAAATTCATTTTCCTTAGGGCTCAAAATGATCTTGCCATGATCCTGCTACTGAAGATTGAAATGTCACTTCTGATGATTTGGGTTAAAGAAACACATTTGGTAATGTGGTGATGTGGAAGGAGTGATAGACTTGTCCAGAGACCAGGTTTCAAATCCTGGATCCTCCACTTACAAATACATGACCCTGGGCAAGTCACTTAGATCCTTTGAGATTCCCTTTCATCAGCTTTGTAGGTAAGAATTGAGGCAAAAGATGGCTTAGTTTGTTTTCACAAAAGGATCTGAGACTCCCTTTACTCACCTATAAAATTAGGAGTGGATTAGTTTATCTCTAAGATCTCTTCCAGCTCTAAATCTGCTGTCCTGCTTTTCTGTGCCCCTCTCTCTATCCTCTGTCAGATGCTCAGGGACTCCCAGTTAATCCCTCTTTCCCAGTTTTTCTCTGTTGCTGCAGGCGTAATTCACCCTTCAGGCCATTTCCACAGGGATTTGTTCATAGTCATTTGAATCTTAGAAAGGGCAAGATGCAATCATTCATGCCAAGATGCTAGTGCCTCCACCAAAGTTGTGGTCCAGTGCCTCACCTTGGCATGGACATAACCCTGGGGTCTTTAAGGCTCTGCCAGTGGAACCTAAGACCTGGCAGGCCCTATCTTGTTGGAACGCTATCCTGTACTACCTGGTATGACAGAGAGTAAGTAACTTGGCTGCAGGGTGATGAATTTTTCAGCCTCATGCAGCAGTTTTTAAAAAGGACCATTTCCTAAATTTTGGAAAGATAAAGGTTTTGGTGGAAGGAGGGAGTATAGATCCTAAAAGTATTAATGGAAGATTTTTTTTTAATTTATGGAATAAAATGAGCACTGAGTCATTTTGACTATTATAAATACACAAATTAAAAATAAGGGACCTATGAGGGAAGATGTTAATGACTGATGGTGGCTTAATGCTTTGCTTCTGCAATGGAAAGAGCACTGCCTTAGGCATCAGAAGACCTGAATTCCAGTCTCACTTTGAATGTCTATCACCTAAGTTAAGTCCTTCAATATCCCCAGTCTCCTCTGTAAAATGAGAGCCCTGGACTAGATGCCTTCCCATGATCTCTTCCATTGGTATTGATACTTTAATAATGGGTTATGCCTTCCCTTACTAATGGAGTCATTTAAAGCATCATCTTTCTAATCCTTTCCTATCTCACGGAACAAGGGACTACCTACTCTCTTCAGCATGGATATTAGGAACCTCTGGGAGAGAATTCAGTTCTTAGATTTCTATTCCAGGGAAAAGGTCCCCAGTTTATCTAGGGAAAGAATTAAGGGTCCTGGGGCAGTCCCTTATTCTCTCCACACAGCTGATCTGATCAGAGCCAGGTAAGATGAAAGGGGCAGAGATGCCTGGAGGGGAATGGAGGGGTGGGATGGGGTAGAGAAAAGGATAGGTATGGGGTTGCCATCCATTGAATGAGCTCCCACCCAGGGCTCCCCACCCCCTGCACTGATGCAGGAGGCCGAGGAGAAAAAGGCATTTCTGAATGAGTGTGACAGTTCACTCCACATGAAAACCCACCCAGTTGTGACTCAGAGTTTTTGGAGGCACAGATAGAATTAAAGAAATGTTAATGTATTCTGTTTGCCTTGCCTCCTGCCCACACAAACTCCAGAATGTAGAGAGTTTGGAGCACTGATGATAGGTCAGTGAAGGAACTGGGGTGTGGTGTGTGGAGAGGGGGGAGATGGATAGGGGAAGAGGGCTAATTGATTGGTTTTCAGCCCCCCTCTTCCTCAGGTCATTCCAAGCTCTCCAGAGCTGCTGTTGATGGGTCAGGAGTCCCTAGAGTCTGGGGTGGTCCATCTGCAACTGGTCTAATCCAAATGAATTTAAGGAATAGAACATGAGCCCAAACCCATGAAGGGCGGGAGTACCAGGGCCCTGGGGTAGGGTGGAGGGGAGTGGGTGAGGAATGGCAGCACAACATAACCCAGAGGGGTCTGTTTCACAGCTTCAGTGCTGTGGCTTGTCAATTGGTAAGCAGCCGTTTAGAATCACTGTCTTTTCCAAATGAGTCCCCTGAATGCTGTATGTTTAATAAGGTCTATCTCTCTATGCATTTATGCAAGAAATTCCCCAGGGTCCCTGGCAGTTGTGCTGCTTTGGCTTAGAACAATACCCAAGGAGAGACCACCCCCCACCTTCTTTTCCTTCCCCTCCTCCTGGGTCTTCTGAGACCCAGATCTTTCAGATTTGTGTGAGTCACTGCAAGGATGATTTGAAAGCCAAGCCCACAAGTGTGTGTGTGTGTGTGTGTGTGTGTGTGTGTGTTTTGTGTGTGACAGAGACAGACAGAAAGAGACAGTGAGAGAAAGAGATAGAGATGGAGAGAAAGAGAGAGAAAGAGACAGTAGGTTGGGTGAGTAAGGTCTCAAAACATCTCATAATGACCAAGAAAGATTTTGTCTGACCAGGGTAAGTAGAGGGAGATTAGTTGCCCCTTTGTCCTGGATAACAGGCCTAAGTGCAGCCCAAGATCTAATCTGTCTTGTTGGCTAACATTATATACTATAACACATTTGCATGTGTAAAAAATTCTGCTTTATATTTTTCCTTTTTAAATTTCACTTTCTTAGATTTGAACCATTGTTGCAATTGTGGAAACAGGATTTATTTTTTAATCATCCAATGGGTTAGCTATCTTAGCTTCACATAATATGAAAATCTGACAAACGCATCATATATACTCTCATCCAAGTATTGACAAAAACCTTACACAGGGCAGGATCAAGCCCAGCTCTATGTGGTACTCTACTAGAGAACTTTCTCCAGGTTAACATATCTCCTCACCAATTCGTTCATCTCTTCTCTTTGGGTTTGGTCATTCAACTAGATCCAAATCCACCTAACTATACTCTCATGAGGCATAGAAATAGAGACTGGACCTTTGATCTCATTGATGCCAGCAATTCTCAGCTGAAGAAACTGCTCGTTCAGGTCTTCAAGCTTCTCTGAAATTTACAGTTTTAGTAATGCCCAGAGCATTGAGGAGGTTACTCCGGTTACTTGGCAAGATCACATAGGCATTATGTGTCAGGGGAAGGATTTAAATCTGGATCTTCCTGGCTCCAAGGACAGTTCTCTATCAATTATGCCATATTGTCTTTGTCAAATGCCTTGATGAAATCCAGTATTCCCGCCTCCAGACTTTTGACTTGTAAGAAGTCTTTACCTGACACCCAGCATAATGATTTGGAACCACGGGAGTATGAACTTGGTGATGTTGGTGGTAATGATGATGGTGAAATCCTTGAAACAGTTCAAGCTGAAGTAATCATTCCCAATTCTTAGTACTAGTACAGTAAGCTTCAGGATTGTAACAGGCCTCTTACTTTCACAGTTTATCTCTGCTCTGTGAAGCTTGAGGTCCACAGCTTTTAGGAGAATGGAAGAAGTGACACCCAAGTTATAGTACTTGCCACCTAGAGAGGCTGCCTGGTGAAAGGTAGCTATCTTGTCATAATGCCTTAAGTGGATTGGGATGGAGGAACCTGATTTACTCAGAGTTAGTCCAAGAGAAAGGAGAAGTAGCTTGTTAAGACTATAGGTAGGGCAGTGCATCCAGGAGATTTAGATCTTTGGGCTTTCTTCTGGGCAGTAAGCCCTCCCAGCTGGGGATACCTAGGATCCATTTGGACATTAAGCCACAAGAGAAGGGACTGAGTATCTCTTGATCCTATTTTGGGGCGGGGGCCTTGGATGTTTTAAATGGCAGTCTTCATGGTCTGATAGAGAATTTTACAGTATTGCGGAGTATTACCTAGTTAATTTGACTAGAATAGAGTGTGATTTTACACGGTGAAGCTGAGACTTCTTGAGCTAACAGTTCTATTAAAGAGGGCAGAGTGTCTACCCACTCTCACCAGACCAGATAAACTCAGGGAGCATGTGACCATGGACTTTCCCAGAAACTGGGCCAGTGAGTTAAAGGTTCTTAGTTCTAAGGTTGGTTGAGGATTTGTGAGGTTTGGGGTTCCTAGTTTTTGGGGTTTGGGGTGGGGAGAGAAAGTGACTGCTATACAAGGTCCTACAACATGGTGAGAGTTTATCAAAGATGGATGGTAATTTTGTCCTCTCTCTGTTTCTGGACAGGACAATGATGTCAGGAAGGTTAGAGAGTGAGAAAAGGTCCTGGACACTGGTTTAGGAAAAGATGGGGAAGGTGATTGCTCCTGGCCTCAGGATGGGAGAGGACCCTGAATATTATAATAGGATAGATGTACCTTCATTGTTAGCAGAAATTAAATATATAAAAGAAAACACATTGTGTATTATTATTATTATGTTTTTTGAGTTCCTAAATAAAACTGTTAAGTTAGACTTTGAAGGGGGCATCATTATGAACCCAGAAAAGTGAAGCAGCCAGCAGCGGGGCTAAACCATTGTGAGATGTTGAATTGGACCCAGGTTGTATCATGTTAGCCCAGCCTTGCCCACATGGAAGGACTGATTCTTTCTGGAAGCTTGTTTAGTTTGGAACTTGGTGAGAGGTGAGGAAAGGCAACCAGCTTTGATACAAAAAGGAATCTGGAGTTTGGTTTCAATTTTGGTCAGGTAAGTCACTCACTGGTGAATGAGACAAGAGCTGGTCACTCGGCAAGATCAGGGCAGATGATTGTAACGAAGGTGAGCAACCTGTGTGGGCCATGTGTGGCTAATTTAGGAATGACTTAGGGTAAGATTACCCAACTCTATAATGTCAATTTTGTGATCTGCCAGTTGTATTTTTACCAGTTTTTAACAAAGTCCATAAGTTAGGTGGCACAGTGGATAGAGTGCTGGACCTGGAGTTGGGAAGATACCTTTTCCTGAGTTCAAATTTGGCCTCAGACATTACCTAGCTGTGTGACCCTGGACAAGTCACTTAACCCTATTTGCCTCAGTTTCCTCATTTATAAAATGAGCTAGAGAAGGAAATGACAAACCACTCCAGTATCTTTACCAAGAAAATCCCAAATGGAGTTGGACATGACTGAAAAACAACTAAACAATGAGAAGAAAAGTCAAACTTTTATTTCAGTGAATTAAAAAGAAGAAGGAAGGTACCCCTGCAAGGCCAGGAGAATTAGCTGTGGGAAGAGGTGGTCACTGGAATCTCTAGAGGCTAGACGACGACTGGTGACTGAAGTCTTCCTTCAGTTTCCTCACCTGGACTCTATTCTCTGGCCATCTCCACCTCTACCCCATCAGGTATGGGGCTCCATCTCAGTCGTCCCCTATTTTGGTAGCTCATTTTGCTGGGAACCAGGCCTCCATGTTACTTTCACTTTCTGCATGCCCGATCCAAGAGCCTGGGCAGATTCTCTTCCTAACCTCTTCCATTAGAAGGTAAGCTCCTTGAGGTCAAAGACTGTGTCGTTTACTTTTATGTATATTCCCAGCACTTTTCACAGTGTCTGATACTAGTGAGAACTTAATAGTCTATCTATCTATCTATCTATCTATCTATCTATCTATCTATCTATCTATCTATCTATCTGTCTGTCTGTCTGTCTGTCTGTCTGTCTGTCTGTCTGTCTGTCTGTCTGTCTATCCATCCATCTAACTCTGTCTTTCTATCAAAGAGGAGAGAAGGTTCCACCACTCTGGCAGGTTTCAGCTATGGTCTACATTTGGGATTAAGTACAGCCAGACTCAGGAAGAGCTGCAAAAGCTTGTCCCCTTCTGTCTTGGGGTTTTTGTAAAGGTCATGGAGAGAACCCCTCTAAATAATATAAAAAGTTCTTGTCCCAAGGTAGGAGGATGGTCATTGAATCCTTAAAGGCTGTGCTCTGACTGCTGCTCCAGCATTCCTTGTTCCTTTTTCCCAAGTGCCCTGATCCATTTATTTTCAAAACCAGACATTTTCCTCGGATCCTGGCTCCATCTGGTCCTGATTCACACTTCTTCCTGATTCACTCCTGACTGGAAAGCACTACATCCCGCCTCAGGCACCTTAGGGAACTGCTCTCACAAACATTATGGTTTTATTCTCCAGAGGCTCAGGAAGTCAAGCATTGCCAAGAGCATCCCTATTTCTGACCCAGAAAAGAGGAGTAGGAGATGACTGGGCTAGCAGGTGCTAAGGAAGGCTTGTGGGCTCTCCTATCTCCACCCCGCCAAAAAAAAAAGCCCGGCAAACTGGGATCTGCCTGCTTCTCTTCTTATGGTTCCCCTAGAGGTCCTTCCTTCTTTCCTTCCAGGAATGTCTAGTCTTTAGAAAGGATTCTTCCTTTGTTTAAAAAAAAAATCTTCACATCATCTTTTTGTTGCAGCCTTTTCTTCCTTTTACTCTGTCACTATGACAGCTGCCTTCATTCAGCTACTTCTAGAAGATGAAGGTAGAGGTACCAAGGAAAAGAAAATGGCTGTAGAGAAGGTTAAACTCTCTAAGAGGTGAGAGAAGGGGAAAGGTTATTGTTCTTATTCTTTTGTTTCTTTGGGGAGGGGTGTATTGATGGTATATGGATAACGAAGTACTAATAGACCTAACAGAAATTTGTTTGAGCTTTTCCTAGACCCCCTCCTCCAACACAAGCAGTGTATTGTGGAAGGAAACAGCCCCCATATTCAAATGCCCTGGAAGGTAGAGAGATTCTTGTGCTATGGTGTTGAACATCTGGCCTCCATCCAGCCCCACATTCCCTGAAGCCTCCCCCTTGAAAAAAATCAAAGGAGGCATGGTGAACCCATGCAAATCCATCATAATGGGACAGTCAGACCACTTGTGGTTCAACAGGGCAAACTGTCAATTATCTTTTAACTATTTTCCAGCTTCTGTTCCTGTTTCTAACCCAACTTTCCTCAAGAATTCCTGTGCTTGCTATAGTTCTGTCACATCATTTAACTTACTCAAAATCAACTATACATACTAATTTGGAGTGACTATGTGGACCATGGCTGTTTTTCCTTGACAGCTCTGTGTGTTCTCTCGGTCTAGCTTGACCTTCCAACCTTTTGCTTCCCTTTGGGTCTCACTTTTTCCCCAGATCTCCTTACCTTCCTATACTCTGTGCATGATATCTTTAGGATAATGCTAAAGACGATAGAGAGAAAGATCCAGTCATCTTCCTGGAGGACTTAAGTTTTAAACACTGAGGACTCTCAAACTCAGAGTTACCATGTACACACACTGGTAGGATCCATTTCTCCTCCTCCTCCTCCCCTTCTTCCTCTTTCTTCTGCCTACTTCCAGTTCTGATCTCTTTGCCACTCAGCCTCAGCCTACATAAAGGTGCCACACAAAGGGCAAATCATTGTGTCTCTCTGGACTTCAGTTTCCCCCTGTGAAAATAAGGAAAATAGACTAGAAAGTCACTAAGGTTCTTTCCAGGTCTAAATCCTCATGGTCCTATGAGCTGTAGATGTCTACTCTAGTACCTGACTACTTTCACATTCCAGCACTTGGTGCCCTTTACTTTACCTTGTATCTAGACTTCATCTTTGGGCTGGGCCCATCACTGGTACAGTGTATTGTTAGCAAATACGGTGTCCAGGAAACTTCTTTGTACCCTAGAGCAGCTTCCAGGGTAGCTCTGCTTCAGATTGTCAAGTTGGCTTCAGCCTTGCATTCTCTTTCTCAAACCCTTTCCTACCCCGCCCCCCCCACCTCGCCCCATCTTCCTACCAGGTACCCAGTATCTTTATGATACCTCTTATGACACACCACCCACTTGTTTTGCCCAGGCAGCATTCATACTGTCTCTGTGCTTTCTCCTTTCAAAACTGACTTGCCTTGGTCCCACTTCCTCATGGCTCTTTCAGGTAACAGCTAGTTAATCTGTGGTCAATTAAAACATCCAAGCAATAAGGAAACTTAGAGACCATCTAGTCAAGCCTGCATTTTATGAATGAAAAGAATGAGACCCAGAGAGGTGGAGCAACGTGGCCAAGGTCACAGAGCTCATTAGGTCATCTGTCTAGTTAGGTACAGAACCGGAGGGGACTAACGTTCAGTTGAGCACTTTCTCACCTGTGCTCTGCTGGCTCCGTAATTCTTATTAAGCTGTTAATAGGTGGTAATGGGATAATGAATCACACCTGAAGGTAATATATTTGCATTTGGGCTTCCCTAACTGGGGAATTTCAGGCACTGGCTGGAGCCTGAGAGAGGAAGAGAAGAGATTTTAGGGCGGGTGGAGGAAGGAGCTTCTCAATGATGGGTGCTTATTTTACTAGTCCTCTCCCTGGCAATTCCTCCTTTATGCCAGTATCCAGCTGGTATTCCTCCTCCGCCTCTTCCTCCTCCTCTTCCTCCTCCTGCTCTTCCTTCTCCTCCTCTTCCTCCCCCTCCTCCTCTTCTTCCCGACTGAAAAATGGAGACAGATATAGCCCAGTCTTACCATGTGGTTTTTCAGTGGTCCTCACTCTAAGTCCAACTTCCCCAAGCTCTCTAGCCTAGGTCAGATCAGACCCCATTCCCTCCCAGGGAGCTGGGGGGAGTAAGGGGGAATGAGGTGAGGACAAATTGGGATCCTCTTGCAATAGTTTATAGGGAGGGGCTGCTTCAGCAGCAAACAGCTGGTGTAGCTAATCCATTTTCTCCATGCTTTTGCAGGATACATAATTAAGAGTTCTGCTGAGGGGAAAAATAAAGCACACCATTAGATCTGTTTAGAACATTAGGGTAGGTCTAGTGCCCACTTGGGCACCCCCCTTGCCACATAAGCCATTAAGGTGATACTTTTGAAACAGCCCCAAGGTTGCTTGATGTGTCTATACAATGTTAATCCTGAGTAAATATTTGCATTTCATGTTCTGATATGATTTTCCACCAGGAGGGCTTTCTGAAGGTAGGATTCCCACCCTCCTCTGCTTCAATTAGCATTTCACTTAAAAATACATTTCTTTTTTCTTTTTTTTTTTTTGCAGAGGGAAGGCAGGGCAATTGTGGTTAAGTGATTTGCCCAAGGTCACATGGCCGGCCGGAGTTGAACTCAGGTCCTCCTGACTCCAGGGTCAGTGCTCTATTCACTGCACCACCTAGCTGCTCTAAAAATACATTTCTTTCTTTTTTTTTTTTTTTTTGGAGAGCAATTGGGGTTAAGTAACTTGCCCAAGGTCACATGGTAAAAATACATTTCTTAAGGCTCTCTTGTCAGAAGTCATATTCCCTCCCTTCTATGATTGCTTTCTCCTCTCTTCATCCAGACCCCTTTCCTCTTCAGTCTGCCATCAGGCCATTAGTCATTCTTCTTTATTTCACTTCTGTCTTATCTTTCCTCTCCCTCCTTTCCCCATCCAAGAATTATCTTTCTCCTTCCTTCATCCTATTCTCTTTCCCTCTTTTGTCCTTTTGCCTTTCTTAGGGTCATGGAATACAGCTAGAAGGAGACCAAGGCTATTTAGCCAATATACCCATTTTAGAGATGATTCAAACTCAGATCATAAGATCTTATATTCAGAACTAGGAGAGCCCTTATGAGCTCTAAAGTCATAAGAAACAAATAGATGACCTTTAGTCCAAACCCCCTCATTTTACAAAAAAGGAAAGTGAGACCTAGAGAGATTAAGGGATTTACTCAAGGTCACAGTAAGTGTCAAAGCCAGAATTCACACTTGGGTCCTATGACTCCAAATGCAATTTTCTTTCCCTTCCATCTTCCTCTTCTGGTTTCCCTTGTTCTATTTCAAACCACACCCTACCTCAGCCCTCTACCTTGGCTCTTCTCCCTTTATCCCCCTCTCCAAGTCCTCTCATCCTACCCCTCCATTCATTCACCTTTACACTGAGTTCCTTGAGGATAGAAACTGTCTTTTGTCTTTCCCTAGCACTTTGTAGCCCTAGTAGGTACATGACAAAATAGCCTGTTGAGAATTCTATTTCTAGCCACGATTTTTGTAGTAGAAAAGAACTAGAAACAAAGCAAATGTTTAGCAATTGAATGACTAAATAAATTGTCATACATTAATGTAAGGGAATATGACAGTGCTATAGGAAATAATTAATCTGCTTAATACTAAGAATCATAGGAAGACTTATATAAACTGATGCAAAGAGAATGAGTTGAACCAGGAAGACAATATACACAATGACTACAACAATGTAAATGGAAAGAATAACAAAATAATACTGTGAAATAATAATGTCCAAGCTCTGTCCCAAAGAAGATATATCAAGACCTCCCTTTGTCCTTTCTTTGTAGAGGTAGAGGATGAGCATTATGGGAGACTAATTTCATACTTGGCTGATGTTTTACTTTTGCCAACCATTTTTTTTTAAAGCAATTGGGGTTAAGTAACTTGCTCAAGGTTACACGGCCAGATATTTCTGGGTGTGGTGCTGAGTATCTGAGCCCGGATTTGATCCAGGTCATCCCGACACTGGAGCCGGTGCTCTTACTCGCTGAGCCACCTGGCCGTCCCTCGACCATTTTGTTTTTGTCTTTATTCTTCTTTGTTAAAAGGAATGACATTCCCAGAAGGGAGCAGGGCAGGCATATTGGGAAATATAGGTGATGTAAAGGCAAAAATCATAGAAAAAAATTGTTAACTTGTTGATTGATTGAGAGATGAACTTGAATAATAACACATCAGTTGGATGATAACCCATTTACTGAAGGAGCATCCTTCTTCCTGAGAGATAACCAAAAGATAATTTTTAGAATTCACTGCAAGTGACAGGATAACCATGCTGGGACATTCCTGGTTTAAGCAGCTGGGTAAAACTGGGCAAGAAGTCTTCTGTGGGTGCCCACATGTGTCCCAGTGTACATACAAATGAGAATAAGAATGTGTATGTGTGGAAGGAGTGTATGAAAATGGGTGAGTTGGGTCCTGGGCGCATTCATAAGAGGTACTCATGCAGATATGGGGATGTATGTATCTTTGAGGATGTACCTGTAGATACAGATCTGTGCATGCAGAGATGGGGATGTTGGTAATATGTATGATGTTGTACAAGTTCTAGGGTATGTATACATAGCTAGGTGGGATTTGGGGATATTTATATACATGCAATAAATACCACCAAATGGGAATATGTATGAAATTATAAATGGGGTATATATATATGAAATGGCATAAATTATGAGAAAATTTGTAAGGATGTGCATGTAGATATGAGCACATTGGTAGTATTTGTGGTGTTGCATATACAGGTAAGAGGGTGTCAGGGATGTTTCTAGCTGGGTGGCCCTGGCTGGGCAAATCACTTATCCTCCATTTGCCTCAGTTTCCTTATCTGTGAAATGGGGCTAATTATAGTCCCTATCTCCTAGGGTTTTTGTGAAGATCAAATAAGATAATAGTTGTAAAGTGTTTGACACAGTGTCCGGCACACAGTAAGCACAATAGACTTGTTATTAGTATTATTTATAAGGCTGCATTGCTAATATGTCGTAAGGCTATACATGTAGCTTTGGAGATGTTCATGAAGATGTAGGGATATTTATAGGGATATGCATGTAGGTAGGATTGTATTGGTGCTATTTATGGGGTATGTATGCAGATATCAGGGCACTATGGATATGTGTAAGTGCTGGGGTATCTATGGGGTATTTCCGTAGATATGTGAGGGTATTATATTTATGGGAGCTACGCATGTATGAATTTGGGGGAATATTTATAGGGTGCACTTGTACTGGTATATTTTGGGGACATGCATGTAGATATCAGTGTTCTTATAGGGTTATGCATGTGCTAAGGGATCTGTTTATATGGGGGGTTGAGGACATTTTTAGGGCTCTACATGTGGATACATTGATATTTGCAGGATTTTAAAGGATGCTCACATGTTGAGGCCATGCGTGTCCCTGTAGTTATATCTGTAGCTAGGAGTGTACCTATAGTTTTGAAGGTGTTGGGGGTCAGAGTTCAGGACTAGTTTGCTTGTATAGCTAAGCATCCCTCCCTCCGTCCCTCCCTCCTCTCCTTGGCCCTGGCTCCCTCGGAACCTCCATCCTCTCACCTAAACCACCTTGGCAAGACCAGAGGGCTTGACTGTGGACAAACTGAGGAGGAGCCAAGGTTACTGTGCCCATGGAGCAGCTGGCTCAGGGAAGTGATTAATTAAAAAATAATAAAAATAATAATAGAACGAAGCTAAACTTTCAGAGGAGAGGAGAGAAAGCTAGGGGAAGACTGCTGAGGGGAGAGGGCCAAAGAGACAAAAAACCCAAGGAAAAAGAGAGCAAGAGAATGGAGATGGAGGGAGGGAGGAAAGGAAGGAGGGAGAAAGGGCGAGAGGCGATGAGCAATTTACTTCAGCCTGAGGCTGCAAGAGCAGCCACCGCAATGGCAGCCGCTAACGCGCTGACAAGTTGTGTATGTTTTACATGCCCATTAACTCACTTACTCAATAAAAAATGCATAGTTACCACCACCAAGACATGCCAGTGCTGTACGAGGCATCTCATGCTCCCAGAGCCCCCAGCTTACTCTGGCAGCAGAGCCAACAAGGACTGGGAGGAAATGGGAGTGTGTGTGTGTGTGTGTGTGTGTGTGGGGAGGGAGGTAGACTGGAGGAAGGAAGAAGGTTATGTCTTTGCAAATGAGCCCATGGCCTAGGGAGTAAGGCAGGCTTCGAGAAATCAGCAGCACTGTGTAAACAAAATTAAGATGGAAAGTGTAAGGGGCTAGAGGACTCGGCTGGAAGCAGAGGCCAGTTCAGGTCCTATGTCTGCCACTAACTCGGGTGACTTTGGGTCAGTCACTTAGCCTTGGTTTCCTCGTCTGAAAATGAGGAGCTTCTATGGGATAATTTCTAATACTCTCTCTGGCTCAAATTTTCTAGGGAGAGAGCAAATAAGCTCTGGGGTCACTAATTTTAAGTACCACTGGATTTCAGAACAAGCGGGAAAAGAACAATGTTTTCCTACCATGGGTCTCTTGGACACCATTGGCAGAGAATGCATTCTGGGTTCTCATGTTCATTCGGTGAACTCCTCACTCTGGACACATTGCCCTCGCTCCCCTGTTGTTACTTTTCTTCAATCCCTGCACCTAAGTGTTCTAAATGCCCAGTGCTTGCTGAGGATACCATAGGGGTTCAAATCCCTTATACTTTACTGTTTGTGTGACCTTGGGGAAGTCACTTGTCTAGGCCTCATCTTAAATATTATAAGGCTGGGCTAGAATTAGGGGTGGGGAACCTGTGACCTTGAGGCCACATGTGACCTTCTAGGTTTTGGGTGCAGCCTTTGGACTGAGTCCAAGTTTTACAGAACAAATCCTTTTATTAGCCGCTGAATGGACTTGAAGTTCTTCCCAATATTAGGTCTCTTATCTGTCCTGACTTCCGAGAAACCCTGAGACCATCTCTTGAATCCTTGCTGGAGGAGGAAACCAGAAACAAGATGGTAGGAGTGGTCTGACAGGGTCTAGAAGTACTGAATTGGTTAATCTCAGTTTTCTTTCCCTCTAGGGCAGAAGGGAAAGTGGGAGCCCTTCACCTATGACCTGAGGACAGAGCCATACGTCTCAACTCTTTGGGGGAGGGGAGGGGCAAAGGGAATGGTCTCTCCTTAACTCTTTTGTTCCTCAGAGCTGTAAGGGAGTTCAATATCTTTAGGGACCTTTCCAGGGTCAATTCTTCCTAGCCCAACTATCCCAGCATGAGTGTTTCTGCTGAAGGCAGCAGTGAGGAGGGGATAGGGTCAAAGAAACTTCTGAGTTTCTTCAAACATCTTAAACTGGGTTTTATTTCCCTCCCCCCCAAAGTTAGAGACTAAACTGTAAGCTTTAAATGCTATCCTCCCCGCAGGGGTTTGTAGGGAGAGTCAGCTCACAAATGTCTGGTGGCTTATACAGAGAGCCTCCTCCTGGGGCCATTTGATATGTATGGGACCCTCAGAGGCTCCCCAAAGACCAGGCTAGAGGAAGCAAACGGTCTCTGCTTGCCTGAGAATAAACAGAACTTGGCCTTGAAAGGAGTCAGAGTTGGATCTGGAATTAGAAGGATAAAAGAGTTGTGGCCTCTGGAGAGAACAACCAAAGATTCTGAGGATGCCATCCCTTCTCTCTTACCTTCGGTAGATCTTCTGACCACACACCTTTAGACTTCAATTTTACTGTACTTGGAAACCATCCACCCACACCAGTTATGTCCTCCTCTCACTTATCTTTGTGTGGGGAGAGAACCAGTATTGGTGACTGCCTTGAGGCCATGACATGGGTGGAGAGATCCAAAGAATGGAAAAAGGTTGACATAGAGATGGAATGGGCTGCCTGAGGAGGTAATAGCCCAGGTGTTGGTTATCTTCATCCAGCAGCTGGATGATCACATGTTGGGTATGTCACAGTTTGAATTCTTTTGGGGATATTGCTTGGACTTAACGGATGCTGATAAGTACCTTGTAACTCTGAAATCCTGGGATTTTGGGAAACTTGTAGAGGGGTGGATGATTTAGCCTAATGGAGAGAGGACTAGCCTTGGGATCATGAAGACAAGGGTTTAAACCTACCTTGAACAAGAGTGGCGGTGGGCAAGTCACTTAATTTCTCTGAACCTCAGTCTTCTCACCTGTAAAATGAGGTTATCACTTAATACCTGTAGTACCCAAAGGTACTTTAGTGAGGCTCAAATTTCATTATTATTAAATAGCTAACATGTATATTACACTTACTATGTCCCAGACTTTGTTCTAAGTGCTTTACAATTATTATCTCATTTTATCCTTATAACAACCTTATAGGTTGGCACTATTATTATTCCTATTTCACAGATGAGGAAACTGAAGCAAACAGACATTAAATGACTTATCCAGGGTAATATAGTCAGTATCTGAGGGAGAATTTGAACTCAGGTCTTTCAGGCTCCAGATCTAATGCTTTATCCACTATACTACCTAGCTGTCTATAAATCATTTAATGTATATATAATGTAATAATATACAACATAATATAGCACAAACAATATATTATTATATAATGAATATGATATATAATACTATGAATTGTTTAATGTACATGTAATATAAAATTATATAATATATTTGTGTTACATTATATAATTATATGTTTCATATTATATAATTAAAGTATAATATAATAATATATTATATAATTATATGTTCTATTCTGTTATATATAATTACACAATATATAATAATTTTATAACAAATAGTATATTTAAAATAGCATATTATTTATATATTTATTTGTATATTTATAATTGTATGTATTGTATTCTATGTATAATTGTATTGCAAATTTATTATATACACTGTATATTTATAATAGTATATTACATATAAAATATTATAAATTATTGAATATATGAAAAGGACTCTACCAATGTTAAAGCACTCTATAAATCTTAGTTTGGAGACCCAGTTTTGGGTTCTGAATCCTGTTCCTGGCTTGTAGCTGCTCTGTGACCTTGGCTATTTCCTCTCTTTTGAGGCTCACTTTCCTTATCTGTAAAGTGAGAAGGTGACACTAGATGGCTTCTACGATCCTTTCCAGTTCCGATCTTCTGTGATTTTGTGGAGGGGGGTCGGGGCAGGGAGGGAGAAAAGAGAAAAGCAATAACATGAACCCCGAGACACTCCCAGAACTGGCACATTTTTATGGTACGGTGGAAGATGTGGTAGGATCTGGGTTTAAAAGTGAATATTGCTCCCTGTGTGACCTTGGGCAAATTACTTTCCTTCTGTAAGTCTCAGTTTCTTCATTTGTGAAATGAAAAGTTGGACCCACTAGGCGATCTCTAAGGTTCCTTCAAGGCTTAAATCTTATCCTGTGAATCCACTCCGGAGTCAT
Organism: Petaurus breviceps papuanus; assembly: GCF_028583685.1. NCBI lineage: Eukaryota > Metazoa > Chordata > Mammalia > Diprotodontia > Petauridae > Petaurus > Petaurus breviceps. Next base: position 1,658,487 of record NW_027187419.1, read on the forward strand.
CCAATTCTGGTCCTTCAGTGACCCCGGTGCCCACCAAAGGAAAGGGAATAGCTCCCCTCCCCACCCCCTTGCTATTCGGGGCCATTTTCCCTCCCGAAGGGGAGGGTGTGGGGTACCCCGAAGGGGAGATGAAGACGCAGGGAGCCAGGGGCGGTTAGGATTCGATGCAACTTGGAACATAAGGAGCTCCCGCCTGAAATAATTGTCGTCCGAGGTGCCTCTCTAAATCAGCTGCTAACTGGCTGTGCTGTAAGAGCCCCCGGGCTTCCTGCAGTCTGGACGAGGCTGGTTCTGCTGGGCTCAGCACCCCTGCCCTCCCTGCTCGTCCGGCCTGCCTGTCACTTTTTCTTACCAGGGACAGCTCCCTATGCAGAGATCTCAACATCTCTTGTTAGGAGAGAAGTAAGCAGCGCCCCCCCTGCCCTGTTCTCCATCCCTCGCCTCCCCCATTCCGACAGAAAGCTTTATGTTTTGGATGAGGGGAAGATCTTCATAGCGTGTCTCCCTCCCCCCACCCCCCAATAATCCAAACCTTCTGTATCACCCCACCCCCCGCCCCCGTCAGGGTAGTCCCCTTCTTCCCTGGGTGCTGGAATCCTCTGCCTCTGTGTTGTAGTATTTATTATGCCTGGTTAAAGATCATTAAGGCCTTTGTTGGAGGGGCTGACTGACAAGGAGAGTGGATTAATATTAGAACACTCTGTCAAAACTGGTGAAAAGGCGGGATTGATTTTATAGGAAGTTTAGTCAGAGCTGCGTGTAAAACCCCTGGGGTTATTCTGGAGTGCATCCATCTCCTACATTAGTAAGTCCCCATGGGAATATTCAGCTGCAGTGTTTATTACAACCAAGGCTGCATGCATATAATAGATATAGTATTAACTGCCTTTTTTCAGCTCCTGGCCTCATTGGCCCTAGTGGTCCTTGCAGCCTCAGCCCGACCAAGGACCAGAGAGAAGGGAATGCAGAACCACTACAAGTATGGAAGTGTGGTGGGTAGCTGAAAACAGCTTGGTTTACGTTGGAGTCAGGGAGCCATTAACATTTTTTTCTTTTACTGTACTGCCTGTCTCCTCCACACTAGACAACCATGCTGTTGGTCTTATAGCCAGAGGGTGGAAGTCCTTCCTCCCAGATCTTGTCCGAGTCTTTCCAGAGCCAGACTTGGCAGCTGATGGAAGGGGAGCCAGGAAGAAGAGGCCAGGGCGACCTCGTTCTGAGGAACCCCATAGATCCAAAGTGGGAACTGGGAAGTCAGACAAGTTGGGAAGTGTCCCTTTGAAGGGCCAAGAGATTCTTTGCTCTAGGAATGAATTCCTCTTGAGGATTGTTTAATTAAGGGACTTTCCAGTGTATTTAGAAGAGTATCTGATTCGAACCATTCACAGCATTTTTAGAACAGCAGTCTTAAAAGGCAAGGCCCACCTCAGCCTGTGGAAAGGGAAAATGTCAGATTGTGAGCTACTGTGGCTAGGGGAGAATTCTCTTCTTAATCTGTCTGGGAGTATGAGCTTTGGGAAGCACTCCAGGCAAAGGGGAGCTGGACCTGTTTATGTTTAAATGGAAATGTGAGTCTTAAGTGTTTTAAAAGTATTCTGGAAGGCAGGTGTGGGTAGATTCTGGCCCTGGGCCAGGGAAAGCAGTGGAAGATGATCCAGGAGTACCAGGAGGAGGAGGGGGCTAGGAGAAAAAAACCCACCAGAATAGGAAAACAGTGAAATTAGAATGGATGAGAAGGACTGGAGAGCAAGGGGAGGCAAGAGGGTCCAAGCTAGCAGGGGGCAAGAGCGCTCAAACCAGCTCCAGTAAACAAATACGAATTAATTAATTAATCAGTCATTTATCAACAAGAATTTGTTTAGCCCCTACTATGTGCTGGCTACTATGGCTCTCTGTATTAGGTATGGGAAAGAAGAACAGAATGTCTAGGATTGTTGAATGTAGAGGTTTGTGTCATAGTCCCAGTAGGATGCTGAGGAATATGCTACCAAAGGACTGAGTCACTTTAGTAGGGGGGTAATCATGGAGATGAGAAGAAGGGAGAAGGGGAGGGGAAAGGAGCTAGTCTCCTGTTAAGAGTCTGATGCAAAGGCACAGTGTGGGAGCCAGGTGATTAAGGCAGGGATTAGAAAGCGAATGGTTTACTCTGGTCAATAGACTGTAGAAGTCCTAGGAGTTAAACATTTATTCACTGGATTTAACATTAAACAATCTAGGTTTGGGTCTTGAATCCAAAACTCCTTAGCTATTGCATCATGTCTCTATTCCTCAGTTTCCTCACCTGTAAAGTCAGGGTAATAATACTTGTACTATCTAATTCATAGGATAATTGAGAAGACAGTGCTTTGTGAACCTTAAAGTGCTATAGAGATGGAAATTATTATTGTTGCTGTTGACATTATTAAGCACCTATCAGACTAGAGCACCTCCACCAACGTCCTCCTTTTTACTGACAAAGAGGAGACCCTGAGTTTTTGACGGCTTTATCGGCAGAATTGGAAGCTCCCACAGATCCTATTAAAATGGAAAGGCTTTAAGTACAGACCAGAAATTCTTTGGGTCTCTATTGTCTTGGGGACCAGCCTAGCTAAATTGAGAAATCTTCCTCAGAAGGTTAGTTGGTTCGATGATTAGGTTCCTTCCCCCACCCCCAATCCCAACTGCTCAGAGTCAATCAACAAAGGTTTTAAAAGCACTTGTTATTGCTAAATTCTGGGGATACAAAGAAAAATGAAAACATGCCCTATAGACATGGTCCCTGCCCTCAAGGAGCTCACATTTTAAAAGGGGACTTGAGATGCTCATGGCTAGCTACATAAAAGATAAGGAGAGAGCAAGGGAAGACATTAGCAATGGGGGAAGTAGAAGAGGTGAGACTGGGAAAGGTTTCATTAACTAAGGTTTAAGGGGGCTGCAATCTGTAGGAATACTCGAGTGTTTTGAGGAGAAGCAGTATGGATAGAATATCTGGAAACGAGTTCAAATTCCAGTGAAACACTTCTTAGCTGTGTGGCGACTTTTCTGAGTCTTGATTTCCTTATCGATAAAATAGGGATAGCCATCCTTATGCAGCCTCCCTCAGAGCTGTTTTGAGAAAGGCATCTTAGAAACTTTAAAGTGCTATAGAAATATGAATTTTCATTATTTTTGTCAACCTCAAAGTGCCATATAAATACTTTGAGATTCTGTGCTTTGACTCCTGGCAATTCAGTAGATTGTTTCAAGAATTGCTGTGGCTTAAAAAAAAAAACCCAACAGATTACTCTGTGGCCAGTTTGCTAAATGTCTCTAGGCCTGAGAAATCCTCTCTTGGGGAAAGAGTAAGATGGGTGCAGAGCGGTGGTGGTAGTGTCCCCAAGTATGATTACAAACCAGAGAACAAGTTTCTGGATTTGTCTTCCTCTTAAAAGGTACTTAGTCTCCTAGCTTTATAAGTTAGAGTTGAGACACAATTCTGGAACATTAGAATTTCCAGGTCTGGAAGCCTTCAAGGTCAGGGTAGATCCTGTCTGGGCAAAGTCATGGAGGGCAAAGAGCCCTGGCTCAGGAGTCAGAGGACCTGGGTGAGTCAAGTTATATGTGCTATTTACCATCTGTATGACCTTGGGCAGGTCTCTTTATCTCTATGGGTCTTGGTTTCCTCATTTGGAAAAATTAAAATGGTAGACTAGATGGCATCTGAGGTCCCTCCTAGCTCTAGAACTAGAATCTTCTTGAAAGAATTTGCTTCTGTGATGATATGAATTGGAAAGTATTCTTCAGTGGGAGGTGCTGGGAAGTGCACTTCAAAATCCTGGCTCTTTTTCTTACCTTGAAGCCTTGGGTAGATCATTTTACCTCTATATGTATTAGTTTCATCATTGATAAAATGGGGATGATTATGCTTACATTGCTTTTCTCACCCAACAGGTCCATTATGCAAACCCAACCTCCTTATTTGACCAATGAGGAAACAAAAGCCTGTGCCTCTATATCTCTATCTCTCAGCATCCCTGGCTTTCTATAAGACTTAGTTCAAATATTCCCTTCTTCTGGAGGCTTTCCTAGAGAGGACCCCAACCCCCAACCTCCCTCCCCCACCTCTGCTGCCAGGGTATGGTGTCTTCCCCTTTAGAATGTAAGCTCCTTGAGGGCAGGGACTGTTTTTACTTTTTCTTAGTTTCTCTGGAGCTTAGTAATACTTCCTAGCTTATCATAAACTCTTAATAAATGTTTATTAATTGATGAGGGGGCGTGTTCAAGGTCCTGCAGGTAGTAAATAACAGAACCAGCACTTGAATCCCAAATAACTTCAAACCCACATACCAAACCTCCTACTTTTCTGTGGGCTATATTTTTTTTATTACCAGGTTGGCAAGCAATGCCCTTCCTCCAGGATCAATGCCATGCAGATGCAGTATGCAGCTAGCATCAGCACTCCAGCCCCACAAATTGCAGGGAGGGAATATTTGGAGCAAATATCTGGGACCCCAGCCAACCAGGAATGCAGCACCCCCTATCTTTGTCTCCGTTCCCCCTTCCACAACACTCCCTGAAGGTTCTACACATCCCTTGAAATGGGGGTTTTGTTGTACAATTTGTTGGGGGAGTTTTCTTTTCCTGATTTCCAGAAGCCTGTCTCTGATTCTGCTCCACACCCAGGGTTGAAAGGAGAATCGCTGCTGCCTCTGGAAATCTTGTTTCCCCCTGCCACATGACATCAGTGGGTTATATTGCAACTTTCCACATGGCTGCTCAGACACAGACAGTTGTGTTTATGAAAATCCTCTTGATACCAGCTCAGAGCCTCCCTGGCACTCAGGGGTTCCTGGGCTATGCTATGTTCTGCTTAGAGGAGCAGCTGACAAAGGGCAGTCTGGAAGGTTGACTTTCCTTCGAGGTGCACTATGGGGAGGGCTTCATGGGGGCAGGGAAGGGAGGGTGGAGGGCTGCACTTTCCCACTCAGAGCTGGAACATCTTTGCTTCTGCTGCTTACAGCTTCATGAAGCCTCTGAAAGGCTGCTGGCAGCATTGCCTTAATTGTGGCACCAGTCCAGGGAGGCAGAAGACCCTTGAGAGTTGACTCCCGATCTGGAAACTCAGTTTTTGCTGCCAATGTGTGTGACTTTGGGCAAGTCATTTCATGTCTCTGATCCTTAACTCCCCATTCATCCTTCCCATGCCTGTACAATGGGTAGCGTTGGTGATGGGGGTGGGGGGATAGTCACCTCTGTCTCCCTTCCCCTCCCTGCTCCCCCACCCACCAGATTGGATGTTGTAATGTAAAAGAAAAGCACCAGGTATTGCAAAAGCTTATTAAATATTCATTTGAATGAGCAGGATAAAAAGGGGCCATGGGCAAACTGGTGACTAAAGCTTTAATGATCAGTACTCTGCCTCCCTTGACTCTTGTGGCACCTGAGCTCACCTCCCTTGATTCAGAGGTCTGATAACATCTCAGCCCAGGAAGATGATACAACACAGTTCATAGAGGCAGGGTAGAAATGAAGAAGGGATAGGAGAGCATATGGGAAGTCTGGATGAACCATTACTGCGACTTGCTTTGAGTTGAAATGATTCTGTCTTGACCATATTTTCCACCTGCTAAGCAGTGGCTACCAAAGATTTGGTAGGGAGCAAGAATTTGATTAGTCTGGGAGATGGAGTTGGGGTGGGTAGTCGAATTTTCCTTCCTACCAGAAAGCAGGTGGAGCATTTCCAGCATTTGTTTATGTATCCATCTAGATAATCATCTCTAAGACTTGGAGTAAGGGAGACCATGTTTTCAATCCTGCTTCTGAAACTTCATAGAATCAGAGATTTAGAGCTGGAAGGGGACCTTAAAGGTCATCCAGTCCAATTCTCCCATTTTACATTGGAGGACACTTATGCTAAATGAATCTTATCATCTATTAGGGGAGGGAAGCCACTAATAAAAAGTTCAATAATAGTACTGGGCAGGAGATTGATAAATATTAAAGAATAAGGGTTATGAAAGCTCAGAGAAAAGTGCTATTAATGTGAAAATGGGCTCGTTAGGAAGGCCTCATGGAAAAAGTGGGTATTTAGGAGGTTCAGTGGATAAAGCACCAGGCCTGGAGTCAAGAAGACCCAAGTTCAAATCTTAGACACTAGCTGTGTGACCCTAAGCAAGTCATTTGTCTCAATTTCCTCATCTATCAAGTGAGTTGGAGAAGAAATGGCAAACCACTCCAAGTACCTTTGCCAAGAAAATCCCAATTGGGGTCATGACTGAGAAAGGACTGAACAACAATTAACTTCCATATTCCTGAGAGCTGTGTCTCTCTTGATTTAGCCCAAGATCACATTAGCTGTTCTAACTGCCATGTCACTGCTGACTCAATATTTTTTAGAACACCTGCTTTCTATCCTTGTCTCCCCCACCCTATATTTATGAAATTGATTTTTTCAACTCAGATATGAGATTCTACATTTATTCTTATTTAATTTCATTTTATTATAATCAGCTTAATGCTCAAAGTATTTTTGTATACTGAATCTGACATACAGCATATTACTTATGCTTTCTATCACCTGGAAATTTGGGGAACATGCCATCTACACCTTTATCCAAATCATTGATAAAAGACATTAAACAGGAAGACGTTCAAGTCCCTGGAGAACTCCACTGGAGACTTCCTGTGGTGGTTAGCTTGAGTCATTAACAGCTATTTTTGAGTTCAACCATGCAGTTTTGAATAACCCTAATAGTATTACCATTTAATCCATATCTCTCCATCTGCTCTACTCCTCTAGTTCCCAAGCCACCATCTGGGTACTCTCCATCAGCAAGAAATCAGCCAGGCATAAGGATGTCACCACTAACTCTTAAACATAAAACATTAAGGAAACAGAATCAGTACATTACAGTTATTCAATGTAAAGCAAATACAGTAATACTGAGTATATCATATATAACCCTGCATTATAATCTTCCATTAATGTACATAGTATCCATGGGGTAAGCAGGCATATACTTAGAAAAATATAGCAGAGAAGTACATAAGTGAGAAAAATCCCTGTGCTTAGAGTGATTAAACTCTGGAGTAAAAGTGTCAAGGTCCTTGGTACATTTAGGAACCACATAAAGTTGCTTCTCTGCAAAACACTCCCTATCTTGGTTTTCATTGTTTTCTTGTTGATATGTTGGACATATCTACTCCTTTTCCTATATCAAACAGATGAAACAATGACAAAACTCTTTTAATTCAAACTCAATAATAATAGATCTCTGAGGAAGTTTTACATCATTGTAATGATAAATAGTTTCCTTAAGCCACAGAACTGCAAAGCTTCCCAGGGTGGCTCTCTGGGAAGTACAAAACAAGTCTAGTCAATTACTCACTCAATAGAATTTTACATTGTTCAGTCAGCTAACTCTGCATCTTGTTTCAGAAAAGCAGAGTTCACAACAAAACACCTTATGTTGGTTCTCTGGGCAATGAAGACAAGCCCAGGGAGATCTTCACATCACCAGATTCTGTGGTGACTTTCATTTAGCTTCAAGTCTATGCCTACAGCAAAGCAGTAAAAAACCCTGTCCCCTTCCCTCCCCCTCTCCTTTTTACTCCCAAAGTGGTAAACAAAGAGCAACAAGACTCTTCTGTGACTCTTAAACTCTAGATGACATTGAAAGGTCAATGTCTGGATTTCAGCAGAGTTTAGCTCTCCTCCAATCAATCTCTCCTTCATCCAGTCCACAAAGTGAAGGTTTCCTGCTTATCAGTTCTCTCCCAGGTACAGTATCAGGGTTCTTCTTGTCAGTTGACTGCTCACTCAATCCCTGCTGCCTTCTTAAATGCTCTTACTCTCTTTTTTTCAGCTGGATTCTTTTTTTTTCTTTTTTTCCTCTTGGAGGAGAGAGAGCAGGGCAATTGGGGTTAAGTGACTTGCCCAAGGTCACACAGCTAGTAAGTGTGTTCAGCTGGATTCTTTAACAGTCTTAACAATTCAGAGACTTTTTTTTGTAGTTTACTTTTTAAATTTTTTAGTTTACATCATTTATTTCCACAAGATTTTGAGTTACAGATTTTCTCCCTATTATTCCCCTATCCCTCCCCCAATCAGGGCATGGTAGATCTCTATGCCCCAGTGCCTGTATATCTTATTTTCCAGTTACATGTAAAATAATAATAATAATGAATTTTAAACATTTGATTTTAAACTTTTGAATTCCAGATTCTTTCCCTTCCTCCCTCGTCACCCACCCTTACTGGGAAGATAAGCAATTCAATATAGGTTGTACATGTGTAACTATGCAAAACATTTCCATAGTGGATATATTGTGAAAGACTGACTATATTTCCCTCCATCCCATCCCACCCCCCACTTGTTCTATTCTTTACTTTGATCCTGTCCCTTTTCAAAAGTGGGTGCTTCTAACTATCCTCTCCCCCAATCTGCCCTCTCTTCCATCATCCCTCTTCTCATCCCCTTTTCCCCTACTCTCCTGTAGGGTGAGATACCCTATTTAGTGTGTATGTCATTCCCTCCCTAAACCAAATTCATTGAGAATAAGGTTGACTCATTCCCTTTTGCCTTCCTGTTCTTCCCCTCCATTGTAACAGTTTTCCCTTGCCTCTTCTATATGAAATAATTTACCCCATTCTATCTCTCCCCATCTCCTCTCATTATATTTCTCTTTCACCTATTAATTTTACCTTTTAAGTATCATCCCTTCCTATTCAACTAGTCCTGAACCTTCTGTCTATGTATGCCTGTACACATACACATACTCACATATGAATACATATTCATATGCCCATATACCCTCCTATATAGACATATATATGTATGTATACATATATGTATATACATAACACACATACATACATATATATACACACACACATTTCTATTCCCTTCAGCCATTCTCATACTGAGAAAAGTTTCATAAGTTACAATTATCATTTTTCCATGTAGGAAAGTAAATAGTTCAACTTTGATAAGTTTTATGATTTCTTTTCCCTGTTTACCTTCTCATGCTTCTCTTGCTTCTTGTATCTGAATGTCAAATTTTCTATTCAACTCTGTTTTTTTCATCAAGAATGCTTGAAAGTCCTGTATTCCATTTTTCATCAAGAATGCTTAAAAGTTCTCTATTCCATTGAATGACCATATTTCCCCCTGACACATGATACTCAGTTTTGCTGGGTAGGTGATTCTTGGTTTTAATCCCAGCTCCTTTGACCTCCAGAATATCATATTCCAAGCCCTTCCATCCCTCAGTGTAGAAGCTGCCAGATTCTGGGTTATCCTGATTGTGTTTCCACAATATTCAAATTGTTTCTTCCTGGCTGCTTGTAAAATTTTCTCCCTGATCTGGGAACTCCAGAACCTGGCTATAATATTCCTAGGAGTTTTCTTTTTGGGATCTTTTTGAGGAGGTGGTAGATTCTTTCAACCTCTATTTTGCCCTTTGCTTCTAGAACATCAAGGCAATTTTCCTTGAGAATTTCTTGCAGGATGATTTCTAGGTTCTTTTTTTAATCATGTCTTTCAGGTAGTTCAATAATTTTAAAATTCTCTCTCCTGGATCTATTTTCCAGGTCAGTGATTTTCCCAATGAGATATTTCACATTGTCTTCTATTTTTTTCATTTGTTTGGATCTATTTAATAGTATCTTGATTTCTCATAAAGTCATTAGCTTTCATTTGCTCCAATCTAATTCTGTAGCAATGATTCTCCTCAGTGAGCTTTTGAGATTCTTTTCCATCTGACAAATTCGACTTTTTAAGGCATTCTTCTCCTCACTGCTTTTTTGAGCCTTTTTTGCCATTTGAGTTAGTCTATTTTTTAAGGTGTTATTTTCTTCAGTCAGGTTGTTGACTCTCATTTCATAATTTTCTTGCATTGTTCTCATTTCTCTTCCCAATTTTTCCTCCACTTCTCTTATTTGGTTTTCAAAATCCTTCTTAAGCTCCTCTATGGCCTGTAAGCAGCTTGTTCTTTTCTTGGAAGCTTCTGGTACAGGAGTTCTGACTTTGCTGTCTTCCTCCTGTTCCATACCCTGATCCTTTTTGTCCTCAAAAAAGCAATCCAGAGTTGGACCACTGTGCTTGCCTTGCTTCCTTTGCCTGCTCATGTTGCACTCAATTACTTGACTTTTGAGCTTTTTGCCACAGTAAAACTCTGCTACCAGAGGGGAGAGCTTTGTCCCAAATCACTGGGGTTTTCTCAGCTGCTGGAGCTATTAGTTGGGTGCCTTCTCTGCAGCCTCCACATGCTCCGGCAAACTGGTCATGCACCCCAGGGCCTCCACCCTAGACCACAATCCAGATCCAAGCAGGTTAAAGCAAGAGTGCTTACCCCTCAGACTGGTTGCTTGTTCCCCCTACAATATGCAGACCTGTATCTCTGAAGCAGCCACATGGCAGTGGCTGCACGGCCACAGTTCTTCAGCCACTTCTCCCTACAGGGGGTAAAAGCCTGACTGTACTTCTGAATTCCCAGTTCACAAAGTCCACACTGCACTGACATCTCACTTTGTCCTTAGCATCTATGGGTTGATAATTCTGGAGTCCACGAAGTTGCTGGTGATCTGAAGTCCCTCCAGCTGGCTGCTGGTTGTGGCTGCCCTGAGGCTAAAACCTCAGGCTCATGGGCTAGCATGGGGCTGGGCTTGGCTCCCAACACACTGAGCTGGCTGCTTCCTGACAGCCTGCCAGGCTGTCCTCAGCAAGAGGTTAGCTTCTCTGTGTCATTTTGTGGGTTCTGTACCTCCAAAGTTTGTTCAGAACCACCTTTTACATGAATTGGAGGAGGTGGGAATGGGAGCCCCATGGAAGTCCTGTTTCTACTCTGCCATATTGACTCAGTTCAGAGACTTTTGATACTCACTGACTCATCTTTCCCCAATGAGGGAAAAATCAACAAAATACACCTTCCTTTTGTTGTTATTGTTCAGTTGCTTCCGACTCTTTGTGACCCCATTTTGTGGTTTTCTTGGCAAAGATACTGGAGTGGTTTGGCATTTCTATCTCCAGCTCATTTTACAAATGAAGAAACTGAGGCAAACATGGTTAAGTGACTTGCCTAGGGTCACATAGCTAGTAAGTATCTGAGGCTAGATTGGAACTCAAGTCTTTGCTAAAAACACTTCGAATAATTTTTTTTTTTGCTCACTGAATGAAGTCTAAAGGCCTGTGCCTGACATTCAAGGTTCCCGACTACCACACTTCTGCCCTATTTTTCCAGGCTGATTTCATGTTATTCCCATCCATATATTCCAAGCCCAGATAAACTGAATTACTTCCCATCCCTTGTATATGTAACACTGACTCCCTGGCCCTCATTGCCTGTAATAGTAATGGAATTTAAAGATCCCCCTGTATTGGCTTGGTTTTTAGATTGAGTGTGTTAAAACCCAGAGCTTGTGAATCCCACTTGTGGGATGGACTTGTTGATGTGAAAAGAGAGTGCTGAACTGGGAGGAGCTGGTGAAGTAAATTTAGAGAGACAAAAGAAAAGAAAGAGGCAGAAGAATTTTTTGGAAGCAGCATCTTGGAGGCAGAGAGAGATGGAGAGGATAGCTGAGGGCCAGTTTGAATTGCCCAGGACTTTTGAGAGCTGCCACCCAGAGCTGCCAAGGACTGAGGAGACATGGCTGTTATGCTGGTACTTTGTCTGTCTGTTTTGATGTTGTTTTGCCAGATTTGTCCACTAGCAAAGGACAGTCCTGTTGTTGCAGAGGTTTTTGAACCTTACTGTTGGTTCAGAGCTCCTGAGACTGTTCTGCAGACAGAGAGTGAATTCTGTCCACTGGTGGAGGACAGTCCTGTTGTTGCAGAGGTTCTGGAACCTGGCTGTTGGTTCAGAGCTACTGAGACTGTTCTGCAGACAGAGAGTGTATTCTGTCCACTGGTGGAGGACAGTCCTGTTGTTGCAGAGGTTCTGAAACCTGGCTGTTGGTTCAGAAGCCCTGAAGAAGGATTTTCTTGTTGTATGTTTACAGAAATCCTGTAAGGGGGTTTTGCTAATGTTTTCAGGGGTCATAGGACTGTTCTGCAGACAGAGAGTGAATTAATGAAGACACTGGAAATGTATCTTGTGGCCTTGCTAAGCTTTGTCTCCCCAGGAACAAATATTGCTGAGAACTTGCCTTGGGTCAAGATGAAGAAAAGACCTCCATTTTGGTATTAAATGCTGTACTTAAGCTTGTTGTAACTCTGGGGTAGATTCAATTGTGATCCAAGGGTGGGGAACTTTTGACTTTTTTTGTGCTCTGTGATTGAACAAATGAATGTACTTTACTTATGATTAGAAACTAATCTCCATTTGAGAAGAGGGGCTTTGTGATGGACTAAATGAAATTACAGCCTAGGGGTGGAGTAGTATTTAGAAGAGGGACTTTGTGATTGATTAAATGAATGTAATGTCCAGGTGTGGGATAGTACTTGATTGAATTACACTTGGTAAATGCTGTATTTTGAATGATGTTATATTTTGATTTTCTCTGTTCTTATTTTTTTACTGAATAAAATAGAGAGCACCTATGCTGGTATTTTGAACCTTGGGAAGTTGCCTTTGCTTGGCATCACATTGCCTGAAAGGCCAGCCAGGTGTGTTAGATTTCCCTCCTTCCTCAGAGTTCTTTGATACCCTTAAGGGATGTTGGGGGTGTCTAGGCTCTCTGAAAATGACTCCATCCCCTGTTGATAGTATTCCCCTAATAGTAGGGATAGTCACCTGCACCCCAGTTCCATTCAGCTTTAGGAGTAGCTTTTACAAAAGAGTATCCACTTCAAAGCATAATAACAAGTTACAAATGTACCTCCCCAACATGGGACTTAATCCTACTCCCCATTTCTACCACCTCAGTCTCTGTGGAGGAGATGGGGCTTAGGTTCACAACTTAGCTTAGTTCCTATAGAGCACACAGTCTCGGTACCAAATTCAAAACAACTTGGGTTCAAGTCCCCAGAACCCTGGCTTCTCTGGATTCCTCTGTCAGCTTGATTGGCTGCACCAACTTGCCTGCTATCCTGGCTTTGAGGTTTCTGTGACTTGAATTCCTAGGTCTGGTGTGAATCATACGTGCCCCTACAACTGAGGATGAACAATGCAGAACACAGACCCCCATGTCCATTTCTTGGAACTGGGGTAAAAGGGTGAGAGAATTCCCCTCCCAGTTCAGCTCCTGGTGCCTGTGCTGTGGGTTAGCTGCATTTTTCACCTTCTAGTTGCAGCAGGAAGGAGCATGCAGGAAAAAAAAAAGATACTCTGTCTCAGTCAGTAAGTTTTGGGGTTTTCCCTGGTTTGTTCCGGCTATATATCCAATCAGAGAAGGTTGTATCTACCTTCTTGGTAAGGAACGCAGAGTGTCTCCATGTTAGTTGATCTGGGCATGCCTAGGACCAACCCCTCAGGAAGCCTCCATATTAGATGGGTTAGATATGCTCTAAGACCTATACATACACATGTGTATACACCCATACACATATATGTATATGTATATATATGCATATATACATACACACATATAATCTTTAAATACTCTGCACTGCCATTAGGTCTACACTCTGACTCCTGTTCATTAATATCCTTGTTGTTGTTCAGTTGTTCAAATTTGTCTGACTCTTTGTGACTCTGTGAACCATACTGTCTATAGGGTTTTCTTGGCAAAAATACCAGAGTGGTTGGTCATTTCCTTCTCCAGTGGATTAAAGTAGAGGTTAAGTGACTTACCCAGGGTCGTACAGCTAGTAAGTGCTAGATCTGAAATCAAGTCTTCCTGATGCCTAGCTACCGTGTTTTGCCAATAATAAGACACTGTCTTATTAATTTTTTTGGAAAGAAAAACACCAGAGGGCTTATATTCAGGGGAGGGCTTATGTTGTCCTGCCTCAGCTCTCCTCCACGGCACTGCTCTCAATGGCGCCAGCAAGCAAATCACTGGGGAAGAACAGGATGACGCGCTTACTGCTGCAGCTCTGATTGGATGCAGCTCGGAGCGAGGCGTGCGTTTCACCCGGGTGGGGGGGGGACGGTGCATACAGAGGGTACCGTAATGTAGCATGTAGCACAGGGGATCACCTTCACTACAGTAGCAATCTCAATAGGGCTTATTTTCGGGGGAGGGCTTATTTTAGAGGAATCTTACACAGTAAGGGGAGGGCTTATTTTTGGGATAGGTCTTATTATCGGGGAAACATGGTAAGCAGTCTATTTACTGAGCCACCTAGCTGCCTCTTAGGCAGAGGTTAGGTGACTTGCCCAAGGTCACAGAGCTAGTAACAGTCTGAGGCCAGATTTAACTCAGATCTTCCTTACTCTCAGCTCAGTACTCTATCCACTGGGCTATCCAGCTATCTTCATTGATAATCTACCCATCCTTTAAAGCACAGTTTAAATGTTTTTCTCTATGAAGCTTCCTTGATCTCCACAACCAGAATAACTTTTCCTTCCTCAAATTATACATAGAACTTTGCATCTACATTATATTATTATCATATTCAATTCTTCACTATAGTTATATAGTGGTATAAATAATGTATAGAAATGTTCTATTTGTACATATATCCCATCTCCCCTGCTAGAATATGAAGCTACATTGGGGTAGAGACAGTGTCACATTTAGCTTTATATTCCTCCCGGTGCCTCAAACAGCGCATCTCACATAATAGATGCTAAATAAATGGTTGTTGAATGAATGAGTGTTAAGGACAATGGAGAAGGTTTTGAATAATTTCTGTAGGGAGTATTATAGGTAACTTAGAATTGCTGCAGCAAGGATAGTGTTTAGGTTTGCAAGATAAGTATTTTGGAAATGATTTCCTTCTAAGTATCTTACTTGCAATTAGAGTAACTGCCACCAGATGGATGGTGTTGCTTAGGGGTGTGGTCTACTGGTCTGAACAATGAGCTTTCCCATAGATGCAGTCAACTGAGCCAAAGAGAAGAATATCCTTATATATTCAGGTATGATTTTTCAAAAATAAGATGATTGCAAACTTCTAAGCATAAACATTAAATGTTATTATTTTCGTAGGCAATATTGCCTTTAGATTTGGAGTCAGAAACACCTGAATTAGAATCCCAAATCCTATAATTACTAACGGTGTGACCATGAATAAGTCACTTATCCTTTCAGAGTCTCAGTCTCCTCACTTGTAAATTTGAAATAATAATACTTGCATTATTTCTCCCAAGGGGTTGATACAAGGAAAGCATTTTGTAAGGTTTAAAGTATTGCAAAAATGTTCATTATTAATATTGATTCACATTGATCCAAAAGACAACTAGGGACTAAGAAGAACAAAAGAGTGTTTTGTAGAAGTTCTTTTGGAGGAATAAAGGAAAGAAGGGCTATGATTGCTGCTGGGGAGGAAAGGAATATAATGATAATAAAAAGCTAGAAGGCAAAACTATTCAACTCTTATTTTTCTTCTGATTTCTCTACCAAAGAGAATAATCTTTGGAATTGGCAAGAGAGAATAAAAATGGTTAGCAGAATATTGAAACCTAAGATAAGTGGGAAATTCATAAGAGACCACTTAGCTGCCCTCAGTGAGTTCAAGTTAGCAGGTCAAGGTGAATTATATCCTAGAATACTAAAATGACTGGTGGATGTGATTGCTAATCCAGTGATCTTTGAAAAATTGTGGAAGATGGGAGAGGTGCCTCAGGACCAGAGAGCAACAAATGTCCCAATTTTCAAAAAAGGAAAGAAGTTGAAAACTATAGGCTAAGGAATTTGTTTTCTCTTCCTGGTAAAATTCTAGAACATATCATTGAAAGGATAGCTGATGGGCATTTAGAAAAGGAAAAAAGAATCACAAAGAACTATCATGGCTTAACCAAGATCATGACCCAATATGATAGAGTAACTTTATTTCTCTTTTTTGACTGGAAGATGAAAAGAATGTCATGAATTTAATATAACTGGAATTCTATGAGAAATTTCACAAAGAATCTTATAAAATCTTGTTAAACTAGAGGAAGAGATGTGGGCTAGATTATGGGTATACAGTTGTTTTCAGTCATGTCCAACTCTTCATGGCTTCATTTGGGGTTTTCTTGGCAAAAATAGAGTGGCTTGCCATTTTCTTCTCCAACTCATTTGACAGACAAGGAAACTGAGGTAAACAGTGTTAAAGGACATGCCCAGGGTCACCCGGCTAGCAAGTGTCTGAGGTCAGATTTGAACTCAGAAAGATGAATCTTCCTGACTCCAGGTCCAGTGTTTATTCATTGCACCACCTGGCTACCCTATAGATTGTAGTAGTTGGGTGGATTTGGTACTGATTGCATTACTGGAACCAAACTCTAGCCATATAAAAGCTAGTGTCAACATGGGAGGTCTCCAGTGAAGTGTCCTGGTGATCTATCACTGACCTAGTGCTGTTCAACATTTTTATCATTGATTTGAATGGAGACATAGATGGCGGATGCATCAAATTTGCAGGTGATCTAAAGCTGGGAGAAAGAGCTAATGGCAGAGATATGACTGAAAAGAATCTTGAACGTAGTGAGATGAAATTGAATAGGGACAAATGAAAAATCTGACACTTGGATTAAAAAAATCAATTGTTCTGTTACAGGATAAATGTGACTATACAAGGGTTCATATGAATGAGATCTGGTAGTTTTAGACTTCAAGCCCAATATGACTCAGCAGTGTCAGCTCCACCCCACCTCCAACCAAAATAAAAACAAATGCAGTTTTATATTACATTAAGAACAGCGTGGTCTCCAGACCTAGGGAGGGGATAGTCATAATGTGCTCTGCCCTGATCAGACCACATTTATAGCAGTATATTCTTATCTAGCTACCACATGTCAGGAAGTACATTTTCAAAGTATTATTCCAATGAAAAAATCAATAGGCCTTTGCTGATAACCTACTATGTGCCAGGGACTGGGGCCAAGCACTGGGGATACAAAGAACAAGCAAAAATAGTTCCTGTCCTCAAGAAGGACATTCTAATGGGGAACTAGGCATGAACATAAATAGATAATTCCATGTTAGAGTAGATACAAGGTAAACTAAGAGGGCTGAGTGGATAGAGGGCCAGGCCTAGAGTCAGGAAATCCTGAGTTCAAATCTAACCCCTGACACTTATTAGCTATGTGACCCTGGACAAGTCCCTTAACCTATTTGTCTCAGTTTCCTCATCTGTAAAATGAGGTAGAGAAGGAAATGGCAAACCACTCCAGTATCTTTGCCAAGAAAACCCAAAATGGGGTCACAAAGAGTTGGACACAACTGAACAAGGTAAGAGGGGAAGACATTATTAGCACTTGGGGGGAGAAAGAGAACGAGGAAAGACCTCTTGTCTAAGTTAGAACTTGAGCTAAGTTTTGATGGAAGCCAGAGACTCTAAAAGGTAGAGGTGAAGAGTAAGAGAATTGCAGGCATAGGGGACAGCCAGTGCAAATGAGTGCAGGTAGAAGGTGGAGTGCTATGTATGAGAAGCTGTAAGTAGGCCAGTATGATGGGAATGCAGAGTGAGTGGAAGGGAATAATGTATAAATAGAAAGGAAAGAGGAAAGGGGGACGGATTGTGAGGAGTTTTAAAAGCCAAACAAAAGAGCTTCTAGTAGACCCTAGAGGGAATGAGGTTCACCGAAGTTTGGTGAATAGAGGTAAAACAGGGTCGGACCTGCACTTTGGAAAATCACTTTGGCAACTTTGTGGAAAATGGACCCGAGGGGAGGTTGTGAGGCAGGAAGACCAGTTAGCAGGCTGTTGCAGTTGTCCAGGTAAGAGGAAGGAGTTTGGTTATGTGAGTGGAGAGAAAGGGACTTATTTGAGAGATATTATAGAGATATAAACAACAAGATTTGGCAACTGATTGGTTAAATTAAGCTGAGAGGAAGGGGAGGAATTGAGGATGACAAAAAGTTGCAAACCTGGAAGGAGGGTGGTTTTTTGGATAGTAATAAGGAAGTTTCAGAGGAGGGGTGGCTTTAGGGAGGAAAGGTAATATACTCTGTTTTATACCTATTAACTTTGAGATGCCCATGTTATATACAATTTGTAATGCCCAATAGGCAGTTGGTAGGATCTCAAGAGAAGGACAAGGCCTCTGAATATGTATTTGAAACTTCTGCAGAGATGATCACTTAACCCAAGGAAGTTGATGAGATCAGCAAAGGGGACAGTGCAGAGAGAAAGGAGAAGGGAGCACAGGACAGAGTTTGGGGATATAATCCACAGTTAGTGCTCATGATATAGATGAATACCCAGTCAAGGAGACTGAGGAGTGGTCAGACAGGAGAGGCAAGAAAGCAGTGTCATGAAAATCCAGAAAAGAGAGTATTAAGGAGAAGCAAATGGTCAGCAGTGTCAAATGCTAGTGAGAAGTCAAGAAGAATGAGCACTGAGGAAATGTCATTAAATTTGGCTATTAAGAGATCATTGCTTACTTTAAAAGGGCCAATTTTGGTTAGATGATAAGGTCAGAAGCCAGATTGCAAAGGGTTAGAAGAGACTGAAAAAGGGGAAGACACCCAGCATGTACAATTTTCTCAAGGAATTTAGCCATGTAGGGTCGGAGAGACAGTCACACATTACCACTGGGAAAACTGACTATATGGACTTTTGTACTCTGTATGATTGTGTCAATAGTGACTCTTTCCCACTTTCAATGGTAGGATCTAGTGAGTGCTTTTGAAGAAGGGGGAGACAGGTATATTTGCAGTCAGAAAAGAAGGAATCAATAGATAGGGAGAGACTAAAGACTAGACAGAGAGAAGATGGCAGTGGATGAAATATGCTGGAGAAGGTGAGAGAGGAGGAGATCAAGATCAGCCTTGGCAAGAAGAAGGGCCACCTCTTCGTTAGAGAATGAAGTGAAGGAGGAGACAGTGGGGTATGATGTCTCAGAAGGACATAATTTTTATTCTTCAAGAAAAAAAAAGAAAAAGAAAAAAAACTTTCACCCTACCCCACTCTTCATCAGGTAACACTTAACATTTCCACAGAATGCTTTAATTAATGTTAAAGTCTATAACTCTTAAATGCCTGGACATGTTAGCATAGTGGATAAAGAATCAAACTCAGAGCTAGGTTTAAGTCTAGCCTCTGACATATATTGGCTGTGTGACTTTAACTCTTTTTTTCTTTTTTTTGCTTTTTGGAGGGCAATTGGGGTTAAGTGTCTTGCCCGGGGTCACAGGGCTAATTTTTGTGTTAAGTATCCAAGGCTGGATTTGAACTTAGGTCCTCCTGACTCCAGGGCCAGTGCTCTATTCATTTCGCCACCTAGCCACCCCTGGCTGTGTGACTTTAGTGAAGTTATTTAATACCTCAGTGTTCTAGGCACTTACCTGAGACTGTAAGTTTCAGAAAGGGCACCAACCTTCATTAATGATAGAGGGTTTTTTGACCTTAGACTTTTCTACACTGATGAAATCACCCATCTAGTCACTCTTTAACTTCTTTTAAAGAAAGCACAGCCTTATTTCAATTATGAGGTCTATGCTTACCAAACAGAATATTAAAAAGTTTTTCCAGAGAACTCTTTAACATTGTTTCTGTACAGTTAGATAGGAAGAATGTGCAGTGGGTCAGGTCTGCATAGTTCTGTGTTGTTTTCCAGTAGTGCTTTGTGTGACCTTGAAACAAGAGCCCTGGTGATGATGATGATGCAGGAGGCATTAACCCTTTGGGATTTAGAAACACTTCTGGGTCATTCAAGTCCAATTTGGTATATAAGGATGGGCATGGGAAGTATATCTCCCATGCCATCTCTACAGCTATTGTTGAGTCATTTAGTCATGTCCAACCCTTCATGACCCCATGAACCATAGCATGCTAGGCCCTTCTATACTCCAATGTCTCTCAAAATCTGTCCAAATTCATGTTCATTGTTTCTATGACACTATCCTCCTCTGCCATCCACTTTTCTTTTTTCTTGAAGCAGAAAGAATATGCCCTTCTGAGACATCATACCCCACTATCTCCTCCTTCACTTCAGTCTTTCCCAATATCAAGGTCTTTTCCAATGAGTTCCATCTTCTCATTATATGGCAAGGAATTTCAGTTTCAGCTTTAATATTTGACCTTCCATTGAATGACCTGAATTAATCTAAGTATTGTCTGATTTGATCCCCTTGGTGTTCAAGGCACACTCAAAAGTCTTCTCCAGGGCCACCATTTGTAAGCAATGATTCTGTAGCATTCAACTCTCCTTATGGACCAATTCTCACAGTCATACATTGCTACTGGGAAAACTGACTATATGGACTTTTATACTCTGTATGATTGCCTCAATAGAGAGACATCAAGCTTTGTTGCTTTCTAGGCTCACACTGAGGATAGGGGGGATACTTCCTTAGTTCTACCAATTTCACCAGTTCTAGCTTCAAAAGGCCTATATAGCCTTTAAAGTTCACTACCCTCAGTCTCTACACACTTACATGTTTTTTGTTTTTTGTTTTTTGCTTTTTGGAGGGCAATTGGGGTTAAGTGACTTGCCCAAGATCACATGGCTAGTTTGTTTTTTTTTGTGTGTTAAGTGTCTGAGGCCAAATCTGAACCCAGGTCCTCCTAACTTCAGGGCTGGTGCTCTATTCACTGTGCCACCTAGCCACCCCTACATGTTTCTTTCCAATAGAATACCTCCTTCTAACCTTTGGACATTTGCTTTTATTTTCTTTCCCAGACCCCTTCATTTTATCAAATATTTAATATTTACAAGAAAAGTTTAAAAGTAGGGCATCTATCTTCTCCAGTTCAACCCCCACATAACTGACAAGTTTAAATTCCTAATATGTAGAACTATGTCACTCCTCTACTGAAAAATCTTCAGAACTTCCTTACTGCCTCAGGAATAAAATAAAAATTCTCATTCTGGCATTCAAAGCCCTCTACCATCTGATTCCCATTTACCTTCCCACTCATTTCATTTTATATCCCATCCCACTTTCCATTCCAATCAAATTGTCTAATTAGTTATTCCTTGTACGTCACAGGCCATACCTTGCCTCTCTGTCTTTGGATAGATGCTCCCCCATATTTGAAATACTCTTTCTCTTCACCTCTGCCTAGTAGAATCCCTAACTTCCTTCAGTATACAGCTTAGGCACAACCTCCTACATGGAACCTTTCTTGAACACCCAATGTTATTATCAATCTTGCCCTTTTGAAATTACTTTGTGTACATGTTGTATTTTCCCAGTATAATGTAAGACCTTTGAGGCTGTCCCCCTGTTTTTGGCTTGGTATATGTAGAACCTAGCATATTGCCTTGCTTGTAGTAGGTACTAAATAATACTGGTTGATCCAAACATTCTTAAAAGCAATTCAAAGAAAATAACCAAATGCTTTTTGGTATTTTAACTGATCGTTGTACACCTTAAGGCAGCCAATTAAAAAAAAAGTCCCTTCCCATGCCAAAATAGTTACAGCAGTATTTTTTGTAATTGCAAAGAACTGGAAGCTAAATAGATGTCCTTTGTTTGGTAAATGACAAAGCAAGTTATAAAATATGAGTGTAATATAATGTTACTGTTTTATACGACTTCAAATAACTACAAAAATACGTAAAATATCTGGGGATTGACCTCCAAAAGCACATGAAGACTTGTATAGATTCAATTACAAATCTTAAAGAAATAAAGAAGAACTTAAATAACTGGAAGAATATTCAGTGATCATGGCTAGGCTGTGCCAATATAATAAGAATAAAATACTGCCAAAATTAATTTACATCATACCAAACTACCAAGGAAACCTTATAGAACTTGATAAAATAATAATAAAATTCATTTGTAAAAACAAAAGATCTCAAAAAGTGAAAGGAAATGATGAAATGGAATTAGGATGAACAGAGAATAGCACTTCCATACCTCAAACTATATTATAAAGCAACAGTCACCAAAACCATCTAGTATTGGTTAAAGAACAGAGAGGGAGATCACCAGAACAGACTAGATAAGAGAGTTTCAGAAACAGTAGAACTCAATAACTCAGTGTTTGATGAAGTGGAATACACAAGTTACTTAGGGAGAAACTCCCTTTAACAACTACTGGGAAAACTGGAAAGCTGTCTGGCAGGTGTTAGAACAACATCTCACAGCACACTCTACAACACACTCTAAATGGAAATGTGACTTTAACATTAAAGATCATACTATTAAAAAAAGTGGAAGAGAAGTAGATAATCCTCTCACGGTTATAGATAGGAGATGTATTCTTAACCAAACAACAAGGATAAAGACCCTTTACAAAAGACAAAATAGATAACTTTGTATATTTGGTAAAATAATAATAAAATTCATTTGTAAAAACAAAAGATCTAGAAAAGTGAAGAGAAATGATGAAATGAAATTAGAATGAACAGAGAATAGCACTTTCATACCTCAAACTATATTATAAAGCAACAGTCACCAAAACCATCTAGTATTGGTTAAAGAACAGAGAAATAAAAATGAAAACCTTCTGCACAGACAACATTTATCCATACAGAATAAAAAGGGAAGTGGTTGAATGGGAAAAAAGGATCTTTTCATCAAATTTCTCTGATAAGAGTTTGGTATTCAAGATATGCAAACAATTTATATCTCTCTCTGTATGTATATACACACATGCACATTGTATATATATATATATATATATATATAATATAAATATAGTGTTATATATATGTATACATAATAGCCATCCCCTAATAGATAAATGGTCAAAGGATGTGAACAAACAATTCTTAAAAGAACAGTCAAATATTTATAACCACATGAAAAAATGCTCCAAAGTACTAATAAGGAGAGAAATTCAAATCAAAGCAGCCCTGAGATTTTACTATACACATCCTGCAAATTTTCAAAAATGATCAAAAAGTGGAACAGTTAATTTTGGAGGGATTGTGGAAGCATAGGCATACTAGTACATTGTTGTCAGAGCTGTGAAATAGTACAACCAGTTTTGAAAATGATTTGAAAAAGATTTGGACTTATGCAAATAAAGTGAATAAAATGTCCATACCCTTTGAACCAGAGACTCCGTTACTAGGCTTATACCCTGAAGAAGCCATTAATAATAAGAAAAAAAATTCCCATATACTCCAAAATATTTATTGCAGCAGAACTTTTTGTGATAGCTAACAACTGAAAACAAGGTAGATGCCCATCAATGGGGGAATAGGTAACAAATTGTGGTACATGAATATAATGAAATACTACTGTGCTGTAAGAAATGATGTATGTGACAAATATAAAAATATCTATATGAACTGATGCACAGTCAAGAAATTATATATGTATATATTACATGTGTATTATATGTACATATATTTACTATAGTAATACAACAATATAAATGGAAAGAACAACTACACATTGAAAAATCAAAAGTAAATGTAGCAAAATCATAAAAGTCAAATAGGACTCAAATGAAGAAATATGAGAACACACTCCCAACCTACCCCTTCATGGAGGTGTGAGGTCCATAGGTATTACCTATTACATATATTTTTGAACTTTTTCAATGTATTGATTAATTTTATTGCCTTTTTTCCCTTCTCTAAAAATGACTATTTATCATATGGGATAACTCTCTGGTAGGGGGAAAGGGAAGGCACATAGAATATTATGGTGATATAAGAAACAGAAAATATCAATAAAAACTTATTTTAAAAAAGAACAAAACTTGGCCCTAAACAATAATAATGAGGTCTTCTTTTTATAAGCAGACGTGGGGTACTATGGGTGTGTGGGATGCTACATCAAATGTATTGGTTAGTTTTGCTAAACTTTTTTCTGTTTGTTTTTTTGGTGTTGTTACTTGTTATAACAGATAGTTCTTTGGGTAGAAGATTTGGAAAGGGTACTTTGGAATCTGTAGATAATAAAAACCCAACTATACCAATAGAAGTTTACTTTAAAATATGCATTAAATTTAATTGAATATTTAAAATGGTATTCTGAGCCATTTATATATCAAAACCAACAGCACAGAGTCAGATATATTTTACAGCACTTAGAACTTTAATTGGCTGGTGCAACTGACCCTTCCTAGTTTACTGACTAGATTAAAAACAAGCTGTCCCTGTCCTACCCATCCTATGAAAAGGCTCTGTAAGTGGTCACATTGGGCAGGGAGAGAAAGCGTGTGAGACAATTTATTTCAAAGACTAAATGTGGACCTGAACAGACTTAGTCCATTGGATGGTATATGGGAGAATCTGAACTAATTTTTTGGATTAAAGACACACTTTAAGGGGGCGGCCAGGTAGCACAGCGAGTAAGAGCACCGGCTCCAGCGTTGAGAAGACCTGGAGATCGAATCCTGGGCTCAGACACTTAGCACCCACCCAGAAACACCTGGCCGTGTAACCTTGAGCAAGTTACTTAACCCCAATTGCTTTAAAAAAAAATAAAAATAAAGATACACTTTATAAATAAAGAGGGCAGCTAGGTGGTGTTATGGATAGGGTGCTAGGTCTGGAGTCAGGAAGACTCATCTTTTTGAGTTCAAATCTGACCTAAGACACTTACTATCTGAGTGACCCTGGACAAATCACTTCACCCTAATTACCTCAGTTTCCTCATCTGTAAAATGAAGTGGAGAAGGAAATGGCAAACTACTCCAGTATCTTTGCCAAGAAAACTCCAAATGGAGTCATGAAGAGTCAGACGTGACTGACATGACTAAACAACAACAACAGATATAAATAAAGAACGGGACATACTGCAACTACTGCATTACTGGGTCTGACAGCCATAGTGAGAGTGGGGTGGGGTGGTGAACATATGCGAACTAAAACCACGCTTCAGGAATAAGGGAAAGAGAGAAGGCTGAAGTGACATTAAAAAAAATGAAAAATTCAAATGGAGGTAGACACATATTTATTTAACTGTAATTGAATTGAGAAATAACCTAGGGTTAGTTAGAAGAAATATCCTTCCATAACTTTAGAACACAGAAATTTATATTCTCTATATACTTTCTTTTAAAAACAGTTCTATTGGGGCAGCCAGGTAGCACAGCAAGTAAGAGTACCGGCTCCAGTGTCAGGATGACCTGGAGATCGAATCCCGGGCTCAGACACTTAGCACCCACCCAGAAACACCTGGCCGTGTAACCTTGAGCAAGTTACTTAACCCCAATTGCTTAAAAAAAAAGTTCTATTCCCCATTTATGAAGTGCATACTGTATGCAAGTCACTGTATAAAGTCACTAAGTTAAGTATAAAACTTAGATAAAACATGGTTGTTGCCCTCATGGAGTTATAGGTTAGTAGACAGGTAAGAGACACATAAATATTTCTAATACCTGAGCATTGTCAGTATGGGTGGGGAAGGAATGTGAGGGGAAGTCAAGAGCTAGTTAAAATGAGGAGCCCGAGGGGCAGCCAGGTAGCACAGCGAGTAAGAGCACTGGCCCCAGTGTTGGGATGACCTGGGGGATAAAATCTGGGCTCAGACGCTTAACACCCACGCAGAAATACCTGGCCATGTAACCTTGAGCAAGTTACTTAACCCCAATTGCTTTAAAAAAAATGAGGAGCCTGAGAACATGATTTGGATTTCTGTAGCAAGACTTCAGATTCAGAACAATGAGCTCTTGACCATGGATAGGATATGTCTAATGAGGCCTGGGAAGATTGAATTTGCCTGGAGACTTGGAGATCTTCAAGAGGGCTTTAAACTGAAAATGGAGGAGGAATGAGAAAACAAACATGTACTAAGCCAGATGTCACAGAGGGAAGCAGACATGACACGGGGAGGAATGCAGGAATAATAACTGAAATTTATAGAAAGCTTTACGGCTTGTAAGGTGTTATAGAAACATAATCTCATTTGATAGCTACCAACCCAATGACAGAAATACTGCATGTACCATCATGCCCATTTTATAAATGAGGAAACTGGATTTCAGAGATGTTAGATGATTTACCCATGGTTATACAAGTAGGGTGTATCAGAAGCAGGATTCAAATATAGGTCTTCTTGACTTCAAGAACCACAAACAATATACAAGAAGAGAAATCAAGGTATCATCAAAAGAACATTGCATTTAATCACTCAATCAACAAGCATTTATTAAGCACCTACTGCATGCTGGCCACCGTGCTAAATGCTGGATATACAAAGACAAAAGTAAAACAGCCCCTGACCTCAAAAAACTTATATTTAAAAGGGTAGAGATATCAGAGGACTTACATCCAAATCTTAGTTCTGCAACTCAACAACTCTGTGGGACCTTGGAGAAGTCTCTCTTAACAGAGGCTCATTTATAAAATGAGGAAGTTGGGCTAGATAATTAAAGTTCCCTTAAAGCTAGAAATAATGTGATTCTATTATAAGATAAAAAGGATATTGATAATATTTGTGATTTTCAGATGGTGGTCACATCCTTCCTCCGTTCAGGAATACCCTTGAACCTGAGACAGATTCAACTTGTTTTCATAGTAAACATTTAATAAATAATGACTATTACCAAGACATGTTGTGATGTGACTTAAGACTAACATATGATAATAATTGGGTATACCTTGTTTTTAAAAGGGGGCAATAAGCATGATGAAGAACAGTTGGGTGAGGAATAAAAGAGGAAAAAATGAAAGCAATATTATGATAAGAATATATTATAAGATTTCCCAGTCAGATGAAGGAAACAGTTTCTAGAAGCAATTCAAAATCAGCAAGAAGAAAGTATAGAGTCATGGTGGACTTCAAATTCACCAGACTTCTGTAGGAAGGTAGAAGAACAAGAGAATGGAGTAGTAGAATAAGAATAGAAACCTTTCCATTAAACGTAGAATAGCAAACATCCTTGACTTGCTTTGTTGTGCTTCCAAGGGAGAGAAAGTGATAAGAAATGTGGACCATATTCTGAGTAATAAGTAGGAAGTAGTTTCTAAAGTAAAAAATGATAAGAACCTTGGGAAGAAGCAGTCACACCATTGAACAATTTGAAATAGATGAGAAGGAGAAAGCCAGGCATAGACTGACATGCATCATAGATGTGGGGAGAATGGATTTCAAAGAACAGATAGGTAGGGTACTATGTCCTAAGATTCTTTAAAAGAAGTAAACCCAAGAGATTTGAAGCACTCAAGAATTAAAATCTGAAAACAAAAATAGAAGTGATTCTGATGAGAAAGAAAAGGAAAAGATGTTTAAAAAGAACTATAAGATAGCACAGGGGACACATTTCCCAACTTAGATTTTTTTTTAAAGGAATGTACAGAAAATAGAAACTGGACATGAATGCAAAGGAGTGGCAAGATCTAGTAAGAATGATGACTGTAGTGCTGGAATCCAGCACGAACGTAGGCTGGCAACTAATGTTAAAAGAAGCAGAGCTTTTTAGGTATGGCGAGAATAAAGTAAGACTCAAGTATTGGATGGCTCACTACTTAGAGTGAATGGGAAGAGGAAGAGGATGACAATGCCTAGCACAATGCTTAGGGCACTGTAGATGCTCAGTAAGTGTCAAATGATGGAGAGAAGGCAGAATCACTCGATTCCTTCCTAGTTGGCTGCAATAGACTGGAACATAGAGTACATAGTCAGAAATAATATGAGATCAATTTAGTTAGGTAAATTGGTACCAGATTGTGAAGAGCTTTGAATGACAGATTAAGGAGCTTCAACTTTGTTCCCTTCATCAGGGAAGCACTGAAAATTTAGGGAATGGGAATGTCAAGTATAATGACCAAATCTATGTAACTAGGGATGAACCTACCAACTGTGTGAAGGATAGAGTGGAGGGGAATAGAGGTAAGGCAGGGACACTGGTTAGGTGGTTATTATAACTGTGCAAGTAAGTGGTAAATGGCGTCAATGGTAGAACAGAGAAAGCAGATGAGAAGATGGATTGCAGGGGTAGTATTGTGCAATTGGATATTAGAGTAAGGTAGAGGAAAGGAAGGGTCAAAGATAACACCAGGATTGGAGCCTGGGAGACTCTAATTTGTTTTTGTCTCTCTCTCTTTTCAGTTGCTATTTTTCACAGTTTAGATAATTAAATGGTTCTTACCTTCATGTGACTTACATTGAAATAAAGAAAGAAGACACACAGATATAATTTGATAAATTCATGATAGTTCACAAAAAAATAGGTCCTAGGTAAGACTTAAGGGTGTAGGCCAGCTAGGTGACACAGTAGATAAAGTGCTGGTCCTGGAGTTAGGAAGACCTGAGTTCAAATCTGACCTCAGACACTTACTAGCTGTGTGACCCTGAGCAAATCACTTAATCCTGTTTGCCTTAATTTCCTCATGTGTAAAATGAACTGGAAAAAGAAAATGGCAAAACACTCCAGTGTCTTTGCCAAGAAAACCCCAAAATGAGGTCACAAAGAGTCAGAAACGACTGAAATGACTAAATGACAGTAAAATCAGGGGAGAATGACATTGCTGACTGGGGGAACGCTTGATCTTTAAGGGATGAACAGGAATTTAATAGATTAAGGGGAGTAGGAAGTTACATTTGAAAAGTAGATAATGCAATGCCAGGTAGGATGGAATAGGGTCTTGGCATGGGAACTAGGAAGATTTGGGTTCTAATCCTGCTTCTGACACCTTGGACATATCACTTAACCTCTCAGTTCTCTAAGCAACTTTCTTTTATTCCATTTTACATTTTATTTTACTTTTCCCATTTAACCAAAATCATTTTCTCTACCTCCTACCCCACCCCCATTGAGAAAAAAGAAAAAGAAAAATTGAACAAGGTATTGCCTGTGTCTGACAATATATGCCCTATTTTACTCCCATAGCCGCCCACCTCTGCAACAAGGGGAAGGAGATGAATTTTCCTAACTCTTCACCAGAACGAAGTCTGATTCTTAAAATTATACAGCTTTCAGTTGATTTTGTTGTTATTTGTTCTTCCAGTTTATATTGTTGTAATCATTGTGTATGCCATTATCCTCTTTCCGTTTACTGCACTCTGCATTCGTTCATTTATGTCTCCCCCATGCTTCTATGAATTCTTCATATTCAACATTTCTTACAGTGCAGTCATTAAATTTCTATGCCACAGTATGCTATTCCCCAATCAATGGGCAACTAATTAGTTTCCAGTTCTGAGAAGTGCTACTACAAATATTTTGGTGCATATGACACCTTTCTATCTTAGGCATATAAATCTGATATACACACATACATCTATATCTATATAGCTTATACACCGACTAGAATGCCCCTACCCAGATATCTCATTGCTATATGTATGTGTGTATACGCAAATATACACATACATATATACATATATGCATACCCGTAGTTAGGTGGTGCAGTGAATAGAGCAAAGGACCTGGAGTCAGGAAAAGGAATCTTCTTGAGTTCAAATCCAGCCTCAGACAATAATTAACTGTGTGACCCTAGACAAGTCACTTAACCCTGTTTGCCTCACTTTCCTCATCTATAAAATGAGCTGGAGAAGCAAATGGAAAACTACTCCAGTATTTTTGTCAAGAAAATCCCAAATGGAGTCATGAAAAGTTGGACACAACTGGAAAATGACTGAAGAACAATAACAAGCATGTGTGTGTCTGAGTGTGTGTGTGTGTGCGTGGGTGCATGTGTGTGTGAATTTAAGGGTATAGGCGTTTTAAGCAGTCTGTAAGCATAATTCCAAACTGCTTTTCACACTAGTTGGAATAGTTCCTAGCTCTACCAATAATGTCATAGTGCACCTGCTTTTCTTTCCTTTAGCCCCTCCCAACATTGACAATTTATATCATTTGTCTTTTTTTTTCCAATTTACTGGGTGTGAGATAAAATCTCATAGTAATTTTTATCTGTATTTCTCTTATTAATTTAAGCTAGTCTTTATTATAAAAAATAGTTAATTATTTTCTATTCTTACTTTCAGGAATGATTGTACACATCCTTTGGCCATTTCTTCATTTGGGGAATGAAAAATTGCATGTATTTCTGATAGCTCCCTGTATATCTTGGGTATCAGACCCTTATCAGAAGTATTTGATACAAAGATTTTTTTCTTAATTGATGTCTTTCCTTTGTATTCTAGTTGCATTTGTTTTGTTCATGCAAGAGTCAGAAGAGCCCCCTTTTCTACTTTTTTCATTATTTTCCCTCCCATTTTCACACTCCCACCCCCACTCCTATCCATATATGCACATGTACCAGTAGGCACACCCACCAACTCCTAATGGTATGGTACTATTAAGTAAAGCCTAGATCTTGACTCTCTGCTGTTCTTCATGCTCAGCAAAGAAAAATTATTTCCCTATCCAGGCATCACTGTCCCCTATCCCTCAAACCAGTGATCCAGCTTTCTACTGTTTTTTTTTTTCCTGATTTGTTGCAGCAGATGAAAACAGTGAAGCAGAAACAGGAAGGAGAGGGTATTTCAGGACATGAGTGGCCTGGATAGCTAGAGATCATTGAGGGCAATGAGTGAGAGATTCCTAAATCCAGAACTCTCAGCCCATCTCCCTCCTTCCCCACTCTCATGCCTCCCCTCGGCCTGGTGACAGGCTCCTTGGGCCTGATTTAGGAAGGCCTCTGTGTGGAGGAGTCATCCCTTCCTAATAGGCCTGGGTTGTAATTCACAACAACCATCCCCCTCACTTCACTGCCTCCTCCCAAAGTAGCCCCTGCAGTTGTAGCATTTAGGGCAGATTTAAGATCAGGATGAAATCAGATTCACCAAACAAGGTGTTGGGCCAAGCAGAAGGGGCTAGGGCTGGGGAGTTATAGCCTGGGAGCCCTAGAGTCCCTGGGAGACTATTAAGTGTGTCTGTATTTTATGGGCAGGCACAATGCTGAGTGAATCATTCATAAACCAATTACAGGCAGTGTTTCCTCTTCCTTTGCCTCTTCCTAAATATTAAGGAAAAGTTCAGGTGGGTGAGTGGGGGTCCAGTCTGTGTGTGAAAACACATTCATCCGCACACATCTGTCCTTTTCATCAGTCATGGTACCCGTATTGGGACAGCTCCCCTCTGAGGTGATAGTAACCTCAGGGCCCCATACTCTCTAGTACTCTGGGGCATAATAAGTGACCCAGGGTGATTCTCTTTCCAATTTCCTGTAACATTCTCTTGCCTTCTTATACAGAAAATCCAATTGTGTAGTTTATCTGTTCTGGTTTTAGCTGTGGAGATTCCAACCCAGAGCTCGCTTCATTTCAAGAGTGGTCAAAGCTGCCTTCTCTGTGAGGCACTTGGAGATGAAAGGTAGCTAGGTGACATAGAAGTGGAGAGGATATTTGCCATATCAGGTTCAACCAAAGCCCTGCTCTCCCAACACACACACACACACACACACACACACACACACACACACACACCGCCCCCTCCCCTACTCCTGTAGATGCACAGACACACATGGATACACCCCAGCTCTCTTGGTGAACAGTGGCTGTGGGCTCTTGTTGGTTGACTCTAGGGACTACAGAGATGCTCAGGGGGAAGCAGAGCCCCGGGGGACCCAGATGCTTGTCTGTCAGGTCCAGCTGCCCTGAGCTCTGACGACTTGACAGGTGGTATTAGCATAAAAACCTCGGGTAGTGGCAGCTGCCGGCTCCATGCCAGAGCCCTGGGCGTCTCTGCTTGGTGCCATTCACTGTCACTGAGATCAGGGACCTGCCAGGGAGAGGGTCCTGGCTGTCTCTCACTCAGGTCTCCCTCTGACTTTGGGTGCTTCCCACTTCCAGAGTTCTGGGAGTAGGAACAGTACTTCATTCCCATCTCTGGCTTTACAAAGCTCTTTCCAAGTGAGTCACAAATAGCAAATGGTGCCCTGCCCCCAGTCTCTTATTGCCCCTGGGAGCCTAAGATGTTGCCATCCTCTCTCCTGCCCTGTAGCATTTTCAGATGGGGAAGCTCAGCCCAGCCCAGCCCAGCCAGCATGGTTCTGCCTCCCTTCTCCCACCTGCCCATAATTCTGCTTTCCACTCTGGTGACTTTTTTTCTTCTAAGAGCAAAGATGGGTTCTACCTTTACTCTCAGTTCCCTTTACCACTCCAAGGAAGAGAGGGAATGCTATTGGGGACTTGGACCTATGGGATATTAAAGTTGAAAATGACCTTAGAGGTCAGCTAGGAGAATGACCTTATTTTATTTATGGAGAAACTGATGCCACAGAAATAAAGGACTTTCTCAAGGCCACAAAACTGATAGTGCCAGGGCGAGGACCAGGACTCAGTTCTTTTGGCTCCTTGCCCAGTACTCTATCCACTACCATGATAACACAGATATACATGTATTTACGTGTACATCTAAACATACATCTAAATACATATATAGGTAGATTTAGAGAGGCAAACATACACCTACACACACATACAGCTTTTCCAGAACAGGCAGGGGCAGCCTCAAGAGAGGCCACTAGGCAGCTCAGGCCACTACCCTCCTTGCCCTGTCCACCCTAAAATATAGGTTTCCCTATCGATCTTTAAGGGCTCCCCATCTGTTCCCATGATTCAGGCCCCTGTTGGGGAGGGAAGGGAGCTTCCAACATCTCCTAAACCTTCATGGAAACATCTGCAAACTGCCTGGTGGAGGAACCCAAAGATCAGGGAAGGAGGGAAGCCAGGAGGCCAGCAAACCACATCAGTAAGCTAAAATATTGGTCAGAGAGCTAAAAATATATTGATAGGTATCCCCTTCCTCCCTCAGTGTATTAATGTGGTTTTTAAAATAAGTCAGCCTCCTTCTAGCTCTCCCTTTCCACTGTCATTTATTTCAGTTTTTATCTCCACAACAAAAATTCCTTCCAACTTTTTTTTCCTCTCTCTCCCTCTAATGCTCTTCACTTTCAAATGCTAATAATCTCCAGCTGTAAAAGGCTTAGAAGTGGCTCTAGATTGTTTGATCTTTGGCCTGTGATCTGCTTTCATCTCTCTGCTTTCAAATGTTACTTCAGATTTACTTTAACCTATTAACATGCTTGGTATTCATAGACATGCACTCTCCTCACACAGGCTTCCATTCTCCCCAACAACCCCTATCCCCACCCCCCCACCCCCATTCTAATGAGGCAGGGAAAGTGAAATTGGAAGACATTTAACTTTCACAATTTTAAAGAAGAAAGCCTGGGAGAGAGAAAAAGGGAGAGAGACAGACAGACAGAGAGACACAGACAGAGAGAGACAGAGAGATGGAGAGAGAAGAGACAGAGAGACAGAGAGAGAAAGAGAGACAGAGATAGACAGAGACAGAGAGATGGAGAGAGAGACAGAGAGGTGGAGAGAGAAAGAGAGAGATTAAAAAGGAGAGAAAAATAGAATTGGAAATTAAAGAAGGGAATGGAGAGGAAAGGGGAGAAATGACAGAGTGAAAAAGTTAAGAAAGGAAGTGAATAGAGAAAGGGAAGGGGAGAAGAGAAAAAAAGGAGAGAGGAGAATAAAGAGAGGAATAGCAGAGAAAGAAGAAAAAGGAGATGAGAAGAGGGAGATAGAAGAAAAGGAAGAGGAAGGGGATGGGAAGGAGTCAAAAGAAGAGAAATAAAAGAGGAACTAGAAGAAGAGGAGATTGAGAAAGGAGAAGAAAAAGGAGAGCTATAGGAGAAAGGAGGAGAGGTAGAGGAGAAAGGCAGAGAGGGGAGAAAAAGGAAAAAAAGGGATGAGAGAAAAGAAAGAAGAGAGGGAAATGAAGAGAAAGAAGAGAGAAGAAAGGAAAGGAAGAGAGGCAGAGTGTGAAGGGAAAGGAGGGAGAAAGGAGAAATAATGAGAAATCAACAAAAGGAAGGGAGGAGAGAAGAAAACAGAAGAGGGGAGGTGGGGAGAAGAGGGAAATCTAGAAAAAGGAAAGACTAGAGAAGGAAGAAAAATAGAAAAGGGAGGAGAAAGGGAGAGAAGGAGTAAGGGAAAGGAAGGGAGAAGAGGAAACTAGAAGGAAGACAGAGAGATGGGGGAGAGGAGAGGATTAAGGAGAAGAGAGGAGAGGAGGGGAAGAAGGGGAGGGGGAGGGGGGGGGGGGGAGGGGAGAGGAGGAGAGGAGAGGAGAGGAGAGGAGAGGAGAGGAGCAAGCAGATGCCATTGTAGGAGAAGCTGCCTCTGGCTTGTTAGACAATATCTAAATCCACTTCCTCCCTAGCCAGGGAGCAGGCACTGGAGAAATGCTGAATTACTACTTAAGATTTCTTGCTACAGTGGTTGTGTTGGAATCTCTGGCATGTTCATTTCCACAGGAACGGAGAGTCATGAATATGGATGAAACCCCTCACTGAGACCACACGGGTCTGGTTCAATTATTTGCGATATAAAGTAGCACATAAGGATTCTTGGGGCTTGATCATTTCCCGAAGGGTGTAGGGAAGTAGGGGTTGGGGAGGGCATTTAAGACTGGGGGAAGGGGAAAGTTTCCTTGGCACTGGAAAGGGTGCCAAATGGGAGGAAGCTGGTCCTCAAGGCGCCTCTGAAAGTCATTGTGTCATTCAGAATTTCCCCCTAGGCTCCAGTTACATCTGGACATCTGAGCCCAGCCTTGAGCAGAGGGTAGGAGACCACCTCCCTCCTCCTCCAGCACACCTCACCGCAGCTGTAACTCCAGCTGTCCTGCCTGCTGCCCTTGACAGAAAGAAAGGGCTACTTTTCAGACATTAGTGGATCTGATAAATCAGGAACAGGAGTTATTGAGTGCCAGGCTAATGGATAACCCCTTCCATGTCAGCATCAACCTCTCTCCCTGGACACTGGAGGAGGCAAGAGGTAGCTTCTTCAACCCCCACCCCTTTGGAAAAAGTTGAGATGAGAAGAACCTGACCCAGTCATTACATCTTCCCTTCATAGACTAAGGACAAGCTCAGGGATTAGGGATGATGGTAAGCCGATGGAGTGGGAGTGAGGAGTGAGGACAAGCAGTACATGCCTTGAGGAGGGAAGCTTGTTCCTAAAGGAGGATTCCCCAAGTAGATGAAAGTCCTGGACTTATCTAGAATTTATCTACTACCTATGTTGGGGATTTCTTCCAAATGGGAATTTGGCTTGTAGTCATGTCCAACTCTTCAGGAACCTATTGGCAAAGATACTAGAATGGTTTGCCATTTCTTTTTCTAGTTCATTTTACAGATGAGGAAACTGAGGCTGTTTGCCTCAGTTAAGTGACTTGCCCAGGATCACCCAGCCAGTAAGTGTCTGAGGCCAGATTTGAACTCAGAAAGATAAATCTTCCTGACTCTCAGGCCCAGCCCTCCATTCGTTGTGCCACCTAGCTGCCCAGGGAATTAGGGGAATATGATTAAATTGGAGGTCAATGGTTAACTGAGGAAATAGCAGCCAGCTAATGTCTCCATCCCTTTCTGTTCTTAAAAACCCGTCATTCTAAGGATGTCCATTCCCACAGCTGACTTTATCAGTGCTACATCCAAAGCCTAGAGGTTCTTGTTCTGTGCTCAGCGGGAATGGGAAGCTGTTGGTCGCCTCATTGTATATTTGAAGACCATTGGAGTACATTTAGCAAAAAAACAAAACAAAACAAACTATCCAGGACTTTAGTTCATGGGTTGACATGGCTATCTAGGAGAGTTGGGCAGGCATGGAAAGGTTGTAATCATCATCGTGGATGAGAACTTGCAAATGGATAAGACCATAGGGCCATGTGTGTATTTGACTAGCCAGAGCTTGGACGCTGGAGTTTTTATCTGGAGTTTTCTGGCCTTTTTCAAATGGAGTTAAGATTTTTCCTTGGGATGTACCCGAGCCTTTCCTGAAGCCACCATCATCATCCATGGTTGGCCCACCTGCTACTGCACTTTCAGCTTTCTTTTTGTTGCTCAGGGGTGAACAGAGGTTGGGAGCAGGCTTAAAGTTATGCCAAAGGAGTTGTAGGGGAGGGGGAGTTCTGAAAATTTCTTGGCAAAGCCCAGCATGTGAATGTATGAATCCTGTGGGGGGTGCTTAATAAATATTAATTCATGACAAGGACAAAGTAGCAAATTGGAAGCAAGTATTATTACTAATAATAGCTCATACTTAAATAAAGCTTTGCCATTTATTCACTGATTTATTTCTAAGTAAGAGAGAGGCGGTATAAGTGTATCATCCCCATTTCACAGATAAACATCAATCAATCATTGAGCATTTCTTAACTACCCGTGTTTCCCTGATAATAAGACCTATCCCGAAAATAAGCCCTCCCCTTACTGTGTAAGATTCCTCTAAAATAAGCCCTCCCCTGAAAATAAGCCCTATTGAGATTGCTACTGTAGTGAAGGTGATCCCCTGCGCTACACGCTACATTACGGTACCCTCTGTATGCACCGTTTGACGCCCCCCGCGCCCCCCCGGGTGAAATGCATGCCGTGCTCCGAGCTGCATCCAATCAGAGCTGCAGCAGTGAGCGCGTCATCCTGTTCTTTATTGAATTCATTATTGAATAAAGGTACATTTTTTTGTTCACATTTACCTGTTTATTAAAATTTCTGTCAATGTTCATTAAAAATAAGCCCTCCCCTGAAAATAAGCCCTCTGGTGTTTTTCTGTCCAAAAAAATAATAAGACAGTGTCTTATTATCGGGGAAACACAGTATGTGCCAGGCCTGAGAATCAGGGAGTATCTTGCTCAGCCACATGCCTAGTAAACAAAAAAGCTGGGACTTGAACTCAGACCTTCTCCCCTCCAGCCAAAGTCTAGTGTTGTATCACCATAATGCCTAGCCTTGCTCCTCCTTAATCCATCCTTGAGTAGGCACTCCCCTTGCTGCTCCTGCCTTCCTCTTGCCTCCTGACAGGACTTCTCTTCCCTGGGTACTGGAAGGGCTTTTGCAAGCCACTGTCCCAGAGCACTTTCAACAGCAATGGTTTGTGGCAGAGGGAGTTCTGGCAGGTGGTACCCAGAGGCTCAGAATGAACTTTTTATATGACTTAGAGCACATCACTTAACCCTCTCTGGATATCAATTCCTTCTCTAAAATGTAGTACTAGAACTAGTTCATCTCTTAAGGTACCTTCCAACTCTAAGATTTTATAAGGCTATGCTAAGGGGTAATGGGTGACAGGGGGACTGTGGTACTGGTGGCTGGCCTGAAACTCTGGCCCTAGGAGCAGCCTATGAGGGAGCTGAGGCTCCCTGGGTCTATCTGAAGCACAGCTGACCAGAGGAATGGAGATACCTCCTATTTCCTGGATGGA
Organism: Petaurus breviceps papuanus; assembly: GCF_028583685.1. Lineage (NCBI taxonomy): Eukaryota > Metazoa > Chordata > Mammalia > Diprotodontia > Petauridae > Petaurus > Petaurus breviceps. Next base: position 1,695,488 of record NW_027187419.1, read on the forward strand.
TCCTGCCAAGAACAGAGATAGAGTGGCTTCAGGCACACACACTGTGAGCACGCTACCTGTAGCTAGCCATTCATTTAGGCCCCTGTGCTCTGCCACATCATGAGGCCTGGTGGATGCTGCAAGTGTTCTCTAGGTGCACCCTGGGTGGGGACCAACTTAGATTGAATGGAATCAGTCATTTTATGTGCCCACTCCTCCTTCCTAGAGCCTGCAAGAGAACAAACTGGAGACCCAGGAAGAAACTCTAAAGGATAAGGCCATGTCTTTGGGACTTGGAGTTCCCCACTCACAAGCGCATAGCAGTCTGGCCCTTCCTCTCCCTCTTTCTGGTCCTAACCTCTAGAAGGTGGATGGGGAGGAGGGACGCAGAAGGCGAACTGGTCTCCCTCTGTCCCCAGTTACTGAAAAGAGCAAATGCAAATGCGGCCAAAAAATAATACCCAGCATACACCGCCAAGATTCCTAGGGGCTCACTCTAAGTTAAAGCTTGGCTCCTCATGGGGGCTGACATTTTCCCTGGTTCAAACAACATCTGCGGCTCGCTGAGCTCTGAGAAAGGTGAAGGAGCTGCCGATGCCTGGTGCTGCTGCCTCCACCATCCCTGCCTCTGTAGACTAAAGTGGGGGGTGGGGGTGGAGAGCTGACCATTGCATGCCCTCCAGCCTGTCTGCATGCTGGAGAGCAAAATGGACTTTCCGTCCCTTCCTTCCTCCCTCCGTCACGGTCCTGCAGCCAGCTAGGTTGGGGAGTGAGCAGAGACCAGCTTCTGGGTGTTAGTTAGGAGGCTGAGATGGCCTGGGTGTTGTCAGGAGAGGACTGACCTCTCCCCCCCCCCCCAATCTATTCCTCCTCTAGGTGCCAGGCCGAATCTCCAAATGAAATCAGGCTGGGGAGAAATGAACAGCCCAGAAGCCGAGACAACGAGAAGGAGAAACTCTGAAGAAACGAATAATATATATATATATATATATATAAAGGTGAGAGAGTTATTTTTCAGCTCACTGGCTTTCTGAAAAGTAATATAAAGTTGGGCGGCGTCTTCTCAGAATCGACCTTTCTGAGCTGAGACCCAGGCCACACGCACATCTCTTTCCTCTCTTTCTATTACCCAGAATTTGTATGGTTTCATCTTCTCTGATGTTCTTTCATTCGTGTATCTGTACAAACCCCTAGTGTCAAAGAGGCCTGTTCCTAACCCCAGGGCCACAGCATGCTGAGAACATCTTCTCCCGCATCCCCCCTGCTGGGGCGAGAATTGAGTATGGCTTTTTTCCCCTCCTCCCATCTCACCACACTCTTGGGCTAAAAACAATTGTCTGCTACTGTCTTGAGGAAGTCTTCATTGTTCTCTAGCCTTGCACCTTGCTCAGTGAAAGCTGCAGCGCTCCCCCTCATTCTCCAAATATACACATTCTCCAAATATACACATTCTCTCAGAAAAACCTGCTCGGTAGACCTTTCAGAGAATTCTGGTTTAAGATGCTCCCTCCTTTGTTTCATTTAATTTCTTTATAAAATTTATTGATATCTTTTGTTTTTAAATCTTCCTAATTTGCCAACGTATCCCACCCTACCCAGCTCCGCCACCACAACCGAGAGAGCTATCCCTTATGGCAAAGAATAATGTAAAAAAAAAGGCAGTTCAGCAAAATTAATTATCACATTTGACTAGATATAGACACTTACTAGCTGAATGACCCTGGGCAGGTCACTTAACACTGTTTGCCTTGGTTTGCTCATCTGTAAAATGAGCTGGAAAAAGAAATGACAAACCACTCTAACATCTTTGCCAAGTAAACCCCAAATGGGGTCATGAATTGGACTCTACTGAAAGCAGCTCAACAACACTATATGTGTTTTTATATATATAGTAAATATATAGTATATATAATATACAGTACATATTTATATTATAGATAATTATATAGTATATAAATAAACGTATATATGTATATAAATAAATACATGCACATATCTGGTGTTCTGTATTTATAATCCCTTACCTTTACAAATAAGGGAAGGAAGGGCATTTTTGAAATTTCTTACTCATAGTCAAGTAATACAATTACTTAGCATTCAGTTTCATTGCTGATTTCCCCCCAGTTACACTTTTATAGTTACTGTTTATATTGTTTTCCTAGTTCTACTTACCTTACATTGTCTCACTTTATACAGTCTTGGTCTCTATTCTTCACAAGCATCATTTTTTTTCTTCAATGGGGCTGTAATACCACATTCACATACCACACTCAGTTTGGACATTCTTTCACCCATAAGCATCTACTTCATTTCTGATTTTTGGCTATTCCAACAGGCTTATTCTTTTTGAAGGGTGGGAGGTGGTAGGGTGGGGGCAGTTTGAACTGAAGGACTAAAGGGAAGAGTAGTCAGGCTAGAAGTGTGAGCTGGAAAGATGTATTGTCAATGTAAGGCCATCTGCTGGTGGCTTTCTCCCTCTTCCCCCAAGTCCAAGGTCGGAGGGATTTCTGAGACTCATTTTGAGAAATACTCTGTCAAAAGATTTGGGTTGGAAACATCAAAGACATATTTAATAAACTTTTAATCCAAACTCTCAGCTCTTTCCTTGGGAAAGGGACCTGCAGAAGGGTCAAATTGGAGGGGAGAGGAGGGAACTCCACAGTCTGCCTTCCTTCCCTTGCTCAGTGCCCAGCAGATCATGCTTTCTGCAGAGTCAGTATTTAAAAAAAATTTATAGCTCTGGTAGCTTTCCAGGTGACTCACCGTCTACTTCACACATCTGCATGTTCACATCTGCAATGTTCTTATCGGCAGGCGCTGGCTCTCCGACAGCTGTTTTACTTTCCAAAGATGGCACTAAAGATTCAATGGCAGTGTCCCTGTGGCTTTTTTCTCTACATAAATGGATAAAAATGTGTCTGGCTTCCCCTGAGCTCAAGTGTGCCAGTGGTTTTTGCAGGATCAATTTGGAGCCTGTGTGGGTCCGTCCGCTTCAGTGGCAAGACGTTAATAACACCAGATTGGTAGAGCAAGGGCAGGAGGGTAAGTCAAGGAATCTGCTCTCAGATAAAATATGGGGAAAGCAAGTTTTGGCACTCATGTGGCCTTCCCAGCATCCCTTGCCTTCACCTGTGCTAAATGGTCACAGCAGCAGATAGGCCAAAGGAGAGTAAATTCTTGTATTTCTTAGCAAGGTCATTTCTAATAAGTTCTAGCAATGCATTAATCATTAACATAGGGGTTGAAATGCTGGACTCAGTGTTAAGTATATCCTGTCTTTGATGGCATTAGACATCTCTGAGTCACACTTTCTTCACTTGTTAAAATTGGGATACCAGTACCTATCTCACAGGATTGTTGAGAAGCTCTGGTGAAAGTACTTTACTCATAAAGTACTTCATAAACCTTAAAGCACTATAGAAAGGTGAATGTTTGTGGTTAAAACGACCTAAGCTTCCTGAGGGTAAGTTTCAAGTCTTATCTAAATGTCTTAGCTTCCTCTACTCTAAGTGCATAGACCCTGTGGTCTCTGCCCAGTCCATACCTAATATTTGTTGCATTTGAATTCGAACAGGGTATGAGTCCCAGGTCTGAATGCACTTAAAACCCAAAGGGCTTAGGGTATACTTTCTGTCCCCACTGAGGTATTTAATTCCCTGATTAGAATTAAATGATTCTAATAATTGAGGAATTAAGATGATTTAGATAGAGACAGAAACGATAGGGACAGAGATGAGGATTTGATTTGTGATCTGCATATGAGTAGCCTTCCTCTATCAGCGCTGGTCAGCACCTTCTCTTCAGTTTATAGGATTAGAGAGTTGCCTACAACATTGGAAAGTTTGGTTACTGGACCAGGGTCAACAGAATATGCACACTCTATAATACATACATCTCTATGCAAATATAAGATTATTATGAGACTCTAGAACTGGGAAGGACCTTAGAAATTATTTGGTCCAATGTCTGATATATCAGAAGATGAACTTGAACTCATTGTTTTGATTTCTGAGTCTCACTTTCTATCCCCTACACCATAAAGAAATGATTGGCTTGGGAGTGGCTAGGTGGTGCAGTAAATAGAGCACTGGCCCTGGATTCAGGAGGACCTGAGTTCAAATCCGACCTCAGACACTTAATACATATTAGCCATGTGGCCTTGGGCAAGTCACTTAACCCCAATTGCCCTGCCCTTTCCCCTCCAAAAAGCAGAAAGAAAAAAAAAAGAAATGATAGGCTTTACTTTTTTCATCTTCTTGAATGGCTAATTGTTAATGGGCAAAATCCCTACTTCCTTTATATCTATGTAGTGTGAGGGACCATAATTACAGAATCAAATAACTTCAGAGATGGAAGGGACCTCAACTGCCAGTTATGACCTCCACTATAAATAGTCATTGTCTCTCCTTGAAGGATTCCTACTGAGGGGATGAACACATACCTTCCTAAGGGAGAACATTTCATCTTTGTGCAGCTTCACTTGTTTCTTCCTTCATATGAGGCCTACATTGAGGAATCTAGGTAGCAAAGTGGATAGTGCCCTGCCTCTGGAGTCAGGAACATCTGAGTTCATATCTGGCATTGGATACTAGTTGTGTGAGCCTGGTTATTAAGTCATTTTTCAGTTGTGTGTGATATGAGGATCTGTTGATAGACTATCAACAGATCCTCACATCACATCAATTAAAAGGTCTTTCACCACCCTGGTTGACTTTTTTCTGAAAGCTTTCCAGATTAGGTCATCAATATCCTCCTTAAACCATATTACAAAGAATGGAACTCAGTACTCAAGAATGATCTGATGAGAACAGAATAGAGTGAGGCTTCTTACTTTGGGAAACTATGCTTCTCTTAATGTACTCCAAAATTGTATTAGTTTTTTCTTTTCGTTTTTGTTTTTGGTCTGCCCAATCACACTGCTGACTCAAATTAAGCTTGAAAAGCACTAAAACACTAAGACCTTTCTTTAATCTGTTATCTAACTATCCTTCCCCAGTCCTCAATTTATGAAGTTGATTTCTGGAATCAAAATACAAGACTATCCTTATTGGATTTCATCTTATTTAATTCAGTCCCAATATTCTAGCCTTTTAAAAACTTTCTGGATCTTGACTTTGTCATCCAATGTGTTGAATATTTTTTTATCATCTTTGTGCCATTTTCAAATTTGATGAGCACACCATCTATGCCTTTATCCAAGTAGCTCAAACAACTATTAGATAGTCCAGAGCCAAGCATAGATCCCTGGGGCATTCCACTGGAGATCTCCTGCCAAGCTGACAATGAACCTTTAGCGATTATGCTCTCTGTTGGGCCATTCAACAATTTTTGAATCTACCTAATTGTGTTATTGTCTAGTCTTCATCTCTCTGTCTTCTCCATAAGATTGTATGGGTACTTTTTCAAAAGCTTTACTAAAATCTAGGTAAACTATACTTAAATTTTTCTATCTGGCCTGGCATGATATGTTCTTGATAAAGTCATGGTATTTCTTCATGATCATCACACTTCCTTTCTAAATTTTTGCCATCTCTTTAATGACCCTTCTTGAATTTTCCCAAGGATTAGTTTCAACCTCATTGGGCTATAGTTTGTAAGTTCTGTTCTCTCCCCTTTTCTTTATATCTGGACAATGTTTCTCCTCCTCTGGTGTTCTCATTTTCCATGATCATTCAGATATCATTAACTGTGGATCTGTAATCATATCTGCCAGTTCTCTCAGGACTATTGATTTGGGTTAGGTGGTTTTAATTCATCAAGGGCAACCATGAACTCTATGATTATTTCCTTATTTATCTTGGGTATCATCTCCTTGTTAGACTTTTTTTTTTGGGGGGGGGGAGTAATTTCCAGTGTAAACGTGGTTTTCCTTGGTGAAGAAAACAGAAACAAATTAAAAATTGAACAACTTTGTCTTCTCTTTGTTGTTAATTATAATGATCTCATCTGTTCCAAGCAAAGGTCCATCCCGTTTTTTCTATGATTTTTTTTCCCTTAGAGTTTTATTTAATTCCTTTTTGTTGTCCTTAATTCCCTTCTATAACCTCCATTCATTTTGTACATTAGTGTTCCTGACACTTTTTACGTAACTGGGCCATACTCTTCTTGTAAGATTGTTTGTCCTTTGTGCTTGACGAGGGCCAAAAAGACACCATGATGCTGGAGTCAGGGTACAGAGTTTCTGACTGTGTCTGGCCAGATCAAGACTCAGAAGGCTCTACCACTGATTGGGCACAAATAGTCCACACGAACATTTGGGATGGAGATGTCTCTAAATTTGTGCCTCTCATGTTTCTCTTGAGCTACTGGGATTCTGCTTATAGTCATCCTCTGTTACCTGGCCTTGCTTCCTTTTTCTATACATTTCTTTTTGATATCTGAGTTCCCAGTGAAATCCCCTTTTTCCTTTTCTTTGAAATTGTTTCCCTTTCCACCTTTATATTGTCATTCTTTCTCATTCTCATTCTCATTCCTCCTGGATTTTAATCCATGGAATCCTACTTATCTTTCCTTGGAACCTTTTGAAATCTGTTTTCCCTAAATCTAGGATGCATGTCAGACTGGACAGATTTTCTGTCCTCTATCAAAAATTCTAGGATGGAGTGATCACTTCATACACCACCCACATAGGTACCATAATTTTTATTCCAGCAATCAGTTCCTCCCGGTTTGTGCTAATCCAATCAAGAATGGAATTTCCCCTTGTTGTTTTCTCTGCCTTTTGAAGGATAAGATTATCATTGAAAGTTTTCACTGTCAAGTCAAAAAACTCTTAGTTGTTCTGCTTTTGGGGGAGGGGGAAGAGAGAGAGAGACAAAGGCACACAGAGAGAAATAGAGGAGAGAGGAGAGAGGACAACATGAAAGAGAAGAGAGGGAAGGAGAGAGGAAGAGAAAGAGAGGGAGGAAGGGAGAGAAGTTAATGAAGTAGAAGGTAGTAGCTAAGAGGAAACTTGAAAGAAGTAAGAGTTAAGATGCAGAAATGAGGAGAGAGTACATTCAATACAAAGGGGACCGCCTGTTCAAAGACATGGAGATGAAATATGGAATATCAAGTTCTCAGAATAGCTAGTAGGCCAGTTTGCTGGAACACAGAGTAAGTGAAGAAGTAAATATGAAATGAGTCTGGGATGGTTGGTGGGATACAGATTGTGAAAGGCTTAAAATGCCAGACTGGAGAGTTTATATTAAAGCTTAGAATCAATAGGGAAGCATTGAAAATTGTTGAGCAGGGTAGTGAAATTATATCTGTGTTTTAGTAATATTAATGTGGCAATTTTATGGAGAGGAGAGAGATTGAAAGCAGAAAGACCAATTACTGGGCTACTGCACAAGTCTAGATGAGAGACAATAGGGGACTGAAATGGGGATAAGGACTCTGAGTAGTGAGAGGAGAAAATATGTAAGAAGTGCAATGGAGGGAAGGCTAGGTGGCACAGTGAGTAGAGCACTGGCCCTGGATTCAGGAGGACCTGAGTTCAAATCCCACCTCAGACACTTAACACAAAAACTAGCTGTGTGACCTTGGGCAAGTCACTTAACTCTAATGGCCTTCCAAAAAAGCAAAAAGAAGAAGAAGAAGAAGGGCGATGGAGATAGAATCAACAAGATTTGGGAAATTATTGAATTGTAGAAGGATAATGGAAAGGAGATTTTGAACCCATGTGATTTGAATGATGGTAGAAAGAGAAGTTTGGAAGAGGGTGGGTTTGCAGTGAAACATAATGAGTTGGATATATTGGGTTTGTTATGCTGATGTTACATACAGATGTAGATGTCTGGTTTAGGACATATACACGCACATATGTGTGTGTGTATATATGTATATATGTGTGTATATGTATGTATATGTATATGGAGAGAGAGAGAGAGAGAGAGAGAGAGAGAGAGAGAGAGAGAGAGAGAGAGAGAGAGAGAGAGAGAGAGAGA
>NW_027187419.1:1703404-1705868 GCF_028583685.1 Petaurus breviceps papuanus
AGAGAGAGAGAGAGAGAGAGAGAGAGAGAGAGAGAGAGAGAGAGAGAAGATTTGGTAGTCATTTGTTTAGCCATGATAATTGAACCCAGGTAAAAACAAGATTACCTAGAGAGAGAAGAGAAAAGAATTGGGTACAGGGCCTTTTATCCAAATTTAGTAAGGAAGAGATACAGTGATTTAATAAAAGAGACAGAAGAAGCATTCAGATAGGAGTAAGAAGTATCACGGAAGTCTAGGAAAAAGGGCATATCTAGGAGGAGAGGGTGGCAAATAGTGTCAAAAGCTGTGGTAGTCAAGAGGACAGAGGCCAAGTCAATAGGTCTGGCTGTTAAGAGAATGTTGACAATCTCCAAGAAGGTGCTTTTATTCAAGAGACAGGATCAGAAGCCAAGATTCACAGGATTGAGAATCAAGTGAAAAAAGAGTCAATAGAGGTATTGAGTTTACAGAACCATTTTTTTAGGAACTGGAGAGTGGGATTGCTATACAAGTACGAAGTCTTATTAGTCACAAGTAATATAGCGGAGCATTATTTTCTGCCACATAAGAGAGTGTGGGGAGTCAGTGGTAACTCAAATGTCTTGGTGGGCTGGTAAACTATCTGTACTTATCTGCAAGTCTGGCTCACTGAGAACAAAAAAATCAGAGAAACCTGGTATTCTTAGCATTATTGTTTTCTACATCTATATGGAAGAATGGGCACCTGGGTCTCCCATTGCCATTCTCTCCAAGCCTGGCCATTAGGGAGGTGAAAGCCAGCCAACAAAGTAATAGATTGGAACCAGAATGCCCAGGTTAAGTGGGCTGCTCTGTGGAACTCATCCATAATCCTCCTGGAGCCCCAAGAACAATACGTTAATTAGAGCCAACCGCACAGCTCCCGCCAGCCATCCATCCTGCCTGTGTCTTCCTGGCCTTCCCCATGGACAAGCCAGCCCACTCCCTTCTCTGAAAGAGATTTATGCATTATCAATTTTTGTGTGTGGGCAGATACCAGCAGGGAGAGAACGGAGCTCCAGGAGGAAAAGGGCATGAAAGAGATGCAACAGGATGGCCTGGCAGCCTGAAGAATGGGGTGTGTTTGGAGGCCAGGGAGGCTGTGGTTTCTAATTAGTAGGAAGTGCTAAGGTTACCCCAGCTGGACAGGAGGGAGAAGTAGTTCAAATTAGATTGGAAAAATTTCAATGAGCTTCATCAAATTCCTGGATATTCTGACTTCAGACCTTGGTTTACTTAAGGCACAGGAGTCATTGGCATGATAGCAGGACAGATTTAGGTTGAGGATCAGGAAGCATTCATTGACAGTGGCAGGGTAGGGAGGAGACCCCAAAACATCTGCTAAGGAAAGGCTATATCTTTAAGGAGAGAAGAGACATACCCCCTGCTCTGCCATTCTATCATTTGGTGATGAGGGAGACATTTGGGAACAAAGAAGTGCAAAATGGCCTCAGAAGAGGAATGAGAGCCTGAGGATCTTCTGGACTGAAGGCAAAAGATCTTGTTTCTAGTCTTAACTCTTTTGCTCACTAGTTGGGAGAATCTGGACAAGTCACCTAATCTCTCAAGCCTCAGTTTCCTCCTCTGTAAAATGGGTATAATAAACCCTTTCCTACATGCTTCACAGGGTTATCAGGAGAAATAAAAAACATATACACACTCTATGTAAAGATAAGATTACTATTAGACTCTAGGACTGGGAGGGACCTTAGAGATTATTTGGTCCAATGTCTTCAGTTACAGGACGAGGAAAATGGCATGAACAAAGCAAAGTGACCTGTCTAAGATAGCATGATTGGTCAGTAGCCGAGGTGCAAGGAAGGCCCAGGTCTTTTATCTCATGGCTAGTTCTTTATTGCTTCTGCCAGGACATTCTAGCAAGGACATGACTGAGCAGGGAGCCCTGAAATCCCCGAGGCCTCCATGATTTCTACCAAGCGCTATCATTCTCCCTTCTTCTGGCTTCCTAGTTTCTACCTGCACCAGGTGGCAAAGAACATTTCTCAAGCCGCGCTGAGGATTGATTGGCTAATATTTGTAAAATGCTTGGAAGGCAATATGAGCCAAGCATGATCAGTAAGATTTAGAGAGAGCCCAAGTAACGAAGCTATAAAGCCTGGAAATAACTCTCTATTTCCTACCAACAAAACCTCTCATTTCCAAGTCCATAAAAGCTCCCCCCTCCAGATCTGCAGGCCCATCTGTTTTGTAAGTGTGTATAATTATTAGAGCCATAAAGCTGCTTTCTATATCTAATGTAATTATTGAGAGCAGAAATAATCCCAGGTAAGGGAAGGAGATTGGGGCAGCCCAGAAACAGTCCTCACTGCTAACCCAAACAACTCTTAGGAGAGGGAGAAATGCTACTATAATAAAGTAGCAATGCAATATAATGATATTAGACTTCCAATCATTTAATTCCCACCCTCTCCCCATCCAACGTTTTTTACAAAGCCAACTTGGGGAG
>NW_027187419.1:1705878-1717153 GCF_028583685.1 Petaurus breviceps papuanus
AGGAAGGTGGAGAGGGGAGGGGTAATGTGAGAAGGGGGCATGGTGTGATGATAAGAAGAGATGGCTGGCCTGAGTGCCCTCCTGAAATGGAGATTCTGGGACAAGCGGTCCAGTCAAAGGGAGGGTATTTCCTAGGTGTGAATTCCAGGACTGAAGTGATCTTTCAGGGTGAAGAATTTTCTAGAGTCAGAAGGAAGGAGTCCAGTTAATAGTGTGGTGAAAAATATAGGACTACTTTGGGTGGTAGTGAGATGCCTGTCACCAGAAGTATACCAACTGAGACTGGAGGGCCATCTTCCAAGGTTACTGCAGAAGGGATTTTTCTGCAAGGTACAGAAGGTAGGCCTACCTGACCTTTAAGACCCTTTCCAACTCTGTCTCCTGAGGGGCTATTGCTCTAGAGCTAAACTTTTGAAGCTCTGGCATTTTATGTCATAGTACCATAGATCTCCAGCTAAAAGTGTCATTAGAGGTCATCTAGACCAACCCCATATCTTATATAGGAGAAAAATAAAACCCAGGGAGGAAGTGACTTACCCAAGGTCATTTTTTCCAGTCCACCACAGAACCTCTCAAGGGTGAGTAAAGAGTATTTCTTTTAATGGGGTCTATTTTGAGACAAGGATGCTTTCCATTCAGAAGAAACAATAGAAGATTCCATTCTTTTGGATCCTCAACACCAAAATCTCAGGCAACTCTAACTACAAGCAACCAGGTGGTTTAAAGTTGGACAGGGTCAGAACTATGACATCATATTGCGAACATATACACACATGCACACATACCCACACACGTATGTATGCTTGTGTACATATATACATATGTGTATGTATATCTGCATATATATACACACATCACATAAATCCTTAAATCAATTAACACTTATTGATCACTTACTATGTGTCAGACACTATGCCACATGCTGAATCAGTAGACAGTTTTTTCCCTCAAAGCGCTTACAGTCTAAAGGGGAGAAAACATTCAAACAAATCTATACAAAATAAGCTATAGAGAGGATAAATAAGAGCTAATTAACAGAGGGAAGACAACAGAATTAAGAGGGGTGGGAGAATGTTTCCTGTAGAAGGTGGGATTTTTGTTGGGACTTAAAGGAAGCCAGGGAAGACTGTGTTTGTCTATCTATCTATCTATCATCTATCTATCTATCTATCTATCTATCTATCTATCTATCTATCTATCTATCATCCATCCATCCATCCATCCATCCATCTATCTATCTATCTATCTATCTATCTATCTATCTATCTATCTATCTATCTATCCATCCATCTATCCATCCATCTATCTATCATCTATCTCTGTCTATGTGTGTATATATACATATACATATACACATATCACATAAATCATTCAATACATATATGTATGTATACACACAAATACAGAAAGCCTTCCACAATCCTTCTTAATTCTAGTGCCTTCATATATTCTCATATGCTTGTATATGTGCATGTACCCACATGTGTATACATGAATAGCTGTATTTTCACATAGCCCTATAAATACACACGTTCTAGTGTGTATGCACACCTAGGTGGGCATGTATAGATGTATACAAGTACAATTGTATCATAGTCATGTGCGTATGTGCGTGAATGTATACACACATTTGGTTTTATATATAGTCATTTACTTGTGCATACAAACACATGTATACATACACACATGCCTGTCTTGCCATAGGTATGACATATATGGGTCATAGCATTCTGACATAGTATATATATGAATATACACATAAATATATGTAGGTATATAGGTATAGTACATATTGTGTTGTTGTAGTTTGTACTTCCTTCTCAAAGAGGACCATGATGTCAGGGAGGTGATGCCATGACGTGAAAGTCAATGGGATTTCAGTGAGGGATGGCTGTTCAAAGTCACCAGCCTCACTTTCTCCTCTGGAACCATCTGGGTCCAGTGACAAGATATAGATCAGGATGCCTGGAAATGGCCTAGATTGTGCATACAAACACACATGTACATCCATACACATAACAGGCAAATTTTGAAAACTGTGCCCTGTAGTTTTTAGCCCCCTGAAGTCTCTGAGTCTACATTCTCATGATAGCTTATCACAAAACAAATGAGAATCTGTGTGTATAAACTTCGGGCAGGCTCTGTGTGATCAGGGGAGGCCCTGATCAACTTCATAACCTTCCCCCAATCAACTTGATGAGTTTACTGAATATGGATTTTGTCTTTTCCTTGAGCTTTCTCTCCCTTGGACTTCTAGACTGGAATATAGAAAGGGATTGGGCTGTGATGCAGCTTGGTTGATTTTCCCTTTCCTGTGGCTTGAGAAGCTGCAATTCCATTAAATTCAATAAACATTTATTAAATATGTGCTATGTGCCAGACGCTATGCTAAATGTTGGCGATATAAAAAGAATCAAAAGACAGTGCCTGCCCTCAGAGAGGCTACAATTTAAGGGGTGGAGGTGGGAGAGACAACAGACAAATATCTATCAAGCAAGCAATATATAGGCTAAATAGGAAATATTAAAAGAGAAAAAACTGGAATTAAGAGGAGGTAGAGAGGGGTGGTTAGGTGGCACAGTGAATAGAATACCGGCCCTGGAGTCAGGAGGACCTGAGTTCATATCCGACCTCAGACATAACACAAAACTAGCTATGTGATCTTGGGCAAGTCACTTGACCCCAATTGCCCTACCTTCCCCCCTCCAAAAAAACAAAAAGACAAAAAAGAGGAGGTAGTGAAGGTTTCCTGTAGAAGGTGTGATTTAATTGGAACTCGAAGGAAGCCAGGGAGGTCAGAAGTCAGAGAAGAGAGGAAGTGTTCCATGCATGGGAGAGAGTCAGTGAAAATGCCCGGAACTGAGAGATGGAGTGTTTTGTTTGTGGAAGGACAAAGGAGACTGGTGTCACTGTATCTAAGAGTATTCGTCAGAGAGTACAGTGGAAGAAGAATAGAAAGGTAAAAGGGGGCTAGATTGTGAAGGGCTCTGAATGCCAAACAGCTAGTCCAGACATGAGGTGATGAGGGCCTGCACTGGAGTGGTGGCTGTGTCAGAGGAGAGAAGGGGGGGTGCGTTTGAGAGATGTTGCAAAGGTGACATTGACAGGCCTTGGCAACAGCCTAGATATGGGGAGGGGGGTGAGAAATAGTGGTTTTCAAGAGAAACACATAACTGATGGCCTCTGCCTGCGCAGGTAATTCTTGGCTACTTCCTGTTTCCTTTTCTGAGCTCAGGTCAGATGCAAGCAATCCTATGACTGAAGTTTTCCAGCCTTGGAGGGTTGTTTCCTGGGTAATCTTGAGTTCAAGAGCTCCTGAGTTTAAGAGTTGGGGACTGACTGGCTGACCAGAGGGAAATTTCTTTAACAGTAGGTTTCTCAGACAAAGGAGAAAAAGATCCTCTTCTCCCTTTAGGAGAGAGCTGTTAAAATCTGTCCAGAGTAAACAGAGTTCTTTTTATCAACTGAAGTATTTCCAGCATCTTCCCTCACCCTTCCTCAACCAACCTCTGTATAAAAAACCAAGTAATCCAGCAATCCTATGCATGTATGCACATATGCATTTCTACATATAGAAAGACAATTGATAATTTAATGAAACATTTGAGAAGAAACAGCGTCCCTAGAAAAACTGGCATCTTTGAATCCAGAGACCATTCCAGCAGTCAGAAAGGCAATGGGCGACCGCTTTATTAGATCCCATTATAAATGGATGATTTGCCATCTCTGAAGATAAATGGGAAACTTAATGCAGAGGTATCCTGTCTGGGGAAACCAGAGAGTTATGGATGTTAGCTTTGTAGCTTTATGAAAGCACTTTCTTATGGAAACTGAAATAGCTAAGATTAGATTGAATTAGTATGTACTGGTATGGTTTCTTTTCCTCCCATCCTTCTTAATTTTTTTTTAAAGAAGGGAAAAGATTTGCCTCCTGCATGAGCATTTCATAAAAATGCAAATCTTGGGTTTGGGTTTGGTAATTAGCAAGGTTGCCGCCTGGTGCTAACGAAGTAGCAGCACAGCTTGAGCTCTCCTCGGGCAGTAGGGCAGCATGGTGTCCTCAGCTGGCTGGCCCCAGAGGCAGTGTCTGCCCCCTACCTTCCCCCATCCATCTCACTGTGGGATGCTCACCTGCTGCCATCCGTATACAGCTGGGAACCCGGGAGGCCTTCACTCAGTCCCAGCAGCTGGAAAACTGTCCCCTACCCCTGGAGGGAGAGGGGATCCACACCATAGTCAAAGCCTTTCTACTCCTGCCTAGAAAGAACTTGTGGGCATGTCAGCTTTGAGACAAAAATCTCTCACTCAGCCTTGGAGCGCCTAGAGAGGAGGAGGATGTGACTTGGGGATAGAGCAATAAAGGGAGTGGTTATGTCCTTGGAAGCATCCTAAAGTGTGTTAAAAAAAATTCAAATCCAGACAAGAGGGATGAAGGGAACATGGCAGCAGGGACCAGTGGAACAGGCAGGAGGCTAGGAATCAGTAAACATAAATGCATTTCACCCAGACCCAAACCAAACTACAACAGCAATAATGAACAGAAAATGAATTATTTTAGTAAGAAGAAGCTGGGTTCATCAGTCAAGCAGGTCAAATACTAGTCAGGTGCCAATTCTGACTCTTTCATCAGTTGGACCTTGGGTAAAGTCACTTCAAACACTCCAGGCCTCAATTTCCCTCTCTGTTAAAAAAAGGGAGAGCAGAATACTTCCTGCTTACCTGTACAGGACTATTGTCAGGGTCAAATGTAATCAGGGATTTAAAAGGGCTTTGAAAAGCCAAAAGCATTATATAAACATCAGGCAACAAATTATTGGTGTTAAAATTCTTACCCAAACCAAAGTGGCTATGAAATACCTCATTTTCAAGTCAGAGACTAAGGTACCAAATTTTAAATAGAAAAGAGAAGTCTAGAATATGACATTATTATGCACATACAGGAGAGGCCAAACCAAGTCCTGAATCACAACAAAAGGCAAAGGGTGGTTATGAGGTTGTTAGCCAATAATATGGATGTTCGTCCTATTCCCTGTTCCCAGCACAGAATTATAGAATCTTCGAGTGATGCTTTTGCTGGCAGGGACTTTAGAGATCATCAGTGCACTTATGATGTCCTGTTTTATGTCATAATTTTTTGGTAGGTACATATCTTATCTCCCTACCTGACTGTAAATCAATTAATCAATAAGCAAGGAGGTGAGGAGGATTTAGGGGGAAAGATAATGAATTCTGTTTCGAACATATTGAGTTTAAGATGTATGCTGGACGTCCAGATCAAGAGGTCTGAAAGGCAGTCTAGGCTGCAAGATTATAGTCAGCAGAGAGATTGGGGCAGGAAAGGTATATCTGAGAATAGAGATGGTAATTAAATCTGTGGGAGTTGACTTGATTGGTTAATGAGACCATGCTTTTTAACTTTTTTTTTAACCTGAGAAACTTATCTGAATTTCATTTTGCTGTTGTTCAGTCATTTCAATTATGTCTGATTCTTGGTCGACCCCATTTGGGGTTTTCTTGGCAAAGATACTAACTAGAGTGGTTTGCTGTTTCCGTCTCCAGTTTATTTGACAGATGAGGAAACTGAGGCAAACAGGGTTAAGTGACTGGCCCTGGGTCACACAGCCAATAAGACGAGTCTTTCTGACTCTCAGTCTGGTACTCTATTCTATGTGACACCTAGCTTCTCACCTTTATCTATAAAACAGGAACAAATACTGATAGTATCTGTCGGTAACAAGGGCTCAAATGAGATAATGTATATTAAGAGCTTTACAAATTTTAAAAATATATATGTCTTTCACCACCTCCACCACCACCACCACAACTACCACCACCATCATTAACCTTCAAATACAATGCTTTGTGTGTAGCAAATGCTCCATAAATATTTATTGAATTTAGTTCATTCTTTTTATTTTCAGACAAGAAACTGAGATCCTGATAGTTAAAAGTATTTTTCACAAGGAGTTCGAGGAAGGTCTGTAACTGCAAGCAGCAGTGAAAATGATTTTCTGGAAAACATAATGGGGTTCTAATATCTTAGCACCTCCAGGAATCTGATAGGGAGAAGAAGAAAATGAGCTGCTGAGAGGTTGTTGTGTGTGTGAGTTCTATGGGGGGTGGAGCATGGGGACTCCGGATTCAGGAGATCTGAGTTTAACAAGGGTATAGTAAAGGTTCAGGGTTAAAAGAAGAGGGCTGGGCAGCTTTACACTAGGATTCCTGGGGCACAGCTCTTCAGGTGGGACAGCTGCCCAGCAGAGAAATTGGGTGCCCTCAGCCTGGTAGCCAAGAGGGCCTTTGGGGCCAAGGTTCTGTAGCTCTGTGGAACTCGTTTACAGAGATAGTGAAAAAAATAAAATAAAAACAGCTGATGGCTCATTGCAACGGTTTTAGCCTCCAGGGGGGCAGCCAACACAGAAGTGGAATTTGAATGGAGCAGCTGAGTATTGGGTCTGAAGATGACAGCGGCCAGGAGCTATGCGTCTCTGGTGGAGTCATTTAAAATTTAAAACCGCAGATTAAACAGATTCCTTTTTATGATGATAAGCACTGAGTCGGGCCTGGTCCCTGGACACCCCCCACCACAACTCACAGCTCTGTAGGATGCAAGGACAGAGGCACCGCTGCTGTTCAGCAAATGTCTGTGGATTCAGGCACGGACCTTGTATTTATTCCCCTGACCCCAGGGCCCTCCCCACTGGAGCCTCAGGGGATGTGCTCACCCCATGCTGGGCTATGGGGACCGGGGCAGTCGGACTTCATAACCAGGCCCTGCCGAATGAGGAGGGAATTTGTTGGCAGGGAGCTTTTCATGGAGCATCAGGAACTTTTCTTTGAACCAATGGGCTTCTGGCACCTCTTCTGCCCTTTATGCCTCACCCCTGCCTCCTTTTCTCCATGCACTTGGTTAGGAAGGGTGGTGCAGAAAGAGGGTTGGATGAAATGGGCCTACCCCACCTGAAGTTACTGCTTAGAATATGGAATCACCTGGAAGGAACCTACCTCGTTTTACAAATGAGGAAACTGAGGCTGTCTTGCACTGAGTCACTAAGGTTAAGTCACTTGCACACACAGCTGGTTAGCAGCTGAAGCTGGATTTGAATTTTTTAAGTGTAATCTGGGTTAAGTGACTTGCCCAGGGTCACACAATTAGCAGGTCAAATTTGAACTAAGGTCCTCTTGACTCCAGGACTGGTGCTCCATCCCCTGCCCCACCTAGCTGCCCCTTGAACTGTATCTTTTTGCCTACAAGTACAACTTTCCAATACTGCACACTGGCTCTTCTCCGAAGACCACAATGTTCAGGGATAGCTGGATTTGTGTCTAGGTTCTCGTCCCAAACAATTCTGAGGCTGGGCTTGGGGACCAATATAATCAATGACATGATTGCAAGGTGGCTTCTGCTGAGGAGATCGCTGGGTTTTAAGCAACAACCCCATTTGGCTGAAACCAGAGCGGTCGGAATACAAACACGGTTGCTTTGTCATTGTTAATCCTTATTTGGGTAGGGGAATGAGAACAAAAAAGCAAAGACAAATTGGCGCCTGGTGAGCCTGAGGGCTCACAGAAATGTGAGCCTGCTTAAAAACCCGGCGATGGGGAAAAGATTAAAAAGAGGGAACCTAGCGGAGGGACTTGATAGGACTGCAGCTGATTGTAGGGAGAGAAATTGAGGAGGTTTTGGTTGTGGAGGAAGAAAACAACCAGTTTAGGGTTCAGTGGACTAAGTTCTCTTTAAACCTGCAACTGAGGTTATGCCTAGCTTCCAGTGCAAAAGGACCTAGCAGGCCCCAGAACTGGGTCCAGGGGGAGTAAATATAGCAAGACCAGCCTGGGTTTGCATAAAAGGCAGACACCAAAGGAGGACACTGAACATGATCGAGAGTGTTTCAGTTGCTTACCTGCGATTTATATATACTGGAATCAGTACAGAGCTTTTACTCCCAAGTATCCTTCACAGTGTAAATCTTAAAACAGCTTCATGAGTGACTTGCTGAAGAGCCACTACTGAGGGAATAGAGTACCAAACAAGACTTGGGGCTAGGCTGGGGCTCCAGTTTTGCAGTCTAGACCCGAGAGCCCCAAAATTCCTCCATGAAGTTGTAACAGAAGAACAGAGAGGCTTGGTTGAGTTCTAGTCTCAGTTTTGCCACTGACTAGGTTTGAAAATTAGCTTGAATAAATTATGCTTATATCCATGGGTCTCAGTTTCCCCATCTGTAAAATGAAAAAATGAGTGATTGAATTAAATAATAATAATAACTTTTGTATAGTGCTTACTATGTGTCAGGCACCACGCTAAGTGCTGCAAATATCTCATTTGATTCTCACAACTCTGGGAGGTAGGCTGTATTATAATCCCCATTTGACAGACGAGGAAGTCAAAACAAAGAGAAGTTAAGTGATTTGCTCAGGGTCACACAGCTAGTAAATATCTGAGCTAGATTATGAACGCAGGTCTTTCTAACTCCAGGCACCACTCAAGTTAAGCATTTTTGATTCTTTGACTTAATTGTTATTCCTAAACTAAGTTCCTTCAGCTAAGGAATTTTTAGAAGTCCTTTTGCTGATCCCACCCAAATATTCTTTATTCAAATACACCCTCCCTCTGTACTGGACACAGGATTATTTTTAAACCGCAAGAGCTCACATTTGACTAGTCTTTTGTGGTTATAAAGCATTTAAAACACATCTTCTCATTTAATCCTTCACAACAGCCCTATGATGTAGCTAATACCATTGTGATTCTCAATCTAGGGATAATGAAATTGAGGTTCAGAGTTCTAAACAAGTAAGTAGCAGGGCTGGGATTTTAATCCATGTTTTCTGCCTCTAATGATGCTGCTGTGCCATGTTATTGATATATGACTCTTAAATTGTCATTTATTTCTTTTTTGCTGGGAGGTAGCTTGGGGTGGGGTAGGGTATGCTGGTTGACCTGTGATTTCATTTATGAAAGGAAATTCCAGTGTGGAAACTGTCTCAAAGTCTTGCTGAGTCTGGTTACTTCAAATGTTAGTAAGTGACCTTGGGGGCCCAGAGAAGCTGAGTACCTTGTCCATGGTTGCACGGCTTGTAAATGCCAGGAATTAAGACCTGAACTCAGGTCTTCCTGACTTGAAGGCCTTTCTCTGCCATACCAGGTTAAGTTTTAGGAGGCTCATGGATGGACTTAAATCACTTTCTCTTTCTGTGTCCCAGCCTGTCTCCCCAATTAGATTGTAAACCTCCTTAGGAAACAGACTGTGTTGTCATTTTTTTTTTCTTTTTAGCATACATGCCTAATACAATACTGTCAGATAGAAAGACTTTTGTTTTAGGTGAAAATGAGATGCCTAGGGTTTCTCTGTGATCTCTGGGATGTGGGTGATGGGGTAGATAATCCCACATAGAACATATTTACCTGTTATTTCCCTTGCCAGCTGTGCCCAGGAATAACTCATTTTATGATATAGGTGCCAACAAGGAGAACCCTACTATTATCTTTCCCTGTGTCCTGCTCCTGGATGGAGGAGCAGTTTCAAAGTAGGAAACCAGCTAAAGATCACTGCTCCCTCCCGGGGTACACACAACCATTCGAGATCTCCCTGGCACTGAAGAGGAAAGGAAAAGGCCAGTCAATGCCATTTAGGATTAGAGAGCCTGGGGTGGTACCAGAGTGAGGGAAGCCAGATTACCTTCTGTGCCAATCCACCCCCTCCCCATGAATGGTACTTTACAAGGTTTAGGGAAGAGAATAAGCTTTTATATAGCACCAGCCATGTACCAGGTACGGCTGAGTCCTGAAGTAAATCAGAGTCATGACTTGAGGAATAAATCATCTTTAACTGAGATAACAGAGTAGCAAACCTGCCACCCCGGGGGGTGTCCCATGAGAGCTCAGTGGATTTCCCAAACAAGAGACCCACAAAAAGCATCTTTACACTTTTAGGAGGGAAGGGGAGGAGGTCATATGATGAAGTAGCAAGAACTGGTCATGACACCCCAGTTGCCCTAGGCAATCTGGGCAAGGAAAACCACTTCATTCTGGCTGCTTTGCCCTTCATGCCATGAATCCCAACAGAAAGGGGCAAGGACACTAGAAGCTGAGAAGCCACGTTCCTTTATAAGGTAATATGGGGTAGGGGGTGGGGGGACTTTAGGGTGTGGTTCAGCTCAACCTAAATGAGAATCAGTATCTTAGAGAAGGGATACAAAGACATCACTCAAATTCTGACATTGCCAGGATCGTTAAGGGAGTGGCATTTAGGGTTACATTTGGTATTAACAATTTTCTATCATGTCAACAATTACATATTTAAAAAAAATCAATTTATTTACTTTTAGCTTTCAACATTCTCTTCCATAAGATTTTGAGTTCTAGATTTTCTCCCCTCCCCAAGACAGCATACAATCTGATATAGGCTCTACATATATATTCATCTTAAACATATTTTCACATTAGTCATTGTCAACAATGATATTAGCAGCTTTCTGTCAACACTTTATAAATATGATCTGATCTGATAATCATGACAACCCTGAAAGATAGAGGCTGTTAATATCTCCATTTTACTGTTGAGGAAACTGAAGTAAACCGAGGAGAAGTGACTTTAGGGGAGTCCTGCTGCCTTCTGTCTGCATACCTCTCCAGGCAGAACCTTAATTCCCCAGTGCTCATTAACCCCATTAACCTCCATCTTGAGGGAGGAGTGCTGGTCTTGTTTTTGCTGCTGCCTGTTTGTTTGGTCAGTTTCCTTCTCTCACTTGCCTTCTTGCCCCTCCCACCCCTTCAAGATGGCTGGGCCATTTTAATTAAGTTATGTAAATTGTTTGTCCACTTAACAGCTCATAATGAGGCATCTTAGGGCCACCTGGGGGCACATACATTAATACACATGTGTCCGCCTGTAGGAACATTGACAAACGAGGACATGCAGAGAAGACACTGAATGGAGTGCAGCCAGCTGACACAGAACCGTCTTGCAGGAAGAATTTGTGGTATAATGATGCTGACCTTCATTCCGTCCTGTAGTAGATCATTCACTGTGAGACAGCTTAGTTTAACAGAAAGAATGAAGGTGGATGGTGGCTTGAGTTCGAATGTTGCTTGTCACTTATTCAGTGTATTAAACTCTGTACCCCAGTTTCCTCATCTGTAAAATGAAAGGGTTTGCTAAATGACCTCTAAGGAGATGACCTTCTGTCTCTAAATCTATGATTCTGTCATTCTCAAAGTTCCATCTCTCTTATTTCCATTGTTGCCCACGTACTGTTCTGATGTTTCTACCCC
>NW_027187419.1:1717163-1778159 GCF_028583685.1 Petaurus breviceps papuanus
TTCTGGGGTTTTTGTTAGCAAGGAAAGGAGTTTATCCTGGGGGGTAGGAGGTAGCTAGGACCAGAGGAAACTGGATAGGATGAGAGTG
Organism: Petaurus breviceps papuanus; assembly: GCF_028583685.1. Taxonomy (NCBI): domain Eukaryota; kingdom Metazoa; phylum Chordata; class Mammalia; order Diprotodontia; family Petauridae; genus Petaurus; species Petaurus breviceps. The sequence goes on from NW_027187419.1 coordinate 1,717,252, forward strand.
AGGTGGGACAAGAGGTAATGTCTATTCTGTGTATAACAAGGGAAACCAAAACCAACCAAGAGAATGGAGTGGAGAATTCAGGCCCCCACAGTCCCTTGCCTTAGACTATTGAAATGCCTCTTAGATCGTCTCCCTCTTGCCAACTCTGCCCTACTCCAATACACGCTCCATTCATGTAACTATCAAAGTGATGTTCCTTGATTTTTTAAAAAGAGGCCGTTCTCAACCTCATTTCTTATTAAGCCTTAATCACTGAATGGGTGCTGCTTTAGTCAAATTGAGATCTGTTAAAGACCTTAGCTTGAAAAGGTCTAGGTCTCGGAGGGCATCCTGGGTGGACTCCAGTGATTCTGATCCATATCTGGCCACTCCAGATGACTCTGGAGGTGAGAGTGAGGCTGGTGACTTTGCACAGCCTGCCTCACTTAAATCCAATTCACTTGCATATCATGGCATCACCTCCCTGATGTCATGGTCCTCTTCAAGAAATGAAGGACAGACAGCAAAGTGATATTTGTAAAACATAAGTCCTTGAAGACCCATCTTCCTGAGTTCAAATTCTACCCCCAAAATTTACTAGGTGGGTGATCATAGGCAAGTCATTTAACTGTTTGTTACAATTTCTTCATCTGTAAAATGAGCTGGAGAAGGAAATGGCAAACCACTCTAGCTATGACTGAAAAATGATTGAACGACAACCCCTATTATTATGTATTAATTTTGTTTTTGTTTATCAGTCTACTTGGAGTTTCTTCCAGTGAAATATAAGCGTCCTGAGGGCAGATGCTATTTCATTTTTGTCTTTACAACCCCAGCATGTAACAGAGCTATTAAGTACTGGAGATAGAATTTGAACCCAGGTCATCTTGCCTCCCAGTGCAGCGTCCAGTCCTTTATGCCATACTGCCTCTCCTATCGAAGGAGCTTAAATAACAAATACTAATTGAATTGAGTTGAATTGCCTTACTATACTGTGTTTCCCCAATAATAAGACACTGTCTTATTATCTTTTTTGGGACAGAAAAACACCAGAGGGCTTTTTTTCAGGGGAGGGCTTATTTTAATGAACATTGACAGCAATTTTAATAAACAGGTAAATGTGAACAAAAAAATGTACCTTTATTCAATAATGAATTCAATAAAGAACAAGATGATGCGCTTACTGCTGCAGCTCTGATTGGATGCAGCACGGAGCGCAGCATCTTGTTCTTTATTGAATTGATTGGGAAGGGACAGTGCATACAGAGGGTACCGTAATGTAGCGTGTAGCGCAGGGGATCACCTTCACTACAGTAGCAATCTCAATAGGGCTTATTTTCGGGGGAGGGCTTATTTTAGAGGAATCTTACACAGTAAGGGGAGGGCTTATTTTCGGGATAGGTCTTATTATCGGGGAAACACGGTAGTACTTTACTACCAAGGTCTGCCTTTGGGTAGGGTTGGTGGTTAGACTGCTCTGTCCCTCCTCCCCTCAGCTTCACTTCTTTCTCCCTTACCCCAGTCCCTGTTAGCTATGAGGGAAAAGGCACATTTTTAAACAATGTGTTTTTATTTTTTAAAAAATTGAACATGAAGAACAGTAACATAACTGACTAAACTTGCTTAGTAACTATTTAAATTAATTCATTTCAGCACATAAAGTAGCCTAACAACATTTTTTTGACTCTTTCCCTCTGAATCTTCATTAGGATTCTTTGTCTTTTTATCCTTATCTATTTTTCCTTTCATATGAACTTCATTGAGATGTGTTACATTTTTCTGGTTCTGCTTTTTGGAGGACTATATTATTTCATAAACATCTTTCAAATTTTCTTTGAATTTCTAAAACTTGTCACACTTAATAGCATTATACAATTTTTCTTTTCATTAATGTGCCATAGTTTATTTGTTACTCAGGAGTCACATTTTAAAGCTGGTAAATAATCCAGATCAATGTCATAGGCATGGCCCAGGCTGACCAGCTCATCAGGCCAGAGTTTGGTGCCCAACTATGGTCATTCAGACGAGAGATACAGGGAGGTGGGACTCCTAGGTTCTTCTGCTTAGACTTAGCATTAGCTTTCAGTGACTTTGGATAGCAGCCTTCCCCTAGGCTGTCTGGGTTCTGTATGTACAGGTTCAAGGTTATGTGGAAGGGTATCTCTGTTGTTTCATTGGATCCTAGGTCTAGACCTGGAAGGAAACTCAGAGGCCATCCCTTTTTAGATTAGGAAATAGAAAGCCAGAGAACTTAAATAAGTTACCCAAGGTCACATGATAAGGAGGGGAATAATTAGGCAACACAGTTGATAGAGCCCAGGTCCTGGACTCATTTTTCTGAGTTCAAATCTGGCCTCAGACATATATTAGCTGTATGACCATGGGCAAGTCATTTAACCTTATTTGCCTTGGTTCCTCTTTGTAAAAACAGCTGGAGAGGGAAACCGCAAACAACTCCAGTGTTTGCCAAGAAAACCCCAAACAGGGTCTGGAAGAGTCAGACATGACTGAACAACAACGTAATAAGGAACATCAGAGGCAGATTAAGAACTTGGGTCCTCTAACCCAGAATACATTTCTCTTTCCACCATACCATTCTGTGATGAAAGTCCTAACCCCTAAATATATTCCCAACCAAAAAGTAGGCTGATGCTGCAGAGACAAGATTGAGGTTAGACACTAAGAAAAATCCCTAGAAAAAGATAACTGGAAGGACCAAGTGTTTCAGGTGAAAGGTGTTTTTGTGAATGTCCTTTAAATACAAATAATTATAAACAGATATTATAATTTTGCTTTGAAATAAAATTGATACAGCTTAGTCCTTCACTATATTCTTAAATTCTGGTCCTTCTAGTGCTAGGAGACAGTAGGTTCATTCCTTATGGTGACTCCAGTCTCTTACCCTGGAGGAAGCCTCAGCTCTGTGAAGGGGGCTATCCATATCCACTGCTACACAGAGGCAGGGGGATAAAGAGAATGGCCTCTAGGGGGCTCTGTAAGTTCTAATAGACTGTGATGATGTCAAAGGAAAATTTTATGAGCTCTTCAGCCAGCTGGTCCCAAAGGGGCTTTTGCCTTGCTCTGGACCATCTCACACACACACACATATATCTTAAAAAGGAAAAGAAAGAGAGAGAAAAGCTATTTTATTTCATTGCCAAACTATCCACTTTAAATACCCTTTTTATTACAGTATCTGCATAGTAATACTAATAATAGATCTTGTTGGCAGTTCTAATGAGGCTGGAGAATATAAGGTTTCCAATAAAGTTAATTGTTGCCTTTAATATTCTCATACATTTATACATGGTAAATCTTTAAAGGAGAAAAAACACTCCATTTCTTCTCTATTAAACAGCTGGTCCCAGGCTGGATGAAGATAGAACACAGCAGTGCTGGGATTGGGTCTCAAGGAACCCTACTGACTCATCCCTAGACCTTCCTTCTCATCTTTGAACTGTCTTCTGTTCATTCAGGAGAGGATACCAAGGGGACAAGAGGAACTAGCTGAGGTGTCCTTTCTCCCTCTTCCCCATCTCACTCATGTCAAGGGTGTTGTCTGTTCAATTTGACCTCTATCTTTGAACCTGTAGATAATGACACACACATTTATGATGTGGTCTTATTCCCATTGTATTGATTGTAGGTTCATGTGTATCAGGATGTTCAGAAATCATGATCTGCAACAGCAGAGTGGGCCCAGACTGGGCTGCATGCAGACCTTAGCTGACCCTGGGTAGTATACCAATAACCCCCCTCTTCTTATTCCTCATCCTTGAACTTTTGTAAAGTGATTTACCATTTACCCAAACTTCCATATACAGTATATTTCACAGAGTCATATCATGGGGGGTGAAAGGAACCTTAGAGATAGGTTCTCTAGTTCAATGAGGAATGAGTTTACATATGAGGAAGCTGAAGCTCAGAGAGGTTCATAGGACCACAGGATCATAGATTTAGAGTTGGAAAAACCTTAGAAACCATATGGTGCAACTCTCCCATTTTACAGAAAAGGAAACTAAAGACCAAAGAGATTAGACAGAATCCCAAGATGGCACACATAGTAAGCAGATCGACTTTGAACACAGTTTTTATTGTCATCGGGTCCTTTTCCATGTGATCCAATTTGGGGTTTTCATGGCAAAGATACTGGAGTGGTTTGCCATTTTTTCCTCCATTTTCTCCTTTCTTTGAACTTAGGACTCTAAATTCCAATCTCTTTTTACTATATACTGCAGTCGGATGATTTAGCTAAGTTCACGTAGGTAGAACCACTCTGAGACAGATTAGTATTATCTTAATTTTATAGGTGAGGAAATTAGATGCTTAAGTGATTTGACCAAGGTCATATAGCTCCTAAGTGGAAGAGGTAAAATTAGAATCCAAGCCTCATGGATCACAACCAACCAATCAATACACAGACATTTATTAAATGCCAACTGTGTGAGTGGCTCCTGACTATAAGTTGTGAAGAAAGTTCCCTGACTGCACCTTCCTACACCCCATCCACAACCTGGAAGAAACAATGCCAGTGCATTGTTCAACAAAATGATGCCATGCCCCTGAGGATGACAAGGGATCCTGGAGCCCCGAGGGATCCTAGACCTGGCCCACGTGTCTGTAAGAACTGCTGCTGCAACATGTGAATTCCCAAATAACATCTTCCCTTCCCCCCGTTCCCCAATCACACACCAATTCCTTTTCCCTTGGCACGTGGTAGAAATACTATGTGGCAGAATGGTTTCCATGGCAACCCACATTTCCCTGTTAAACAACCAGGCACTGATGAGAGGAGGCTCGTTTGTGTTGGTTAAAAGGGTTCATGTGTGCATATGTATATGTGAAGAGATTCTTTCTCTCTTTTCCTTTCTTTTCTTCTCTCTTTCTTTCTTTTGTTCCTTCCTTTCTTTCTTCCCCTTATCCCCTTACATATCATAGCCTTGGGTACCTCTGCCCAGGGTCTGAGGTATCATGAGCCCAACCAGGCCAGGATTGACCAGATGGATCAGGCATAGGTGGAGGTTTCCTGTTGATAGCAGTGTATCTGATGAGGGCGTCTTCAGAATACTTGGATTACAGTGTCCCTCTCCCCTGTTCCCCTACCCTCAGGCCCCCCTCCTCTCTCCCTGAGGGACCTGTTGGGGTAAATGAGTGGCTAGTGAAGGTCCTTGTGTCCCTAACAGGTGGTTGGGTAATTAAGTGAGCTTTATGCATACAACACTGTTTTGCCTGATGTAATTGCAGTTTCCATATAAATAATTCACGGGGAATTATTAGAGTGAGGACATCGCCCGCCTCCTCATAATTTGCTTAACCGAAATAGGCTCTTTCATCATCCACGTTGATGTGCCTTAAGATCATGTGCTCAGCATCCTTCATAGGCTGGCTCCTTGGAATAGGAGGACCAGGAATTTAATTAAGTTATGCAAATTGGCCCTCCCCTGCCTGGGGAGCAGTGGGTGTTTGCCCAAATGTCTGCGGTGTGGTAAAAGCAGAGGACGGTGGTGAGGTTCTGGCATCTGGGGCTGGAGCGGAGAGTGGTTTGCCCCAGACGCTGCGGAGTTTCTTCTGGGGTACAACACAGCAAATACCCTGCCAGAGAAATGAAAACCTTTTTGAACAGGACATGGGGCAGTGTTTGGTGCAGCTTCCACTGACTAAGGGCTCTGGTAGGACCTTTCCATCTGAAGGGTGGGATATGAGGCTCTATCTCCAATCCAGGGATTTGATGGGATTACAAAATTTAAAAGCTGAAACCAGGATTGGGTATCCTGAACAGTGATATCCTGAACAGTGATCCTGAGCAGAAATGTGAATTAGGTGGTTTGCCTTCAAAATGTCTGGCCAATCCCTAATGCCCAGTTTAATGTCCTTAATGGTCCTCTTCCTTTCCCCCTTCTCCATCAAGTCCTCCTGTTCTCTCTCCAGTCTCCCTCCTTACTAAAACCTGCTTTCAGGAAAAGTAGCTGATGAACTCATCTACATTAGAAGTATAAGTATAAACTGCTGAAGTTTAATGTAGGGACCTTGACCCAGGAAATTTGCATTCTAATAAGACCCTGAGAAGATAGCCAAAACCCCAGCTTCCTCAGTGGAAAAGGACTCCTGTGTTAGGGATCCTAGGAAAAGGATCCTGTGTTAGCTTGTGGTTCAACTCCCCTGTTTAATAGCTTAAACCCTGAGCAATTTGAAACTCAATGATCTGCTCCATTTTTCAGTAATCATTGTTCCACTCCTCCCCCCCACATATGTTGCCAACTTTTCTGGATGCCCTGAATACATCAAGAAAAAAAAACATAATTATATACAGAATATATATTTTCATATGTGTATATATACATATCTGTGTATCTGTATCTATCTATCTATCTATCTATCTATCTATCTATCTATCTATCTATCTATCTATCTATCTATCGTAAAGGCTGGGTAACAAGGCATGAAGACAGCCTTCAACAGCATCGTGCTGAGACTGAGCCAGGGCCAAGTATGATGAATCCTCAATCAGAAACCCAGGGGCAATTCAGTAAGAATTTATTACGCTCCTTCTGTGTGTCAGGCACTGTGTGAGGCACTGGAGATACTGGCAGAGTAGCTGTTTCTTCTTCTCAGCCCCTTATATCCTGGGTTGGTTCCATTAGTTATTGGCACTCTGGACTTTAGCCTATTGGTCATATTAAAAATCTTTCTCACACAATTAGGCAATCAGGAATGTCTACCACCAGCTGGTCCATTCTCTTCTTCATCTGTTATAAAGAATAAAAAACAGGGAAAAAAGTTCAGCAAAGCCAACCAAAAACATATAAAAAAAAGTTTGATTATAAGTAGTATTTCAAACTCATAATCTCCTATTTCTGCAAAGAAATGGGTGGAGGTGTCTCTTTTCATAGCTCTTTTGAGGACAATCTTGATCATTATCATTACACAGCATTCACTTTTTATTCTTTTGTTGTTCTTTCCATTACATGATTGTATCATTGTGTCCATTGTTTTCCTGGTTCTGCTTACTTCACTTTATATAACGTAATGTATGTCTTCTCATAGTATTCAACATATTGCTCTTTCTTACCACATTCTAGTATTCCATTTCTTGAATCACCACTTCCCAATTGATGAGCATTTACTATGTTCCTTTTTTTTTTGCTACTACAAAAAAAGTGCTTTTTAAATAAATATTTTGGCATATGTGAAACTAGTCTCTTAATTACTGACCTAGTAGGGTATGTGCCTTGCAGTAAAATATCTTTGTCAAAGAGTATGGATGTTTCAATCATTTTATTCATACCATTCCAAAATGCTTTCTACAATGGCTGGAACAACTCTACCAATAATGTATTAGTGTACAATGTCTCCAACATTGATTATTCCTATCTTTTGTTATCTTTGCCAATTTCCTGTGTGTGAGGTGAAGCCTCATAGACATTTTGATCTGCATTTCTCTTTTATTTTTAGAACATTTAGGATTTTTAGAGCATTTTTTCATATGATTGATAACAGTTTGCAATTCTTCTTTTGAGAATTATTTTGTCATGTCTTTTGATCACTTATCCATTTGGGAATGGCTTATATATATTTCTGTTACTTGCCTATATACCTTGGCTATCAGAACCTTATTAGATATATTTGATATAAAGATTTTTTTCCAACTCAATTGCTTGCTTGCTTTTCCTAGTTATATTAATTTTGTTCATGTAAATTTTTTTTTTAAATTTCATGTAGTTGGAATAATTCATTTTATCTTGTACAATCACCTCGATCACTTTTTATGGTAAGAAAATGGTTAAGCATTTTGGTTAAGAATATGCCCAAAGGCATAGCTGTGAAAAGCTCATGATATGTTCCTCTTCTAATATTTGAATGATATGATCTTTAAAATTTAAGCCACATATCCGCTTGGATTAGTGTATGTGATAGTATAAATGTATATGGTATATAAATAGGATAAATTAGGTCTAGACCTAATTTCTGCCATTCTTTGATGTTCTTATAGCTGCCCAAATTTTTCTCCTTGGGAGTCATTTTCAATTCTGTACTCCTTCTTCTCATTTCAATTATTTGCTAATTTATTAATGATTTTTGTTTATTCCACCTCCATAAGACATCTCATATCCATCCTTTCTGCTTCATACCACAACCACCTAAGCTCAGGACCCCATCGCTTTCACTTTGACTATTGTAATAGTCTCATGATTGGTCTCCCTGCCACTAGCCTCCTCCCTCTCCCATCTATCCTCTAAAAGGTTACTAAATGGATATTTCCAAAGCACAGGTTTGACCATGTCATCACCATGCTTAGGAAGCATCAGTGCTTTGCCTCAAGGACAAAATACAAATTCCTTTGTCTGGCATTTAAAGCCTTTTTCAATCTGGTTCAATTTTTCTTTCTAGATTGATTTCACATTACTCTTCATCATATACTTTGTGTTATAAATCCAATTCACCTACTTGTTTCCCATACATTGGGGACCCCATGCATTGAACTCTCACCACCATGTCTATTGGATAGATAGGGAGGTTTCATGAGAATCTAATGAGAACTCAACAGATTTTGTTTTTGTCCTTGTAACCCTAGTGCTTAGCACAGTGCCTGGAGTATATATCTAATATATGCTTACTGAATTGAATTTAATTAGATCGAACTGAATTTCACTGTGTGTTGTATGTAAGTGATGCATGATGTAATTTCATTCGTTTGTTCACTTATTCATTCAACTAAAATTTATCAGGCACCTCATATGCGATTCCTTACTTGACACCATATGTGGCTTGGACTTCCCACCCAAATTTACTGCCAGAAAAGTTGGAAAGAATGGGTGGTGCAGTGGAAAGAATGTTAGGTTAGGGTTCTGAAGAAATGAATTCCAGTTCTCCCTGCTACTCCTCATGACATCTCTGCCTCCTACATACTATGAGATCCCTTCTTAGCCTCAGTTTTCTCATCTGTAAAATGAAGAGGTAGGACTAGGTGATTTCTAAGGTTGTTTCCAGGTCCCAATGATAGCCAGTTAGGGGTGGTGGGAAGAGGTTTATGGACCCTGTGAGCATCCCAAAAATAGTGTGTAATTCAGGATTGTAAATAATGGAAGCCACAGTGATGAGATGGGGATGGGTCCTGCCAGTGTTTTACTACACAATTCACTCAGGCCTGCCTGTAGGATTGTAAAGTGAGAAAAGATTTGGGAGAAGATGGTCAGCATTCAGTTTGCACCATCTTTGACTTCACTAGACTCTCTTCACTGACACTCTTGTCCTTCATTTCTAGATCAAGAAAAGGAAAGAAAGGACAGACAATGTGGACTGAGAGAATAAAGCTGCCCTGTCTCAATGTTCCACTTCTTTTTATCCCTTATCATCACTGGAGAGGCTCAGGTCTAATTGTGAAATGCCACCAATCATTTCTGCTAGATGTCCTGGTATGGTGGAGGTAGGGAACCTTGACACCTGGGTTGGGCCTTGATAAAAGGGCAGGGCCAGAGATGTAAGGGTGGAGCCAGGACTAAGGAAAATCTTATCTGGTTGGTGGCAGGTACATTAGTTAAGGGCTGTCTATTGAGGATGTCCCTGTTTCTTTTTCTAATTTCCCAGGGGTAGAGAGCTGCTTCTCTCTCCTTTCCTACCTCCCTCACACCCCACTTTCAAGCCTGTAGTTGCTATGGCATGTTGGCTGCTCATGCTGATAAGGAAGACAAAGAAACTTCAAACTGCTGCTCTCTATTCACCAGAGCTGGCAGGCAGAGTGAGAGGGACTGTTCCCTCCTCTTCTCAATTTCTTTGCCTCAATCCGCCATGACAGTGACTTTCAAACAGCTGTGGGTGGGACTTACAGTAGGAGAAGCAATGGCATCTTCCCAGCTTCCCATTGGGAAAGGAAGAAGTTTGACTTACAGTGGGAGAGATTTGTTGTAGAAGATAGGAAGAAGTGTCTGACTGATGGGTATGTGAGAGACAAGGATGAGTGATCAAGAAAGGGCTTGGGCAGCTCAGAATTGTAGCCATGTAGATTTACACAGCTAGACGGAGACTTAGAGAGCATCTGGTATAACATCTTCACCTTGCAGATGAAGAAACTAGGACACAGAAATAAAATGACTTACCCCATGTCATACTGCAAGGTAGTGGTAAGGCAAGAGATGGGACTCAGGTCTTTGGATTCCCAGGCCAATACTTTTTTTTCAACATTGAACTTCTTTAAGGACAAATTGCTGATTTAGACTGGGGGGGGGGTGCGGGGAGGGGGATTCCCTGGCCTTTGCAAGGCTGGGTTTTTGGAAGATGATACAAAGCCAAGACATGACAGAAAAATCCTTGGCTCCAGGTCATAGAGGCAGGTCATTCCCTGGCAACCTGCCTGAGCATGCCAAGGGATGGAGCCTGAGGCAAGCGGTTGGGCTCCTTAAGAAGTCTGGTAGCAGTCACCCAGCCGGACAACTAATGACAGGTCTCATTGGATCCAGGCCAGAAGGAGCGACAGCTCTAGGCTGGATTCACCCACCAGGGTTATGGCCCTGACTGTCCTATCATCAACACCTGTCCCTCTGACAGGGTATCAGGGAGAGGGTCCAAAGGCAATCTCTGGCCTGCAGAACTGTGTTAAGATACCCAGGTGTTCTCCATGCCACCTAAGAGACCTTCACTGTCAACCTGTATATGGAGTGACACTGTGCTCCACTGGCATAGTAACAAATGCAATTCAATTCTATTTAAATGAATGGAATGTTTAGCCATCCAGTTACCATTTAATTAATTCATTTATCAAATATTTATTTTTATGATATCCTGGATGCTGACAGAGATATAGAGATAAATTTAAAATAATTCCTCCTGTCAAGTAACTTACAATCTAGTTTAACTCAGTATCAGTTCATCATACATTTATTTTGTGGTCTGTACAGTTCCAGGTGCTTTAGGAATGGCAAAAGACACACATTACATGGCACCTTTCCTGAGGAGTTATTTCTTTTTTATTTTTTAATTCATTGATTTTTAGTTTTAAACATTAATTTCCATAAGATTTTTAGTTCCAAATTTTCTCCCTCTCTTTTTCCTCACCCCCACCCCAAGATGGTATGCAATCTGATATAGGCTCTACATAGACATTCATATTAAACATGTTTTCACATTAGTCATGTTATAAAGAAGAATTAGAACCAATGGGAGGAACCACTAGAAAGAAGAAACAAAAAAGAGAGAGCAAATAGTCTGCTTTGACCTGCATTCAGACTCTGTAGTTCTTTTTCTGGCTGTGGATAGCATTGTCTATCATGAGTCTTTTGGAGTTTTCTTAGGTCCTTGCATTACTAAGAAGAACCAAATCAATCAAAGTTAGTCATCTCACAATGTAGCTGTTACTGTGTACAATGTTCTGTTGGTTCTGCTCACTTCACTCAGCATAAGTTCATTTAAATCTTTCCAGATTTTTCTGAAGTCTGTCTGCTCATCATTTCTTATGGAACAATGGTATCCCATAACATTCATATACCACATTTTGTTCAGTAATTTACCAATTGATGGGCATCCCCTCAATTTCCAATTCTTGGCTACCACAAAATAAACTGCTACAAATGTTTTTGTACATGTGGGTCTTTCCCCCATTTTTATGATCTCTTTGGGATATAGACCTAGGAGTGGTATTATTGAATTAAAGGGTATGCACAGTTTTGTAGCCCTTTGGGCTTGGTTCCAAATTATTCTCCAAAATGGTTGGATCAGTTCACAACTCCACCAACAATGCATTAGTGTTCCAATTTTTCCACATCTTCTCCAATATTTATCATTTTCCTATTTTGTCATGTATGTCAATTTGATAGGTGTGATGTGGTACCTCAGTTTTGATGTTTTGATTTGCATTTCTCTAACCCACAGTGATTTAGAGCATTTTTTCATATGAATATACATAGCTTTCATTTCTTCATCTGAAAACTGCCTATTCATCTCCTTTGACCATTTATTGAGGAGTTAATCTTTAAGTAGCAAACATGTCTTCTTTTCTCTACTAGATTATAAATTCCTCGAGGGCAGGACAGGTGGTAGTGTGTTGTAGTGGACCTTTTTCCAACTATTGGTTTGTGGCAAACTTATATTGGGTCCCAAAAGTTTTATTACTGAAGTTCCTTACTTCTTTTTAAGAATTATTATTTATTTATAACATTCATTAAAATTTTTTGCATTCCAAATTCTCTCCCTACCTCCAGCTCTTCACCCAAGTAACATATCAATTATACACATGAAATCATGTTAAACATTTCCATATTAACCATGTTGCAAAAAATTTTAAAAAGCAAAAAAAAATGAAGAATGCTAAAAATATATATATTTTAATTTGCACTCAGGAGTCAGTTCTTTCTCTGGAGGAAGATAGCATTTTTCATCCTGAGTTCTCTGGGATTGTCTTGGATTATTGTATGGATCAGAGTAGCTAAGTTTTTCACAGTTGATCATTGTTACAATATTGCTATTACTGTACATTGTTCCCTTGGTTTTGCTCATTTCATCTTGTATCGGTTCATATAGTCTTTCCAGGTTTTTCTGAAACCGTTCTGCTCATCATTTCTTATAGCACCATAGTATTCCATCCCAGTCACTGTTCAGCCATTCCCCAATCGAAGAGCATCCCCTCAGTTTCTAATTTATAGCACAAAACTGCTATAAATATTTTGTTGTATAAGTCCTTTCCTTTTGCCTTTGATCTCTTTGGGGTACAAACCTAGTAGCGCTTTTGCTGGGTCAAAAGTTATGCACAGTTTTAGAGCCCTTTGGGCATAGTTCCAATTCCAGACCAGCTCACAGTTCCACCAACAGTACAATAGTGTTCTTAATTTCCCACATCTTCCTTACTTCTTAAAACCAGTAAATTTTGAAAAGTAACTCCCCCTTCTCTCTGCAACCTCTTCATGCCTCCCCCAATCCCACCTTCTTCCTGGCTTCCTTTCTTCAATCTCTGAGCTACACAGAGTTATCATACTGTAGTAGTAATGTAATTTGATCCCTTTGTACTGGCAAAGTAACAAGTACTTAGCACTTAGCAATTAATCAGGCCTATGTTAAAGAAACAAAAGATATGAACTCCTGTTGCTGATGTAACAGGAAGATAAAGAACAGGGAGGAGCTAATAGGTATATAAGGAGAAGCCCTATCTGGAATTTCAGATCTTCTTGGAGCCAGGTTCTGGAGCTGAGGAAGAGAGGCCCAAGCTGGAGAGAATGATTTTTATTTTGAGAATCTAGATGAAGTGATTTTGATTCTGGGAACCAGCTGAAACTTCTGCTGAGTCTGAGGGCTAGCTGGAGCTGCCAAGAAGCTGCTGAGGAGCTGCTGAGGCTGAGGGCCAGCCAGAGCTGCTGAGGATTTCTGAGGACCAGCTGGAGCTGCAGAAGACTGAGGAAGCATGACTGTGGTGCCAGTATTTTATCTCTTTGTGGTTTTGTTAAGCCTTGACTTCCTGGGAACAGAGACTGTGAAGGATTTAAAGTGGATTGGATACTATGAGCTTCAGCATGGAACAGGAACTGCATGGAGAGCTGGACAAGGACCTGGGAGCTGTCTGCCTTTGAACCCAGGTGACAGTTTGGTGAATCCAGGTAGGATCTGGGACTATGGAAGGGGATCCAAGGAATCTAAGAGCCTACCTCGGGTCAAGAAGAAAAGACCTCTCCGTGAATATGAATAGTGACTGACCCTGATGTGAGGTTTTGCTTTGGGACTCACTTTGGGAAGAGTTGTGTGATTTGACCAGATGAGATTATGAGCAGCCATTGAGCTCTCGTTCTTAGCTCCCTCCCCCCCTCCCCTTCCCCCTTTGAAAACCCAGATGTTGGTGCTTCCCTCTCTGGTAACTAACTAGGTTTGGATGTAATGGTCAGACAGCTGGAAACCCTGTCTGCTGAATTGTGTAATTTATTTGTGATTGTACTTTGTGATCAAATTAAGGACTCTGTGATTGACTAAATGAATGTACTACCAATGGGTGGAGTACTTTGACTTTTGTATTTTGTGTTCCTTAAGGAGGCAAACCTCCTTAAGGATGATTGAATGATTGAGTTACTAAGTGATTGGTTGACTAAATGATTGTACTTTGTTCAAAACCATGTGAGCACTGTGGTGAAAACTATATGGCCATTTCTGTGATAAGTTGTTTTGAATTTCTGTGATAAGTTGTAACATTGTGAATGCTGTATCTTGATTTTTTGTGAATGTTTTGCTTTGATTTGTTATTGAATAAATAGAGTGTTTGCTATACTACATAATCAGAACCTTGAAAAGCTGTTCACAGTAGCATTCTTCTGGAAAGCTGCTTGTGCTTGGCTTTATACACACTGAGGTTAAAAGGTCTGAATGGTTTTATCAGTATTATAGACTAATTTCAATTAGGGATCACAGGCATAAAGGATAAGACCCCAGACTAGGAAAAAGGATATCCAGGTTATCCTTATAACTTTGCCATGTGAGAGTATACTACTTATCCTCTCTGGGTCTCAGTTTCTACATCCATAAAATGAATTTGATAATCTCTAAATCCCCTCCCAGGTCATAGAATAATCTATGAGACTGTGTTTCATTTTTTTTTTGGAGGGGGAAGGTCAGAGTTGGGAGAGCTGGTTCAGATTTGAAAGAATTCAATCAGACCTTCTTTGTAGCCAAAGGGAGTTTATTAATGTAAAAGCATGTAGGCCTGAGACTTAGCAAGGAGCTAAACAAGGGCAAGGATATAAGACAAGGACCAGACTTATATAGCCAGAAAGCTACACAGCCTGTAGGATGACAATGTAATTTTAGGGTTTCTAATGGGAGTTGAAGATTTAGGGACAGGATGAGGAAGATGGATGACACAGGATAAAGGAGACAGGGGAAATTTTATGACCCAGGATGGTTATGATCCTGGATAAGGGGAATGTTTTAGGGTACTCCAAATGGTCCAGGATAAGGGGGAAGTTTACTTTAGGATGCTCTCAGGCTCAGGAGGGCCTCCCAAGGTACTGAGAAAGCAACACTTAGTATTGTTTTTAATCCTTAGGGCACCTCTGTATCCACATCAGGGCAAGGCAGTTGGGGTTAAGTGACTTGTCCAAAGTCACACAGCTAGTAAGTGCATCAAATGTTGCTGGTGCTCTATTCACTGTGCCAATGTAGCACCAATGCAATATTTACAGCACCCATGATCATGCTGAAGACCATGACTATAAGTATCGAATGATGTTTGATTGCAAAATTTGCCAGATTCTCCAGACAGAGTATAGAACTGAAGGATTTATTTAGACACCAGAAAATTGAATCCCAAAACCAGTAAGCCGATTCCATCACAGTGCCGAAGATATTCAGAAGCCATAATAACACTGAGAGCCACAGCATCCTTCAGCCTTCCCACAAACCAATACAAGATCAATATCTACTCAGGAGCCTATCTGTCTCCTTAATGAGCATCCTCTCTCCCCCACCATCTCACAAGCTCTGACAGCTTCCTATGGGCTCTACTTCCCTTCAGCAAACTCCTACCACAGGCTCCATGTGACTATATTCAGCCTATCAGGGGACAGAGTTTATCTTCACAGCAGGGAAGCTCCCTGTGGGCTCTGCTGCACCCTTTAGCAAATTCTCTCCATCACAGGCTCCCTGTGATTACATTCAGGCTATTGGTTTACTTTCAAAGCAGGGGAGGTCTTCAAACTCCCCCCTAGGTCTATTAAGGGGCAGGGAATATCTTCAAATTCCCATTCCCATTACAACCACTAGCTGCCCCAACTGTGTTTCATTTTAAATTTACCTCTCTATTCCTCATGCTCCACCCCACCCACAAGCCTAAGTCAGTGTTTATACATGGTAGGCATGAAATATACATTTGTTGAATGAACCTAAACAGATAATAATAAGACAAGGCACTATATAAGGACCGATTACATGGTGTGGATATTAAGTACCATAGAAATGCACAAGCAGAGGTTGGGGTCCTGGGGAAGATTCAGTACTTCTATTTCAGTTGGGTCCATAATACCATCAATGTGGGTACCCCACTCCACCTCAATCTGGCCAGATTGTAACCGTCCAATAGGTTCTCATCTGGTATCATCCTTATGTGCATTCTACCAGAATCTTTCATGCAGGATCCCTTAATGCACTGGAATCTTTTCTTAAGGTCTAGTTCATGGTTACTGACAGAGGCCTAGCTATACCCCTGTTATCTCTCCCTCTCCATACATGACCAGACCACCTCTTTCTGGGACCACCCAGTTCCTTGGCACCACATCATTATTGGAAATACAATGCAGCCCTCTTTCAGCTTCCATATACCTTTCTTTGATTCATCCCTAAATTTAATTCCTCGAAGATTATTGTTTCAACTCCTTTATTTCCACTATACTTTCTTTCTTTTTTTTTTTTTTTAAAGCAATTGGGGTTAAGTAACTTCCTCAAGGTTACACGGCCAGTTATTTCTGGGTGTGGTGCTAAGTGTCTGAGCTGGGATTCGATCCCCAGGTCATCTCAACACTGGGGCCGGTGCTCTTACTCACTGCACCACCTGGCCACCCCTTATACTTTCTTTTCAACATGGATTGCAGGTGTCCTACTCAAGGCTAGGCACAGTGAAGTGCTAAAACTCTATGGAGTGATGGTGTCTGCAGTCTCTAGGCTTTTTAAATCAGAATTCTGGCCCAACTCCCCCTTCTCCTCTGAGGGATTTGTTCCCCATTTTGTTGGACACAAAAAGTCCTATATTTCTTAATGAGCTGCTAACAAGCTGTCAATTACCTATGCAAATGGGGACACAGGAAACCCAAGACTGTCAGGAAACTAATTGTTCCACTTTAAGGGGATTTTCCCCCTAGCCTGCTCCATTCCAACTATTTTTTGGGGAGGAGAGCTAATTACAGAGGAACCAGTAGGGGAGAGTCAGTCATCTCCTCTAGGACTTTTGGAGAAGGGTGGCCAGGCCCCATAGTCTCTCTGGAACTTTTTTTCACTTCATTTTCCCAGCATGAACACCAAACTGGAATTGCTTGGGCAAGAAGATTGAAAGAAACAAAATCCTAGTTTTGCTTTTTCTACCTTTGTGCTATTAGAGCATTTATTTCAATTCCATGGGCTACAATTTCCTCACCTGTAAG
The DNA here is from genome assembly GCF_028583685.1 of Petaurus breviceps papuanus. Classification (NCBI taxonomy): domain Eukaryota; kingdom Metazoa; phylum Chordata; class Mammalia; order Diprotodontia; family Petauridae; genus Petaurus; species Petaurus breviceps. The sequence goes on from NW_027187419.1 coordinate 1,734,327, forward strand.
ATGAAGGGTTAGGTTCACCTTCCTTGTTCTTTAGAGAGGTGAGGGTCTATGAGTGTGGAGTGTTCCACTCACTGGTGGACAAGGATCCCTGTGTCTGTTAATGTTACCTAACTTTTTGGTAGATAGTGTAGGAAAGATTGGAAGGCTGTATCTTGAAATGCCAGTGACATGAAAAGCAAAAGGCATCGGTAAGACTTTTTTTTTACAGAATAAAATTAGGACAGCCGGGTGGTGCAGTGGATAGAGTACCAGGCCTGGAGTCAGGAAGATGCTTCCTTAGCTCAAGTTTGACCTCAGATACTTACTAACTGTGTGACCCTGGACAAGTCACTTTACCATTTGCCTCAGTTTCCTCATCTATAAAATGAGCTGGAGAAGGAAATGGCAAAGCCCTCCAGTATCTTTGTCAAGAAAACCCCAAATGGGGTCAGGGAGAGTCAGATAGAACTGAAACAACTCACCAAGAGCAATGATTGGTACAAGGACTAGTTGGCCTCTGAGTTCCCTGATAGCTCTAATTCCTAAATTTAAGAATATGTCCCTGTGTAGATACAGGAGATGGAGTGCAGCAAATGGTCAGTGTACTAGATCCTAGAGTGCAGAGAGGGCAGTAAAGAGTAAGAGCAAACAAGCAAGAAGGGGTCAGGATGGGAACAGTTTTAAATATCCAAGAGAAAAGTTTAGATTTGATTTTGGAGGGAATAGGGACCCACTAGGAGTTTATGGACTAGTGAAATGACAATAGAAGAGCTACATTTTAGGAAAGTCATTTTGGCAAATGAGTGGTGGATGGAATGGAATGGGGAGAGACTTGAGGCAAGGAAGCCAATTAGAAGGTTATTGTATTAGTCTGAACCAGAGGTAATAATGTTCTGAATTAGGGCAGTGGCTATGTGAGTGGAGAAAGGGGATTGAATGTAAGAGATTTTGAAAAGCTAAAAATGTCCAGATCTGACAAGAGATTGGATACATGGGGTGAGAGATAATGAAGAGAAGAGACTGATGCAGTGGTTTGAGCCTGGGTGATGAGGGGTATGGTAGCATCATTGATAATAAGGAAGTTTAGAAAGGGAAAGGTTTTGGAGGAAAGTTGAGTTCTGCTTTGGACATGTTGAGTTCGAGATGCCTACAGGGCATCCAATTTGAGATGTCTAAAAGGCAGTCAGTGATGTGGGACTGGAGCTCAGAAGGAAGACTAGGGCTCTGAGAATCATCAGAAGGGAGATGATAGATAACTGAACCCATGAAAGCTGAAGAGATCACCAAGTGAGATATTATAGAGGGAAAAGAAAGCCCAGCACAGAACCTTGGGGGACATTCATGATTAATGGGAGTGACATGTAGAAGGAACCAGCTAAATAGACTGAGCAGTGGTCAGACTGATAGAAGAACCAGGAGAGAGCAGTGTCATGAAAATCTAGACAGGAGAGAATGTGTAAGAAGAGAAGGTGGCTGACAATGTCAAAGGTACCCAGAGGTCAAGAAAGAGGAAATTACCTAGATTTTCATTAAGAAAAGACCTTATATTTGTCAGTTGAATGATGAGGTCAGAAGACAGATTGCAGAGGCTTTAGAAGGGAGTGAGAGGACAGCAAGCAGAGGAATCTCATGTAAGCAGCTTCCTCAAGGAGTTTATCCAAAAAAGGGAGGAAATATGTAGGGTGATAGCTGATGGGCAGCTCTCAAATGAGAGCTTTGTGGAAAATGAGGGAGAAAGGAGCACATTTATAGGTACCAAAGAAGGAACCAGAAGATAGGGAAAGTATAAAAATAATAGAGAGAATAGTTGGGTCATTCTGATGGAAAATAACAGATGGGATTGTATTTTTCACATTCTTGAACAGTTCAATATAATATTATCTTTGCCCTCTGAATCTCTTGGCCTCTTGCAGTGGTCATACCTGGTTAATTCTCAACCTTAGATGCTCCCTACCACCCACATCCTGCACTCCTACTCCCCACAGCACCGTGCTAAGTAGACTCATTACAAATGCTTGTCATCTAGTTTCCAGTGTACTGCTAGTAGTACATAGCAATCTAGAAGCATGATATAGTGGATACAACGCTGGACTTTGAGTTCAGGGAGAGGGGTTCAAGTCTTACTTCATACACTTATATAATAGATATTATATAAGATATTACCCATCTTATATATAATATCTAATAAACTATCCTGGGCAACTCATCTCTCCTTTCTAAGCCTCGGTTTCCTCATGTGTTAAATGAGGATGTTAATATTACTACTAACACAGAGTTGTTGCAGGGATCGAAAGAGATAAGGTATGTGAAGTAGATAAATGTTATTATTTAGAGTATTTATTTTTCCCAATGGGGCTAGTATCACACTTTCTTAGCAGGTGTTTCAGACTTGCTCTTGCATTGAAATCTCAATGTTATTCTCAACCTCATCGTCCTCTTCAAAAGATGACCTCATCTACTTCACTGAGCAGATTGAGGTCATCTACCCTGATACCCTGTATTTCCCTACTGTACCTCAAAACATATCTATATCTTTACAGATCCTGTCCTCTTATGCTCTGATAATCTTTCTTTTTCTCCACATCCTCCCCACAATTTTTCCTACCAAGGCTTCCATAAAATTATTCTTTCCTACCAGTACGATCACAAATCAGTTTCCCTACTGGGTTATTTATGTCTCTTTGTGTTGTACTGCACTCCTGCTGGCTCCACCTCAGCCCCTGTGTATGTGTCTCTAAAGTCTTCTTTTTATTGTATTAATTTTTAAAAAATATAATTAATGTCTTTTACTTTTTTGTGCCACATTTACTATTCACCAAGAAACCGCCCCCCCCCCCCCCTTAAATTAAGATAACTAAGTGAAGTTAGTAGACATAATGACCAGGTTTGCCTGGTTAGAATGCATTATATTCTGTACCTCTAGCACCCAGCTCTTTATCAAGGGGAGTGAACTAATTCATTTTTTGTCCTCTGGACCCAAGACTGGCCATCTAATTTAATAAAAATTTGTATGAATTTTAGAAGTTTTAATTTCCAAGGTTGTAGCCAATATGTATATTATTCCTTTCTCTTCTTTCCCCTTGTGAGTAACTTTCCTCTACCCTACCCTACTTTCAAAAATATTGATTCATTTATTAAGGAATCTGGGTTTTATTACAAGAAACATTAATCCAATTTTACTTTTCTATCTTGATTTTTTTAACCCCTTTAGATCTTTTGCCCTTAAATGCTAACAGTTTTTTGTCTTATTGGTTTCCAATCGATGTAAAGATTTTTTTTAACCAATTGCCTTATTAATTCTAGAAACACTAGAGCATTAATTTCATCATTTAGTCTTTTTTCTGTTAAGTATACTTATTTAATTTTCTTGTTTTCTTTTTTGAAGTGTTTACATATTAAATACACTTCTAACCTCTGGTTTTCTATTAAAGAGATAACTCAAATTCATCCGTTTGTTGAATGTCCATCTTTTATCATTAATTACTTGTTTGAGCCCTGCAGGAAATATAATTTTGATGGCGAGTACAAATCTCCTTTGAGTTTTGGAACAACTGAAGTTTTCAATTTCTTTTTAAATTATTATTATTCATAAAAGAGATAGACTTGAGTGATTCCAACTCTTGTTTCCATAGTCCGTGAATGGCTTTATTTTCCTGCTTACTATATTTTTAAGTTGACATTGGAGTTATGAAATCTAAACATCAAAATTTTGGAGATTTATACTTTGGATTTCCATCTGTTAGTAACCTGTGGATTATATCACTCTGCAGGTGACATTCTTCCTGAAGTATGATATTTCATCTTTTTTAATTCAGTGTGTTGTTGTAGAAGAGCTATGTTCCTTAAATTCTTTCTGTACATTCTCTCTATCCAAGGTCACTCACCTTGACTTGTATAGGTATATTGTCTTATTCCAGCATTGTTTTTTTTTCCTTTTTAATTCTGTTCTGTCAAATTTTATATCACTTCTTTTTCTTTTTTAGTTCAAATCTGCCATTTTTTTCAGTCATCTACTATTTCAAAGGGTTTCTTCATCCTGATTTCTAAATATTTATTCTCTTATTTGCCTTTTGTATTTCTTCTTGGAGAAGTCTGATTTCTGCCCTAATTTATCTCTTCTTATTCTCTTATTTATCTCCTGAACTATTTTGGAGGTTCTTGCTATTTTCCATTATATTTCTTGGGACAACAAATTCTTGCCTTGCTTTTTTTATTTAGGATTTTGAATCTCTATTATTCACTCCCTGGAAATCTTTGCTATATCATGTTGTTTTATAGATATTTTGTTCACTTTCTCTTCTTTGTGAGTATCACTATGACTTATATGACCAGGAGTCGGACTTATAGTCCAGCTTTTTCTCAGTTTTATTGTCAGCAGCCCATTCACTTTCTCCCCAAATAATGTATCCGTTCCTGCACGGTTGTATCTCTTTTTGGTTCATTGCCTCTCAGATCAATAGGACTGGTTGACTATAATCCCTCTCTCAATAAAAGCTAAAGAGTGGGTATTAAGTTGGGTCAGCGCTGTGTGGAAACTTTGAGAAGTCAGGAGAGGTACCATAGCATGAATTATCAAGATTTTCATGAAGAGATCAATGTGGATACACAGGGAACTCCCCAACCAACTTAGATTTTTTTTTTTGTCTTTTTGGACCAACTTAGATTTAAAAAAAATGCTCAAAAGAGAGAAACAAGGGCAGATAACAGGAGAAGGACATAAAATTGTGACATGGTCTTATAGAAACAGAGTCGGTGGTCCCAAGGCACAGAACAAGTTAAGGTTTTGAGGAAGGCTAAGGATGAGGAAAAGGACTTAAAGTATTATTGGGAGAAAAAGGGGGATCAAATAAAGGATAAGACCTTTGCTTTGGGTGGGTGAGATGCTGATGACTTAAAATAAAGAGAAGGCTTAATTCTGTTTAATTTCTATTTACCTTCTATTTTTTTTTCTGCCAAGGAATATGACCTATGTACAGAAAATGATAGAACAAAAATGAGCAAGAGTGAGTTGATAGTCAAACCTAAGTAAAGAAAATAGTAGCACTTAGCTGCCCTTATGAATTGTAAGCACCTGACCTAGATGAACTATATCCTCAGGTACTGACAGAATGGCAGCTGTGAGTCCTTGTATTGATATTTGAGAGATCATGGAAAACAGACAGGATTCCACAAGACTAGAGGAGGGAAATATTTTCCTGATCTTCAAAAAAAAAAATAGAAAAGAAGAAAGTCTCCAAATTATGGGCCAGTGAGTTTGACTTCTATCCCTGGGGAAATTATTGAACTGATCATAAAAGATATGGCTGGCAAATATCTAAAAAGGGAAGTATTGATTACAAAAAGCCAGCATAGCTTCATCAAGAACAGTTCACACCCAAATAATCTCATTTCCTTTTTTTTTTGGAGAGTATTACTTACCTAGTAGATGAGGGGAATTCTGTGGATATATTTTACCTAGATTTAGCAAACCTTTTGATAAAGTATCTCCTACTATTTTTGTGGAAAAGATGAAGAGATGTGAATGAACAACTTATATTAGTCAGAGTCAGAGTAGTTGTTAAATAACTCAGTGTTAATGTGGCAGGAGCTCTCCAATGGAGTGCCTCAGGTAAATCTGCTTTTACCCTCTGCCATTTGAAATTTTTATCAATGTCTTAGATAAAGGTATAGAGGATACACATGCTCACCATATTTGCAGATGACACAAAGCTTGGGCATAGTTAATACACGGAATGACAGAGTCAGGATCCAGAAGGATTTTGAAAGGCTAGAGCATTGAACTGAATCTAACAAAATGAAATTCAATAAAAATAAATGTGAAACCTTACAGTTGGCTACAAAAAAAACCTGACTCTACAAATATAAGATAAAGGAGTAATGGATAGACAACAGTTGCGGTGAAAAGAATCTGGAGGTTTTAGTGGATTTCAAGCTCAATATGAATCAGTAGCATGATTTGACAGCCAAAATAGCTAATGCAGTCTTGGGCTGCATTAAGAGGAACACAGCTTCCAGGAATGGAGAGGTGATAATCGCACTGTACTCTGCTCTTCTCAGACCTTATCTGGAGAATTATGTTCAATTCTGGATACCTCAATTTAAGGAGGCTATAGATAATTTGGAAAATGTCTGGAGGAGGGCAACCAGCTTGGTAAAGGTTGAGTTAATGGCACATGAGGATTGGTTGAAAGAAATGAGTATGTTTAGCCTGGAGAAAAGAAGCCTGAGGGAGTACATCATAGCTTCTTCAAGTATGTAAAGAGCTATTATTAGAAGAGAGAACAGACTTATTCTATTTGACTCCAGATGGAAGAACCATGGACCAGGGACCATGGGTGGAAGCTGTAGAAGACCATTTAAACTTGTCGTCAAGAAAAGCTTCCTAAGAATTATTTTTAAAAAATCCTAAAACATGAAATGGGCTCCCCAGAGAGCTCATGGATTCCCTCTACTTAGAGGTCTTCAAGCAGAGGCCAGACAATGACTTGTCTGGAATGTTGTACTGGGGATTCCTTAGTGTGTGTTACACTAAATGGCTGCTGAGGAACATCACAACTCTCAAATACTGTGATCTTGAATTCTGGGCACATAAAGCAGGTGGAGATAACACGGCATGCATGTACATGTGTGTGTAGGTGTGTTACATAGTAATTATCTTGTGAGGAATTATTTCCTTTCATTTCTTCTTTCTGTGGGTTTTATTGCTTTATGTAGTGTATTTTCTCTTGTTTTTGAATAATAGCAGGTAGGCTGAAGTTAATTCCTCACTCTATCACCTTGCTAGAAGTCCCAAATGCTCTGTCTTAAGCCTCCTTCTCAGCTCTCTTTTCTCTAAATTTTGCTTTGGGGAATCATCATTGGGACTCTGGAATCATGGATGGTCATTGCATTGCTTAGATATGTCTTCCTAAGTTGTTTGTCCATATGACGTTGTTATTGTTGTATGAATTACTCTCCTGGTTCTGCTCAGTTCACTGCATCATTTCATATAAGTCTTCCCAGGTTTCTTTGAAATGATACCTTTCCCAAAACAAACAAATGAGTGACTGAAAGAGTGTTTAAATGCAAAACTTTAAAAAGAGAAATAGTCTCTTACATTAGCTCTTACAGAGTAATAGTTGTCAACCACATTTATTTACGTCCAGTCATTTCTTAATTGATGAGCTACCTCTTTAGATGTCAGGTTTTTTCTTTTTGCCACCACAAAAAAACTGTTATCAATACTTTTTGTACAAAGTTCATTTTAATTTTTCATTCATTTTCATTTTTCTTTGATGGCTTTGGATTATGGGTCTAGCAGTAGTATTTCTGGGACAAATGGTAGTAACTTTATGGACATGGTTCCATATTGCTTTCCAGAATGGCTAGATTAATTCATAGTTTCACCAGCAGCACATTAATATGTCTATCTTCCAATAGTCTCTCTTTATTTGTCTCTTTTCCTTTTTAAAAAATTTTTTTTTGCTAATTTGATGCATAATTACAAACATCCTCAGAGTTCCTTTAATTTTCAGTTCTGTTGAAGCACTTTTTCATGTGGCTATTTGAATGCTTATATTTCTCTGAAAACTGTTCATATCCTTGATCATTTATCAACTGGGGAAATGACTCATTATAAATTTTAGTGAATTCCTTATAAATCTTGGAAATGAGGCATTTATGAGAGAAACTTTCTGCAAAAATTTTCTCCAGCTAGCTGTTTTCTTTTTCTTTTTTTGCTACGTTTTAAAACTTTTAGGCAAAAACTAATATATAACCAAAATTTTCTTTTATCTTCTGTGATTTTCCTTAGCCCTTGTTTGTTCATGAATCCTTCTATCCCTGGATCCCAAAGGTAAATTGCTCCTCTAATTTTATATCTAAGTTTCTCTTTTATATTGAAGTTTTTTATTATTTGGAGTTTATCTTTGGTTTATGATGTGAAGTGTTGATCTAAACCTAATTTCTGCCAGACTGCTTTCAGTTTGCCCAGCAGTTTTTATAAAATACTATCTCCTACTTCCCCCTCCCCCACATCAACAAGATGCCAAGGGAACTGTTTTTTCCTTCCTTCCTTCCTTCCTTCCTTCCTTCCTTCCTTCCTTCCTTCCTTCCTTCCTTCCTTCCTTCCTTCCTTCCTTCCTTCCTTCCTTCCATTGGGGCTAAGTGACTTGCCCACACAGCTTGTAAATGTCTGAAGTCTTATTTGAACATAGGTTCCCCTGAGTCCAGGACTGGTGCTCTATCCACTGCACCACCTGGGCCCTGTCATTTCAATGACACTTCTCAAATCTCTACTCATACAACCACAACTCATCACTTTTCACCTGCACTATTGATATACCCTCTTAATTCATCTCTTTGCTTTTCCTGTCTCTCTTCTTGCCAATCCATTCTCTGAACATCTACTAAAATGGATTTGCCTAATGTGCAGGTCTGATCATGTTAATCATGCCCCCACCCTCCTCCAAGGAATTTCAGCAGTACCCTATTCCTTCTTAAATAAAGCATAAGCTAAAGTGCAAACTCCTTCTTTACAATCTGACTTGGACTTGTCTTTCCAGATTATAGCACTTTAAAGTTTGACCTTAATAGTTTGGCCATCCCTAGCTTCTTTTCTAGTGGTTACTAGCTGACTCAGTGGATAGAGCACTGGGCTTGGAGTCAGGAAGACCTGAGTTCAAGTTTGGCCTCAGACACTTCCTAGTTGTATGACCCTGGGCAAGTCATCTAACCCTGTTTTCCTCAGTTTTCTCATCTGTAAAATGAGCTGGAGAAGGAAATGGCAAACCGCTCCAGTATCTCTGACAAGAAAACCCCAAATGGGATCATGAAGAATTGGACAAGATTGAACAATAAGCTTCTCTTCAACACTTAACTCAAGTGCTACCTTATGCAGGAAGATTTTTCCTATCTCCAAGTTGTTAGTGCTACCTCACTTCAAGATAATGCTTTGTATATTTACATAAATTTGTGTTAATTTAGGTGCGTACATATTGTTTCCTCCCCAGTAATCTCCCTGAGAGCAGTGTGAAAGCTCACTAAGTCTCCCTCCTTTTTTCCTTTTTTAGGAATATTAAGAAAACATTAATTAATGCCCTGGTCTAAAATTCTTTGTCTCCTTCTAATCAATCTGTTCTTATAATAAAAAAGAAATCAAATATGTCTATGTGTATGTGTGTGTGTGTGTGGGGGGGAGGTGGTTGTTGTTGTTGTTGAATATCAAAGAAACTTCTGCTTTCAGTCAATGGTTACCAGACCAAGAGTGCAAGTCTTTTTTTAAATTCAAAATAAGGTAAGTACCTAGGATTTTTGAACAAAAGATGCCTTTGGAGTTCACCTTTGCCAGGGGCTTCTTAACCTATGTGTGGTCTGTGAACTTGGTTCTTTAAAAAAAAATTATATTTCAATAAAACTGGTTTCCTTTGTAATCGTATATGTATTATGTTATTCACTTAATGATGATGATGATGATAATAGCTGACATTTATATAGTGCTCACTATGTACCAGGCACTGTGCTAAGCCCTTTATAATTATTGTCTAATTTGATTCTCACACCATCTTTGGGAGGGAGTGCTTATCCCCATTTTACAGATGAGGAAACGAAGGTTAAGTGATTTGCCCAGAATCACATAGCTATTCTGAAGCCAAATTTGAACTCTGATCTCCTGGACTCCGGATCCAGCATTCTATGCACTGTACCACCTAGCTGTCCGTGTAAAAACAATATTCTGAGGAGTACAGGAAGGACACACACACACACACACACGTTAAAAATTCTCTGCCTTGCAGAAAAGGTATAAAGTGGAAAATATTAAAGAAGGAATATCCTTTTGTTAACCAAATGAGTTGTCCCTTTGTTTTTTTGTTAGATGATGACCCTTCAGACCTTGGTTTTCCAGGAAGATATCTCTACTGGCATATCTCCCAACACTAATATTTCTGTAATGTTATTTGGTGCTGTTCCCAACTCTGCCAGCTCCCAACATTAATATTACTATAGTTCTATTTGGTAAACAAAATACTTAAATTCCAAATATTTATCTGTTTTACTTTATTATGAAATTTTATCTTTTTGTCGCTTAGACTCTATATTTTAAGTAGAAAATGTATTGAGCAGTGATATTTTAGAAAGTAAGATGTATTTCTAACCTTTTGGCTATTTCTCTCAAAGGAGTTGCTTGGATTTAGATAATTAATAACTGTTTTTGACAGACTTGAACCAAATAAGCAGAGTACTGAGTTCTTCTGTATCAGGAACTGTATCATTTATATCTTTGTATTTCCGTCACTCAGCACATTGCCTGGAACATAGAAGACACTTAATAAATGCTTGTTAAATTAAATTTAGTCAATGTCCTTGGAACCACATCATTTAAACAGCATCTTACTACATCCTCTCAGAAGGTCCACCTAAGTGATGGTAAGGCTAGGGCAAAGGAGGCAGACCCTGGAGGTTTGGAAAGGTCGTAGATTCTGTGTCTGAGCTAGAACAGATTCAGTGATTTAAAATCTCAAGGAGGAGGGTGATGCAATGGCAACAGATATGTGTGTAATGCTTTAAATTTTGTGAAGTACTTCCTCAGGTGGGTCCCTAATGATGCCCAGCACTGTGTGGAAATGTTGGCTATTTAGGGCTCTGAAATATATCCTCCTTATGGAACTGATGGGGTGTGGATTCTCAGACAACCAACTTTTACCTAATGGAGCCTGGGCCCTATCTGAATTACCTTGTCATTGAATACTTGCTCTTTTGTTGAATTTGCCCTGCTCTGTGAGGAATAAGCTGCAATAGTTAAATTATGGTGGGGTGGGAGTAGGGTAGGAGACAGTAGGAGACACAGACATAACACAGTTTACTTCTTTCTTTCTCCCTCCAGGGTGTCACCTCCCACCCTCACCCCCCAATACCCTGGTCTGCATTCCTTTCAGTTGGAGCACCAAGAACACCCGCCCAGCTCCCTAGGACACCCAGACAGTCACTACCAATTCAATTCAATTTGACAAGCATGAAAAGACTGATGGAAACTGATGCAGAGTAAAGTGCCTACTCTCAGACCAAGTGTGCGGGCTTTAGAATACAAGCATGCCTAAGATAAAGCCCTTGCCCTCATGGAACTTATACAAATTACTCTCATTCAGAATAGATCATAAATGTTTAATGAAATGTCATGCAAGGTCAGAGGACGGAAAAATCATCATTTTATGAATGAAACGGCATTTGCCCTGGTTTTTGGAGGGCAAGTAGGATTTGAACAGATGGAAATGGGTAAGATGGGTTTGTTGACACAGTCTGCTCCTAGGAAATGTTGCACTGAAGATAATAAGAATAATAGTAATAACAATAACAATAAGAAGAATGCTGTTGTTGTGTCTGACTCAATGATCTCTAAGGATCCTTTGTACTCTACATTTATGATCCTAGGATAGAATGGAAAGGCATGTATTAAGTGCTTATTATGACTTAAATAAAGGAAGGGGTTTACGCTCACTCCCCACTAATGTAATCACAGAAGGCCCTGCCAGCAGGATTAAATCAATCAATCAGAAATGTAAACTAGGTTGAACAAGTCCTTAATCACTTTGAGAGGCATAAAGCCTTTTGATCATTGGATAAAAACAGATGGTGCCACACAGAAAATATCTTTTGATTGGCTGGAATAATCAGAAACATCTTTGGACCTAAACATAACATAGCAAGTCATTTCAAAATGTCTAGGTCCTGAGGCAGGACAGTCTGACAGTAGATTTTGTGGTTCAATCATTTCAGTTGAGTCTGACTCTTCATATCTTAGCAAAGATACTGGAGTGGTTTTGCCATTTCCTTCTGCAGCTCATTAGATAGATGAGAAAACTGAGCTAACAGTATTTAGTGACTTGCCCAGTCACCCAGCTATTGTGTCTGAAGTTGGATTTGAAGTCACGAAAATGAGTCTTCCTGATGCCAAACCCAGTGCTTTATTCACTGTGCCACCTATCTGCCCATTTTTTGTTGTTTAGTCTTGTCCAACTCTTGGTTACCCCATTTGGGGTTTTCTTTTTTTTTTTTTTGCCTTTTGGAAGGCAATTGAGGCTAAGTAACTTGCCCAAGTTTACACAGCTAGTTTTGTGTGTGTGTGTGTGTGTGTGTGTGTGTGTGTGTGTGTGTGTTAAGTGTCTGAGGCTGGAAATGAACTCAGGTCCTCCCGACCCCCAACCCCCCAGGGGCCAGCATTTTACTCACTGCACCACCTAGCCGCCCCCATTTGGGGTTTTCTTGGTAGAGATATTGGAGTGGTTTGTCATTTCCTTCTCCAGCTCATTTTATAGATGCAGAAACTGAGGCAAGCAGGGCTAAGTGACTTGTCCAGGGTCATACAGCTAGTAAGTGCTGTATTCACTGTGCCACCTAGTTGCTCCAATAGTAGAATATCTCCAGCCAAACCCATGAGGACAGTGGCAGCTTCAGGGATCATGCCCTTTATGATACAATGATACATACCCTTTACTATACAAAGGCACTGACTCTTGGAGTCCAGTCAAGAATTACACTCAATGGGAACTTAAAGAGAAATCTCTGAAGGGAGAAAAAAGATTTCTAGTGACCAGAAATTATGAGTTATCCATTTGCTACAAATGTCCTCACCACATATCTCTCATGACCTTGGTACTTAAAGTTTGAGCCCATTCTCCCCAGGGATATTTTATGTTCAAAGTGAGAATGGACCCTGGTTTTAGAAGAATATTTTGTGCAAACTGTGCTTAGTATCCCACTTTAGTAAAGAAGATTTGCTGAAAGCCAATGGAAGTCACTGTCTGATAAACAATGGGAGCACAGTGGTTGGGGCTCATAAGCAACATTACTAGAAAACCTATCCCATTACCTATGAGTATCCTAAGGGCAGTAGGAGCAGCTGACCTTTGGGGACCAGGCCAACCAGGAGTGTTATATTGTGGGGTTTAATCTGGGATAATTTTCAAACTTTTATATTTGTCCAAGGACATAGTGGATAAGATCTTCCGTCTGGATACTTCTTCTTAAATACCTTATTTTTTTCAGGGATCCACTAAAGAAAAAATAGCATTTATTTTCCTCTTTTGCTTTAAACTGTAATTAGACTGTCTGTTTTCTGGTGTCCCTACTCTTGAAAAGCTTACATTCTTACTGGAAGAGAAGACATATATAGAAAGAAGTTCAGCTAGAGGGCAAAAAAGAAGGCTCAGTGATGTTTAGTTTGTATTGTTGGAAAGAGGAGATCCTGGTGAGTTCACAGTGTGGCCAGTGGGGAAAGCTCACCTACAGTGGATCTGGTGACTATGAATACCGAAAAGAGTTACATGAACTGATATGATAGGAGGTAAACTGAACCATGAAAACAATATGAATAATGGCTACAACAAAGTAGGAATAACAACCACAGCAATGAATCCCTGAAACTGAATACTGTGAAAGTATAATAACCAGGCTTACCCCCTGAAAAAGCGGTCTACTTCAATTCTTTGCAGACATAGGTGGGTCAGTGGGATTACTGGAGTGGTACATTATATATAATTTCAGAATTAGTTGACATGTTAGTTTTGTTGAACTTTTAACCCTCTTTTTTATTCTTTGTTATAAGGAAAGGAAGAGGGAAATAAAAATGATTTAAAGGCAAAAACAACACTATAAGTCATACAAATTCAATATGTCAATATAAATGAATTTTTTTGTTTCAAAAAACTCAAAGAAATAGAAACCAAGAAAACTGAGATGAATATAGGGGAATAGGAATATTGGCCCTATGACTGGAGTCCCAAATTTATGCAGGGTGCTAATATTAGACAAGCCTGGAAAGGAAGGATAATGTTAAGAGACTGCTGTGAATGCCAGGCTGAGCAGTTTGGAGGCTATTATTATTATTTTTGATGAAATCTATGATTTCATTTGTGTAGAGAACTCTGGTGAGAAACTTTCTTCATCTATGCAGACTAGCATCAATCTTCTCTGTAATTTATTCTCTTGAGAGTGCCCTGGGGACATTGAGAGGTTAACTAACTTGTTCAGTCACATACTCAATATGTACTGGAAGTAGGACTAGACTTTGAGAATATGAAGAAAAATTGAAAATAGTCCCTGCCCTCAAGACACTTACATTCTGTTTACCAAGGTTCTGTATCTATATAACTGGAACTATAGTGGTGTCCTTAATGGAAATAGGGAAAGTTGGAGGAAGGGTAGAATTAGGGGGGCAGAGGAGAAGGATAATTTATATTTTGGACACAATGAGCTTGAGATGTCTATGAGACATCAAAGTGGATAAGTCCATTAGGCAGTTGACAATGTAGGACTATAATTCAGAAGCTGGATTAGGACTGAATATATAGATTTTCTTCCCCATGGGCAGCGAGGTGACATAGTAGATACAGCCCTGGGCTTGGAGTCAAGAAGACTCATCTTCATGTGTTCAAATCTGACCTCAGACACTCACTAGCTATGTGAACCTGGGCAAGTTATTTAACACTGTTTGCCTCAGTTTCCTTATCTGTAAAATGAGCTGGAGAAAGAAATGGCAAAGCGCACCAGTATCTTTACCAAAAAAATCCCAAAATGGGATCATGAAGAGTCAGACATGACTGAACAACAACACATGGAGATTCTTAAGTCATTCTCATATATCTTTGCACCCATGGGAGCTGGTAAGAGCACCAACAGAAAAAAATAACAGAAGATCTATGGCAGAATCTGGGGGAATAACGGTTAGTGGGTGGAAAGCGTTTAATAATCCATCAAAAGAAACTGAGAAAGAGTGCTCAGACAGGTAGAAGGAGAACCAGGAGAGAGCATTGTCATGAAAGCTGAGAGAAAAGAGAGCATGCTGGAGAGGGGTGGCCATGCCATCCAAAGCTGCAGAGAATTGAGGAAGGAAGGGGAATTAGAAAAGGTCTAGGAACTTAGCAATTAAGAGATCCTTGTTAACCTTTAAGAGAATAGTCTAGGGTTTGGGCTAGAAGCCAAATTGTGAGGTGTTGAGAAGTGAGTGGGAAATAAGGAAGGGGATATATAGAGATTATTGTTTTCTCTTAGGAATTTGACTGCAAAAAGTAGAAGAGCTATCTGATGATAGCTCGAGGGGATGATAGGACTAAATGAAAGATTTTAAAGATGTTAGAAACCTGGGCAAATTTGTAGTTAAGACCCAATAGATAAGGAGAGATTGGTGGTAAGGAGAGAAAGAATTGGCAAGGAGTTGAGCCTTTTCATCACAGTCTGAAATAAAAGCTGAGAATGGAGGGAAATGTAGAAGGGTTTTTTTCCTGTGGGAAGAAAAGACAGAAAGTTAGCAAGGAGAAGGGATTTTCCCTTTGGTACATCATCTTCCTGAGCTCAGATCTAACCTCAGACTTACTACCTGTGTTACCCTAGGTAAGTCATTTAGCCCTATTTGCCTCAGTTTCCTCATTTGTCAAATGAGCTGGAGAAGAAAATGGCAAACCACTCCAGTATCTCTGTCAAGAAAACTCCAAATGGGCTCACAGTCAAACATTACTGCAAACACAGGGAAGAGTAAGATATTAGAATTTTCCAGATACAAGACAGGGGGAAACCAAAGAGTTAATCATGATCCTCACCTTTTAGGGTCCTATAATGACTGAGAATGGTGTTAGCATAGGGATGGTATAAATTTCCATATCCCTCCTAGCTATGAGTTTAGGCAGTAGGGCCTGAATTCATGTTAAAGGGTAAGGGGAGGAGAGTTTTTGGTCTTTTCCATCATTTAGCAGCAAAAGCTCTTCAAGTGAATACCTTTTGTATTGTCTAGTAGCCACATCAGAAAATGAAAAATAACCCATGTGGAAAACTTATTTGTGTGAAGTCAAATATATTGGCATTAAATTTGGGAGTGTAGTCATCTGGTCTTTGGTCTTAAATGGTCAGGAACCTAACTGCTGAAAAAAGGAGCCTCAAGGTACCTCTCCTTTTGAGTACAATTCTCCAGACCTGAGAAGGTCTTTGGCCTTAGTCCAGTGTTGATCTTGACTGTTGTAAGTGCTAACAGCTGAGATGTAAGTCTTTGACATTCACAGATGTCCGAGAATGAGACTTTGGTGCTTTCTCAAGTATAGAGAGGAGTCTGGCTTCCTCACAAACACTATGAGGTTCCCATCAGCTTTCAACACATAAGACTCAAGACTCAGAGGTTGAACTTAAAATTTAACTTTATAGCAATCCTTGTTCCTGATCTGAGACAAAAAAAAAATTCCTATCTGAAATTCCAGAATAAGAGACTTTTTAGAGGGCATTTTATCTATTAGCTCATAACTTTCGTCATACGAGAAATGGGTGGACGCCAAATCAGTCTTTGGAATCCAAGTTCAAAGTACAGAGTACAAAGAAATACTTACATACATGTGTTTATATATCCTCCTTCCTATATAAGGCATTTTAGACTAACGTAGTGGGAATAATAAAGTGTATGCAAAGGGCTATACAAAAAATTCATTTAGTATAATATTTAGCATGGGATACAGCTCCATTTGGTCCCGCTAGTAAGTCTCTAAGAAAGAGGAATCATCAGTTTGGTTTTTTTTTTCTTTCTACTTCAGATTTATACTAGTTTAACAAAAAGCAAAGAAATATCTCTTTACCAAGACAAACCAAGAAACCACAGGTATTTTTATTTTTTTCCTGCTGTGGGAGTGAGATGAGGGAGGGACATAGCTCCCTCTTGAATTGCTCAGCCATGGAGGTACCACTTAAACAAAAGGAAAATTACATACATTTGTGTGTATGAAATACCATTATTGAATTAGGAAAGTTAGGATAATGAAAGCATATATTTTAACAAATATCCCCATCTGGGTTCTTACTGAGGGGAGTGATCTCATAATTCTAGAATGAAAGTGGTCAGCCCCATTTAGTGATTATCTTTAAAAGGGGGAGGGACCATTGATAAGCACTTCCTTAAGTGATTGTCTTAGAGAGCAGAAAGGTTATTTTCAACCAGTCCCTCAAGGTGATTATCTGAAACACCTGAAAATTTAATATGACTAGCTGAAAAGAAAACCACTGCACGGTTTTCCCCCTGCTGTTATTGAGAAAAGCTGAGGAGTCTGGTCTAGGATGTGAGGAGAGATAGTTATTTCTAAAGTAGATCCACTAACCTGTAACTGTCCTTATGTCCTTGAATACAAATCCTTCCTTATTCAGGGTTAAGAATTTAGTGCCATTCAGTACAAATTAAATGTGGCTCATTTTAATGCTTTGAATATCAGGGTGTCATGGATCTATGAGATGGATTGAACAATTAAAAAAAAAAGCTTATGAAAGTACTAACCAACCCAGAGTCCAGGGTGAACTCACAGCTAATCCAGCTTGGTACTGGATGAAGTAAATCCAGAAGGCATCTCAAATATGGAATAAGCCCCAAGTCCAAGATTGTTTTTTGCTGCTTCTCAGGTAGAGAATTGCCCAGGATTGTCCATCATTCAATGCCTAAATAAGCGCTGTCTCTACTTACCTTGACCCACCCCTATTTCTAATCCCAAATATCCTTCTTTTTGATTGTGATTCTTCTGGAACAAACTCTCTACTTCTGGTTGGGTCTACCCCAGTGGCTTACTTCCTTTCCTAGGCCTATGAGGAATAGAGAGGCCCAGTACCCTGCCCTGCCCGGCTCAGCCTCAAGGGGTTAACCTCCCTGGGGAAAGGTTAGGTACAACTCAGTGTGGCCTCTCTCTCCATTGAACAATGGAAAGAAGCACCTTCTCCCTGGTAACCTTTGGAGACTGTGATCTAATTGCCAGCTAAGCTCAGTCATTCAGGAGAGGGACAATGGGTTCCTTCAGGAGGAAATGAAATGACAAGAGCCTGAAGGGTCTGGGGAAAGTTCAGCCCTTGGCTTGGTGGCTTTTTGCCTCAAAGGCCACCTGGGTGCCTGTAGCAAACACACAATGGCTGCCTTCCAGAAATCAAAATGCTCTATTAGTAGGGCCTGAGGGATGAGATGAGAAGTGCTCATCCATGAGTAGAGAGAGGATGAGGAGGGTATCTGGAAGCTGGGATCCTGAATCCCTAATCATGTTGGCCCAACGTGTTGCTGTGGTTAAAAAAGGTCAATAAAGTGTTGCCTATCTTTAGGAGAGGTATTAGGAAAAATTCAATTCAGTTAAATTTGATGTCTATTAAGTCCTTTCTGTGTTCAGTAACTTTGCTAAGTTCTAAGGGAGACAACAAGTTTATATAAGACTCAACTCTTTCTCTCATAGAATTTACTATCTAGGAGAGTAAAAAACCACTTTTACATACAATATTATATTATTATATACAATTATTACTGTATTTTGTATATATAATCATTGAACTATTATATACAATATTGCATGATAAGTGCATTAGGGAAATGCAAAACAAAGTGCCAGGATTTGTTTGAGGGGGAAAGGTTGCTACTGATGGAGGGGAGCAAGGGGGAGGGGGCCCTGAAGAAGGGCCATTTGAGTTGGACTTAGAAAATGATCAAGACTTCAACAATGGAAGAGGCATGAAGTTGGGAGAGCATGATATTGGAACCATTAATGACTATTCCTAGAATGACTGGGTCCAAAGAGTAATTATTAATGGGTCGATTTTCATTCAAAGAATATCTTTAGTGAAGTGCTCCATGGTTCTGAGCTTGGCCCTGGGCTGCTTAATGAATGTTTTTATCACTGGCTTGAATGGAAAAATAGATGATATGCTTATGAAAAATACATGTAGCATCTCCCTCATCCCCTCTGCACAGGCAGTGGCAAATTGGGTCCCCAGTGGGGTAAGAACTACCTAAGATTTTAGGTATTTTGTAGGGCTTTACTTCTAAACTACAGCCTACAGACCCCTACCAGTGTGCTCACCTTTCATAGTCAACCTGTAGACACATCTAGCTGAAAGCAAAGTTCTTCATATTTGTTTTTTTTTTAAGATGGCATAGTAAGAGCATTAGTTGCTAAACACCTCCCCCACTAACCTGGAGCTCACTTTCATACAGCATCAGTGGGAAGACTGTGCGTTTATACTGAGTACACCCGTAGTGAGGCCCACATGTGGGAACAGGT
Source organism: Petaurus breviceps papuanus (assembly GCF_028583685.1). Taxonomy (NCBI): domain Eukaryota; kingdom Metazoa; phylum Chordata; class Mammalia; order Diprotodontia; family Petauridae; genus Petaurus; species Petaurus breviceps. Next base: position 1,753,334 of record NW_027187419.1, read on the forward strand.
GCCCAGGCAACTCTTTCCTCCACAGTTCGGGGCCATTTTGTCATTCCTCTTCTCACAGGGATTCCCCCATCATCCTTTTGGCAAAGCACATTCCACTGGGTATCCCGGTCCTGCTGGTCTGTGTAGCACAGCTAGCAACTGCCAGGGTTGGTTATCTCTTGATTCAATGGTTGACTGTCTTGTCTGTGATCTATGTTTGTTATAGCACAGTTGTCTATGCTGACTGATTTTCTTGCCTTCTGGATGTGGTGTCTCTTATTAGGTGAATAGCTCTGATGTGAGTGGGAGAGGAGAGATAAATAATCCCCTCTGCCTCATATCCTTTAGAAAAGGCAAAGCAGGGGTGGCTAGGTGGCACAGTGAATGGAGCACCAGCCCTGGAGTCAGGAGGACCTGAGTTCAAATCCGCCCTCAAACACTTAACACTTAACTAGCCATGTGACCTTGGGCAATTGCCTTGCCTTACCCCCTCCAGAAAGCAAAAAAAGTAAAAAGGAGAAAGGCAAAGTAAAGAAGAGTCCTCTCCCTAGAGGTAGCTTCCTCTTCTCTGACCCACCAGGAATCATAACCTTAAGACTGGTAGAGGTGTGACCAGTCTTTTTTTTTTAAAGCAATTGGGGTTAAGTAACTTGCCCAAGGTCACACTGCCAGTTATTTTGTGTGGGTGTTAAGTATCTGAGGCCAGAACCGATCCCGGGTCCTCTCGACTCCGGGGCCGGTGCTCTTATTCACTGTGCCACCTAGCCGCCCCGACCAGTCTTTTGATAGCCAATGGAAAACTACCTTTCAGATTTCAACAAAGAACCTATACCTCTGAATGGGATAAAAAAGGAAACACCCTCCTTGTTCATCTGTTAATACCTTGTGTCTCTGTTACCCAAACCTTCTATGATTCATCTGAGTTAGGGAGAAATCAATTGATCAAAGGTATCCAGACCAACTACTCCCCTCGCCCACCTCACAAATACACACATACAGATGATAGGAAGATAGGAGAGCTGATATATTGATTTTGGAATCAGAATCCCAAAAGATCTCAGTGGGCTGACATGTTGGATTGAATGAATTAAGATAAAACTTAATAGGATAAATGTAAATTTGTACACTTATGAGTACAAGTAAACAGTATGAGTATAAGAGGGCAGCTAGGTGGCACAGTGGTTAGAGAGCACTGGGACAGGAGTCAGGAAGACCTGAGCTCACATCTGGCCTCAGACATTTACTAGCTGTGTGACCCTGGGCAAGTCACTTAATCCTGCTTGACTCAGTTTCCTCATCTCTAAAATGAGCTGGAGAAGGAAATGGCAAACTGCTCTGGTATCTTTGCTAAGAAAACCCCAAATGGGGCCACAAAGAGTAAGACATGACTGAAATGACTCAACAACAAACAACTATAAGATGTAGAAATATATGGCTAGAAAATTGTGTATCAATTATCTTCGGGTTTTAGTAGACAACATATTCAAAGTGTCACAATAGTGTGATACAAGAATAAAAAAAAGTACATTCAGAGAGTAACACAGATAAGCAAGACAACTTTGGAACTAATGTATTGAATTTATTATATATATATATACACACATACATATATAAATGTGTATAATATATAATTATTATATACTAGAACATTATATATAAATTATGTATATGTATATAAATAAACAAGGTCGACACAATAGATATTTGTGGTTTAACATTTAGTCGATATTCGGGAGTTATTTTCCCAACTTTCAGTCACACTGGCAGGCTAGGACAGTCTCTACACTTCCTCTCATGGTTTTTGGGGATGTTTAGGGGGGTAGCCCCAAGGGATTCACTATGGGGTTGTTTTCTGGTACCATAGCTTGAAGGACCCCACCAGAGTACTTCCTCCATGATTAGCAGTTGATATCAACTAGCCATCCAGACAATTAGCTTTCAGAAAGGGGAATTTACTAAGTTGGTATGATAAGAGCCGCATCCTTCAAAAAAGTCTGACATACTCTCCCACCAATACATAGAGAATGGAGGGGAAAGTGGGCTTAAGTTTAAATCAAGTGTGGCAAAAAGGATCATGTACAGCTCATGAATGCTAGAAGGTTTTTCTGTCCCTTTTGGGGGGTGGGTCTTCATGCAGTACCCCTCTTTAAACATGTTGAAGCTTTTCTACTGGACTCTTAAGCCTTGAAACTGCATCCTCAGGTCCAGGCTATTCTCAGTTCCTGATGGAGACCATATAGTAGGTTGTTCTAGTGATAAGAGAATCAATAAAAGAAGACCTATTAACGTAACCAGGCAGTCCACAAACAATCATTTATTAAAAATTTGTTACATACCAGACACTGTGCAAAATGCTGGGATACAAAGAAAAAGTAAAAAGTCTCTATTGTTAATGACTTAATTATATGAATTTACAATTTAATATAAGTAATTTAATATAAGTATAATTTAATATAAGTAAGTACTAACAAGGTACAATACAGAACAGATGGGAGGTAATCTTAGAGAGGAAGGATCTATCAGCTGGTGGGACCAGGACAGGCCTCCTTCAGAAGGTGGAACTTGAGCTGAATCTTGAGGGAAGCCAGGGAGAGGGGCAGTGAGGAACATTCTGGTCCTGGGGGAGAGCCCAGACCTAGAGATAGAAACTGGAGGAGTATATTAGTGTTGGCAGGATTTTAAGGTAGTTTGGTGCGGTAGAAAGAGTATTTCACATGGAGTCAAAGGATTTAGGTTCAAATCTCAGCCATGCCACATATTTCATGTGGTTTTAGACAAGTAATTAATGTTTCTGACTCTTGTTTTCCTCATCTGTGAAATGAGGAGGTTGAACTAGATGGTTTCTAAAGTCCTTTCCAACTCTCAATCTATAATCCTTAAACTGGAATATAAAAGTAGTGAGGTGGTGCAGTGGATAGGTTGCTGAGTCAGGAGTCAGGAAAGCCTGAGTTCAAATCCAACCTCAGACACTATGATTCTGAGCTTTGTGATTCTGAGCAAGTCACTTAACTCTGTTTGCCTTAGTTTCCTCATCTGTAAAATGAGTTGGAGAAAGAAATGGTGAACCACTGCAGTATCTTTCCTAAGAAAACCCACACAACTGAAATGACTGAACAGCAGCCAATCTGCAAAGGGCTTAGTCCAGGCCTGGCACACAGTAGCTGTTCTACAAAGGCTTACTCCCCTTCCTTTCCCTAGAGTGTTGGCAGTGCAGAACAAGTGGTTGAAGGGGATGGGTGTGAGATAGATCATACCTTACCTTTTGTAAAAAGTACTATATCTGAACCCAGAACAAAATTCTAGACTAACAGAAGGTCTCTTTGAGACTGCCTTATCTGTTCTCTCTTTACAGCTGGGATGATGGAGACTCAGAGACTTGCTACTTAAATATAGGCCTTATGACCAAATCGGTAACTAGGGCGGGATGTCTGGAGCTTTGCCTTAGCATACCAGCTCCCTTCCTTGTTGGTTGTTCAATTGTTTCAGTTGTGTCCAACTCCTTGTGACCCCAATTGGGGTTTTCTTGTTAAAGATACTGGAGTGATTTGACATTTCCTTCTCCAGCTCATTTGACAGATAAGGAAACTGAGGCAAACAGGGTTAAATGACTTGCTCAGAGTCACATAGCTAGGAAGTGTCTACGGTCAAATTTGAACTCAGATCTTCCTGACCCCAGTGCCAGAGCTCTGTCCACTGCCCCTCTCCCTTCCTTAGCACAGCTTAACTAACCCTGCTCCTTCTACTGGCTGCCTCCCACAGGGTCTTTTTGCAAAAGTGACCCCTCTCCCAGGTCTATCCTCTCTCATTATATGACTGCATATTTTGTGTGTGTGCCTACAGCCCTTCCTGCTGAGGAGGGAACAGCTGGTGAATCAGTCATTTGAGTTTGGGAGTTCTGAGATGTGGTAGGACCAAAGCTGATTGGGTACGCTAAGTCTGCCACCAAGCTCCTGAGAGAGGAGAGGCTGCCAGGCTGTCTAAGGAGGGGCCAACATACCCAAGTCAAAAATGGGACATCTCAAGGCTTCTTTGCTGAACAACAAACATGGCATCAGGTCTGAGTGGTCATCATACTTCCAACTTGGATGAGATAGGGAAACTCAGTCTTAATATTAATATTGATCACAATAGCTAACATTTGTATCGTGCTTTCAGAAAAGCCAAACACTTTACAAATATTTATCCCCATGCCAACCCTGAGAGGAAGGTTCTATTATTATCCCCATTTTACAGATGAAGAACCTGAGACAAGCAGAGATTAAGTGACTAGCCCAAGGTCACACAGCAAGTATCTAAACAGACCTTCCTGGCATGTTTGCTTTCTTTAACGTGTCACCTAATTGTATCTGTGATGATTGTCCTCTGTTACCACAATCCTTCTTCCAACTGTTTTTGCTCCCAGCAAAAGAATTTCTAATTACAACTTTATTAGCAGACTCTACCACCATATACAGATACTTGGTCTATACTTTAAAAAGGATTTAATAGAGATAGATAAGTATAGAGAAGAGCAATTAGAATATTTAGAGGAGGGGGGAGAACTCTGTCTGTCCACCTGTGTACCTCATCTATCTATTCTATCTACCTCATCTATTTGTCTATCTGTCTAGCCCTCTATCATCTACCTATTCATCTATCTTTCTATTCATCCATTATCTGTTTATCTATCTATCTATCTATCTATCTATCTATCTATCTATCTATCTATCTATCTATCTATCTATTTATCTATCGGTCTGTCTGTGTATCTATCTATATGTCTGTCTATTCATTCACCTGTCTATTTATCTATCTATATCTATCTTTTCATCTATCTACCTATCTATCTCTATCTGCCTATCTATCATCTATCTATCTACTTCATCTTTCTCTTTCTCCCTCATATCTTTCTCTGTGTCTGTCTCTCTGTCTCTGTCTCTCTCTCATCTATTATGTGTATGAATGATGAGGAAAGGAGAATGTAGATTTGTTCACTAAATCCTGTATGAATGATGAGGAAAGGAGAATGTAGATTTGTTCACTAAATCCTGAAACACTTGACAAAGGTAGGAGACAGGGGCTTTTGAAATTCGAACAAAATAAGTTTGGGACTAATAAAAGGAAGTGTCCCTTCACACAGCAGGCATTAAGCTTATGGAACTCATTACCCCAGGAGGTGGTACTGGTAGGAAATATAAATGGATTCAAAAAAGGTTAGGACAAATTTGTGAATAACAATACACACACAGCTACTGAGAAGAACCGGGATGTGCCTGGCTTTTCAGGGGCTGTAAATAAGGATAACCACATTTCCAATTTCCATGTTTCTCTGTTGGCCATAGGATAGGACCAAGTGGACCCTGATTTGACCATTTCTACCTTCCTAGGTAAGACAGGCACCTAGGGCATAACGTATCCCCACATTGCATCTCATGACCTCATCACCTGTGCTGAGCATCACTATGGCCAAGGGCCATAATTTTTCCAGGCTCTCTGTGTGTCCTACTCATGGAGTTATATATGTCTTTCATTCTCTTTAAGGTGCTGGCCCCAACAAAGCATCAGAATTGCAGAGGGATCTGGAGGCCTATTCCAATAGGCCCCACAATTCTTGAGAGATTTTTGAGTGGTGAATAAAATCCCTTGGCTAGGTGACTGACCTTTCCCAGGGCTTCCTTAAGGCTGAACTAGTGTCCTTTATGCAATACAGATGTTGCTTTCCTATAGGAAAGAAAAATCAAGGAGAAGATTTGGAGGGAAAGGAGGGAGCCTGGGGGTTTGAGGCTACCAAGGCTGTCAGGATTTGTCCTGAGTTTTCTTTGGGATCCACTGCCTCTGGCCTTGCTATCTAGGGAATAGCCAAGCACGGCTTGACTTTGATGACATATGTAAAGCGCTTTGCTTGAACGGCAATATCGGCTGTTCCCAAACTCTCAGGGCAGTTTTAAGCCATTAAAGGTATGAAAACTTAAAAGTGCCCTCAGACTTTTGGGACACCCCACATCAATGCGGGCTGTCATTATTAGCTATGATAGCGGGCACAGGGGACGAGTTCGGAGTTAGCCAGCTGTATGTACTTGGTCTTGTGGCTGGGGATAAGGGAGGCACGCCTGCGTGTGAGCACGCAGTGCACGTGCACTTGTATATGTGGTTCATGCTCACGGCAGAGGATTTATTGCACTGATTATGCCAGCGTGTTCTGTTGGGGGCAGCGCGTGTGACAGAAACATGGCATGCCAATAAAGGGAGTCTTTATGGCACTGCCGCCTGCCCTGGTTTGTGTGTCTCCAGCTGGAGATAAAGTCAGGAGAGATGGATTAGCCCCTGTCAGGAGTGAGGCACAAAATGGAAAAGAGTGAGGCAGCGAGGTGCCCAGCCAGGACTCCCGCGGCCAATGGGAAGCCCAGGTCATTTAGGAGAAGAATTTCCGGGAGCCGACATACAAAAATGCCTGCAAACGCCGCCTCCGCAGCGAGGGATGCTTTGTGTGCGTCCGCAGACTTCCCGCCCCTTTCTAGCCAAACTTGGGAGTAATAGGAAAAGCACAGTCTAATCTCCACATCTAATTACGAAGAAGAAAAGTAAATCACACAACAAAATTAGTTTTAAGAGCCTTAATTATCATCACAAAGAGTAATTAAAAATCAGAACTGGGAGTGACCATGTCAATGTCCTCGGCCCTATGTCTGCTCGGTCTCCATTTCTCAACCTAGTTTCTCAGTCTGTCTTTAGGGAACAGGGATGGGAGTGGGAAAATGGGGGGCAAGGTCAAGGTGGGCAGATGCCAAAAGCAGGACCAAAAGCTCAAACAAAAATGGGAGACGTGTTCTCAGGGCTGAATAGACTCCTAGGCTTTTACACACATTTCTAACTTGGTGTGTTCCCTTTCTAGGTCATTTCTTTTACCTCCCCCGCTCTTCTTCCTTAGTCCTAAAAGGCCCAGGTATGATAGCAGAATTAGAATAAACAGATGGATCTCCAGTGTAACTGGCTCTGAGCCGGAAATTCTCAAACCAATTGACGATAACAAGACGAGGGTTCCGAGCTATTGGTTGTCTGTGGGAACCTCCCTGGCTTTGCTTGTCTCTCCTGTACAGCTCTTTCTTTATTTATTTATTCGAATAGTAGCATCATATAAATAAAACACCATTACAAAAATGTCGCAGAAAGTTCAAACCTATTCATTATCCATTTCGTACAGATTAAAATTGCCATCAAGGCTGCTTGGTTTTGACTTGCGTTCTCTTCCTTTTAATGAGCCGGATAGAGAAGGCAAAAGATGCTAATTCATCCTTACGTCTCTATCACATCTCCCCTTTTACTATATAAAGCATCAAGGTCGCATTCTGGGGAAATGTCTTTTTACCAAAGGTGCTATAATAATAATGAAGAAGCAATTTGTTTCAGCAAACTGCCTGCAGTAATGAGGCTTAATTATAACCATGTTATTAATACCGCTGCTTAAGGTAATTCACTTCTGAGCGGGGTGCAGAACAGTAAACTATAATTTAAACAAGAATCGAGACCTAATTTAAATCATCGGATCTGCAGCGGAAAAGGCAAACAGAAAGACTGTAATCCGCACGTGATTTAGAGCAACCTCTATACCCCCCACCCCCTCCCCATTCTGTTTCCGGGAGATGTCATCGATTGTCATTGGAGTTAGGCGTCTTGGGATCTGGAGTCTTGGTTCATTTCAACCTCTTTCTGAAGGGTTGGGACAACTGACAGCCCCTTGTGTAAACCATGTCAATTCCCTGATGACACCGAATTCTGCTCTCAACACGGAAAGGTAGGCAGGTGTCCAGAGCCGTTGTGATGTCAGCAGAGAAGTTCCTAGAATCATGGGATATCAGAGCTAGAAGAGCCCTTTGAAATGATCTAGTCTATTGTCTTCATTTTACAGAGGAGGAAACTGAGATCTAGAGAGGGTGACTTGTTTAAGGTCACTTCTAACTGGTGTTAATTAGCAGCATTGCAGAGAGCAGAACCAGGCTTTAAGAGCTCTTTCCACCATCTGTCAGTCACATTTCTCCCTTTTATGAGGATTTCTTGGAGATCCCAGATCTAGAGCAGAAAGAACCCTTAGAGATTATCCAATTCCAGCCCCTCATTTAAAGATGAGATAACTAAAGCCAAAAAAGTCTAAGTGACTTGGCCAAGGTCACCCATACGGGAGAGCTGAGATTTGAATGAAGGAACTTTGACTTCAGAGTTTAACTCTCTTTCTACCACTCCTCTCCACCTCCCAAAGGGCATGCCTCTTCAAGACCTCCTAAAATACTACCATATCTAAAGGGGAACTCCAAAGGTCACCCAGTCCATTTCCCTGTCTCATTATTCTTAAAACAACCATGGAAGGCATGCATATGTATACTTGTCCTTGCTAATAAATAGGAAACCTTGTCATTCATTTCTTCAACACAGATTTATTGGGTACTTAGTTTGTGTAAGGCTATGTAACCACCTACAGTTATCCATATGAAGATCTCATCATTTTTCTTGTTTTGTCTTGCATGGGTCTAACCCTAATCTCTATGGTTTAATAATTTTTCTTCTTGTTAATACTGAGAGACTGTGAGGCATAGAGGCTAGGGAAATCAACTTCTGAGTCCAGAAGATCTTAGCATAAGACCTGCCTCTTACTCTGGGCAAATCACTTGGACCCTTAATGTGTGTATGTGTGGGTATGTATATACATACGTATATATTTATGTGCATGTATATATGTATGTATACATACACACATACACACATGTATTTGACCTCCATTGCTTGGAGGAGTTCCTTCATCAGGACTTCTCTATACCAATGAAATCTTAGTTCTAGGCCACCCAAATTTCTGAAATCTATTTGCACATTGCTCTAAATGAAATGGTTCAGACAACCTGGAAAAGGCCACGTATACAGACCTGAAGTAAATGAAAATGGAAAGGATGCAAATATATCCTGGTGCTTTATTCTTGGTACATTTCTGCTGTTTCATTAGTGTTAAATCATAAATAGTAAAATGATGTTTTCCTTTGTAATCATAATCACAAATCATGAGAAATTATAAGAAGAACTTCCTGGCGTTGATGGAGCGCTGACAGAAGGATGCTATTGCCCCCTCCTTTTTCTGGGGGGCAGTCTTCCAAGACAGGGTGATTATCAACTGTTGGATTATTTAGGTGTGTATCTGCCTGGATACAGGGCGATAAATGAGATGACCTTTCGTTATCACTTCCATCCCTGGCCTTTTATGGCTCTACGATAAATCATAAACGACTCTGTACACAGGGGTCACTCACTGAATGCCATTAATAATGGACTGTTTTCTACTTATTCACTAGCTCCAGCTTCCCAGGCAGAGGCTGGACCTCTGTCCATGATCCCGAGAAGGGGGTGGTGCCTAAATGTCTGAACACTCATGCTTCCCTGTGCCTTTACTAAGACTACATCATACTTGTCTGGGTGTGGGGCCTCATTCTCCCACTTCTGTAAGGTGCCCCCCCCATATGCACTCTTCACAGGGGCTCTGTGAGGACCATGAATTAATTAGACTATGAATTTGAAGTTCAGTATGGCCAAATCTAGACATTTACTCTAAGGGACGGCCCCCCCCCCCCCCAAGGCTCCTGACAACTTTTCCAAAAGGTTAACTGTTTTATGAAATTTAAAGTGTGGTGGGGTTCTGAATTGCCCAGAATGTAATAGAAATGTCTTATTCATCACTACAGAGCTGTGGGGAAGAGTCTCTGACTTCCTGCTCCTTGACTCCCTTTCCCCAGGGGCTGCCTCTTCTCAGAGCCAGCCCTTCCCCTGCTTCCTCACTTGCCCTGTGTTACTCCATCTCTTCTTCTTGTCTGAAAGGTTCTTGTTTGTTTGCTCTGCTGTTACCCTGCACTCTCTCTTCGTTTCCCACTCTGTTCTGTCCCTTTCCCAGACACCTCTTCTCTGCTGGATTTCCACACTAGTGTGGGAGCTCTGTGATGCCAAGTGACAGCAAATTATATCTCCAGCTGGTAGAAATGATCAGCCTTTGGCCAGGCTGAAATAGCAAAGCGTAGGGCTGCAAGGCTGAGCCCAGACTGCCCTGGGAAGACTCGCTCTCCCTTCTGTGCACACATGCACACACACACATGCTCACACTGCAATACAATCTTACACGTACAACACATATACAGACATATATGCAAATAATAACTTTCATAATACCTACAAACAACACATATACATATGTATACCGATACTACACATACAAGCTAGAGACAAAAAGCATGAAGACACTTCCTCACACTAGCATGGCCCCTTGCACATAGTAGGCTCCCAATAAATATCTGTACAGTTACATAAAGTATGCAGTACTTACAGAGATGCACACAGAATGGCATGTGTACAATACATATGCACAAATACACAGCGTAAATACAGACCCGGGTACATACATGAAACAGACTATGCATCCACAGCTACACATGACAATGCCAATTATGAAGACATGCAAGATTCATGCAGATGTGCATTCATACACACAATGTTTATTGAATAAATGTAATAATGTACACATATTACCCAGTCACAAACACACACATTTTCCCCTTTACCTTCTCCCTTAAAAATGCAAGATCCTCCCTCTCTAATTATAGGGGCAGATGTTTGGGGGCGGTGGTTTATCTCAATGCCTGAGACATCCTGAACCTTTCTAAATAACAACACTTGGGGAATTGGAGACAGAACTGGAGACTAGGGGAGGTAGGGAGGGGGGAGAGATGATGAGAAGGCAGGGGGAGTGGTGTCTGAAGCATTTCTGCTACGGGGAAAAATAAAAAAAATCCCCTCCATCAGTGCTCCATTTCCCTGCAGTCTCCTGCAGGCTGTTTCATCTCATATTATGTGAGCTCCAAGGGGGTGTCCAATTTGAGGAACAATAACTATAAAGTCATTTGCAGTGCCCTGCTGTGGCGGTGTCTGATAGCTGGAGCCAGGCACTGCACTGGCTTGGTTCCTCCGAGCTGACCCTGCCCCGGGGGCCCTTCACTGTAAGGCTTCCCCTCAAGCTTGATTCCCCCCCCCCCAAAAAAAAATAAAGCTCTGATGCTCCTTTAGAAGGAGGAGGGAGGGGCAGTGAGAGGGCCCATGGTGTAATGGAAAGTGTACTGGACTAGGAGTCACAAAACTTAAGCTCAGGTTATGATATTTGAATTTACCAGCTATATGAATCAAGGCAAGTTATTTAACTTTTCTGGGCATTATCTGTAAAATGGGGATAATATTGTCTTCGCTATATACGTCATAGGATTGTTATGGTGGGTATTTCACTGGAAAGAGCTATAAAATACTATAGAAATACAGACTTCTCATGACCTTACTAATGATACCCTGGCACAGCTAACTAATCTCCATGTTAAACTTCTATACCCCTTTCCCCTACTCCTGAACACAGTTAAGTAGGTTGGGCTGGTTTAGAGAGGATGGAATCTTCAGTACAGCCCACAGGATTTGGTTTGTTTTTTTTAAGATATGCTTTATATTCAACTCAACTTCTTCCCTTGCCCTGTGGCCAGGCTCCTCAGGTGCCAAAAGTCTACTTAAAGCTAGCCCTGAGCCAGAAAAGAACTAATATTTTGTCATTAAAACTGCCTCTGACCTCTCCATGTCCTTTCTTTCTCTTCTCTCTTACTGTCCCACTCAGGATTTCCTCAGACACACATTCAAGCCCATCACGCTTACTCTTCCCATGAGAATACTTTTAAAATAAAAGAGGGCAGTAGAACAAAGCAGTATTTCATCCTAAGGAATGAATCCATGATGGTGGAACATGGAACACGGAACATGATAGAATCATGGCATTTTAGATCTGGAAGGGGTCGTAGAAGTTCTGTAGTCTAACCTCCTCATTTTATAGATGAGGCAACTGAGTCCCAGAGGGGTTATATAATGTGCCTAAAGTTTCAAATCTAATTACTGATTGAATTAGGTCAGGCCTAAGGTCATGGCCTCTTTCAGCAGTGGGACCATTCTGTTGCCCCTCCAGTCATAGTCCTAGGATGATGCTGTGAGTCTGGACACAAAGACACTCAAGTAGCTAGGCATTTTAGACTATGTACCCCACCCCCCAAAAAGGGGACAATATATGGCTCCATACAAAGTTTCCTTTCAACGCTTCTACCTGGCCCTCAGCCTCCACCTGAAAATTTCACTGTATAGAACAGTGACCCTAGAAGTGGGTACAGAACCCTTCCTAAGGGGAACCCTGAGGAAATCTGCTCAGGAGGAAACATAGGGGTGTGACTTCATAATTTAGGAATTTGTGCTTTCTTTTTAGATAATAATTACAATAACTAGCATTCATATAGCATTTTAAGGTTTGCAAAGCAAAAACAAAAATACACATATCATCTCCTTCATATGATCCTCATAACAACCCTGTAAGGTAAGTAGGCGGATTCCCTGTCATAAGAGGTGAATAAGAATGGCTGAAGCAGGTTCTGTGGAGTACTTAGAGCTCAATCAGACATGGAAAACGCCAAGGTCAGCCACTCTGTCCTGAGCCATCAACAGTCGTCTTCACTCTCGTCCTGTACTGGATTTAGATGACTCAGGAGTAAGTATGGTGATGTCTGTGCAGCTCTGCCTCAGTTAAATCCAATTCAGGGGAAATCAAGACATTATCTGTGATGTCATCGGTCCTCTTCAAAAATGAAGGACAAACAGCAGCAACAAGTTAAGTGCCATTATTATTGCCATTTTGTAGCTGAAGAAAGTGAGTCTTGGAGAGGTTAACTGACTTGCCCAGGGTCATACATACATGTTTGAGGCACGATTTGAACTCGGATCTTTCTGTCTTTAACTCTAGTGCTTTGTCCACTATCATACCTAGTCACCATCATTAGCGAGATAGCGTCTTGCTTTTTAAAAGTGATGGTCTCCCTTGGCTACTCTCATGTTCCATGTCATGTTCCAACCAATCCATCTCCTTATCTTCAGACTGGGCTATTTCCTTTTCACCTAGGTCTAGAGGTGTGGGGGCCATGGAAGGGATGCCTCTTGTTCTTGAAAATCCCTAGCCATCCTATCCATCTCTCTCAATGACCTGCTAAGATGGTAATAGCTTCTACGATCGGGCAGCTAGCAGTGCCCAGCATGGAGTCAGGAAGACTCATCTTCCTGAGTTCAAATCTGGCCTCAGACACTTATTAACGGTGTGACCTTGGGCAAATCAGTTAATCCTATTTGCCTCAGTTTTCCTTATCTGTAAAATGAACTGGAGAAGGAAATGGCAAACCTCTCTAATAGGTGTATGACCCTGGGCAAGTCACTGAACCCTGTTTGCCTCAGCTGCCTCGTTTATAAAATGAGCTGAAGAAGGACATGACAAGCCACTCCAGGATCTTTGCCAAGAAAACCCCAAATGGGGTCACAGAGTCAGACATGACTAAAACAACGAAACAATAACAATAACTTCTGTGATTACATAATGATGTACTTTTCAAAGGACTTTGACATCCAATAATTACTTGACTCATACACTGAGTGGCACAGTGAAAAGTACATTGGACTTGGGATCTGAGGGCCTGGGTTTGAATTTCATCTCTGCCTCTACCTACCTGAATGGCATTGAGCAAGTTACTTACCTTCCCTAGGTCTCAGTTTCCTTACCAGAAATACAAAAGGGTGGTAAGAAATGGCCTCTGAAGTTTTTCTAGCTCTAGATCTATGATTCTCATAGGTATGATACTTATTTTTTTCAGGTGAAGAAATTGAGGCCCAGAGAAACTAAATTAATTGTCCAAAATCAGCTAGTCTGAGGAAGAATGAGGTCTTCTGACACCCTTCCCACTACACTTTACACACTGTAGTTTGATCCACACGACAAGTCCTTCCTAAGGCCTAACTTCCTTCTGTTTTTGCTGTGTTTCTTCTTCTTCTGCCCTCAGTGGAACTGGATTTCATCATGAGACACATCCATGCCTCAATCTTCTTCTTTTTTTTTTTTGCCTTTTGGAGGGCAATTGGGGTTAAGTAACTTGCCCAAGGTTACATGGCTAGTTTTTCTGTGTGGGTGTTAAGTGTCTGAGGCCAGACCTGAACTCAGGTCCTCCCGACTCTAGGGCCGGTGCTTTACTCACTGCACCACCTAGCCTCTCCACTCAATATTCTTTTCAATTCCTGTGTGGGAGTTACAGGAGGGATGGTCAGGAAATGCTTATTATTAGTCTCTTATTCCATAGTAGGGTCATTAAGCTTGGGCAGCTATTACTGTTTTATATATATATTGTTCCTATGAAGACCTTGCTGAATAGGAGAGACCACCCATAAAAAATCTGAGTGGAGAAAAGTCAGGACCTGAATTTCTTCATCTGTGTAATGAGAGGGTGGGGTCACAGGGTTCCCTGGAGCTCTCATATTGGGTGATCTATATTCCATGAGCTTTCCAGGAGGCCATAATACTCAAGACAGTAACTCACTCCACCCCTCCACCTTCTTCAGCTCATAGACTGACAGGGAGGATTGAGAGGGATTTTAACCTTGACTTTCTAGATAAGGAAATCAAGGCTCAGTGAGGTTAAGGAAGATGTCAGGGGATGTGTTGCTAGGGACAGTGTTGACCTTTCTCAATCCTGTCACTTGAGCATAGGCTCTTGCTGTGTATGCTGAGTTATTTAAGTTTCTCTAGGCAGTAAAAGAAGGGATAGAAGGCCTAGCAGGGCCTCCTCTTCTGGGGAAAACACAATAGATTTGGGAAGGAGGAGGGTGGAGACAGATAGAGGCAGATAATGAAAGAGACAGAAACAGAGAGAAAAAAACAAGATAGAAAGAAAGCAAGAGAAAAGAAGGAAGGAAAGAAAGGAAGGAAGGAAGGAAGGAAGGAAGAAAGAAAAAGAAAGAAGGAAAGAAAGAAAAAGAAAGAAGGAAAGAAAGAAAAAGAAAAGAGGAAGGAAAGAAAGAAAGAAGGAAGGAAAGAAGGGAGGAAGGAAGAGAGAATTAAAGGAAAAGGAAGAGAGACAGAGCAAATAGAGGGGGGATAGAGGAGGGAGGGAGAAAGAGAGAGAGGGAGAGAGAGAGAGGGAGAGAGAGAGAGAGAGAGAGAGAGAGAGAGAGAGAGTCGAGATTAGTGGGAAAGTGATGTAGTTATTGTCTCTCTGTTCATGTCACCTTGTCAAAAAATCTGCGCTTCCCCAAGCCCCAGGCCCCCCTTCCATGTAAGGTAAAAAACGACAGCCCGCCAACAGCTGGCAGAGGAGCTAGAATGATAATGGAGCCTCTGAGACAGCTTAGCAGGGAGCTGGCCCCCAGCTACCCCTACCTGCTTGCCTTCACCCAGACTCTATGTCCTGCTCTGAAAACAAGGATGCTTTGGGGCAGGGTAAGGGCTTCCAGAGCAACCCTCATTCTTTACCACATGGTGATGCCTGCCTGCTGAGATCCTGGAGACCAGGGCCCTGACACCAGAGGGAATGGTCATGAATGTCACCTAGCATCTCTCAAAACCAGGGTGTGGGCTGAAGAATGTGGCAGAGTTTATTGGGGGAAAATTGTGGGAACAGCTCTCAGATTTTTCCCTGAACAGGCCACATACTATGGCATCATAGCACACCATTTAGTTAGGGGACATATAAGAAGTTGTAAACAAAGGGGGACACTGAAGAGAATAATAGAAAGAAGATTTGGGGTCAGAGGCCATGGATTTTGATCTTGGTTCTGGCCCTGACACATAGTAGAGAGAAGAATGCTGGACCTAGGATCAGAGGACTTGGGTTCAGATCCCATCTCTAATATTTGCTATCTGTGTGACCTTGGGCAAGTCATTTGACTTCCTTTGGAACTTTTGTTTCCTTGTTTGCAAAAATGAGGACTTTGGACTGAATGGCCCCTGTGGCCTCTTCCAGCCCTTGATCTATGAGCTATAACTCTTATGACCTGGTCCACTGTCACTTAATGGCTTGTGACCTTGGGTAACTCCCTTTAGTTTCCTTATCTATTGGAACAATGATTGCTGTGACTTATGAAGGGAGATCCATTTGGATAGGGGAAGGGTGTTAGGGCTTCGAGTGTGAGAGACACTGCGGCAGTCACAATATGTCAGAGGGAGTGCATGTGACCTCTGAGGGGCAGGGGCTCGGAGATACGGAGGCCGACTCTGCCAGGCTGTAAAGGCCGACATGGCATTGAGCGCAGGGTCGTGGGGGCTGACTCTGCTGGGTTGGGAAAGGCCGACGTGGCACGGAGTGTGCCCCATAAACACGGACTCCTCTTAACACATGCTCCTTTGCCCTGCACTCGGGAGAGTGCCCGATTGGCTCCCATATGACAGGTGACAAGGGGGCAGCCGGAGGGGGTGCACGTGGCTTTCTGAGGGACATTGTTGGGACAGCTTTGCCTGGGGGTTAACCAACCAGGGATAAAGGAGTTTTGGGCACAGTGACTTGAGAGTGATACTCTGCGTGGCAGTGCATAGAGGACTTCCGGGAAGGACGTTGCTCCTTGGTCTCTTACAACGTACTCGGGAAAAAACATGATTGGCCCCGCAAGGCATGCCCCTGCAAGGCTTATAAATTGGGGAAAGAGAGGAAGTGAGGAGTTCACTTAGTTCCTGCTTAGTTCCAGTTCTGCCTGGAAGTGAGTTAGTTCCTGTGTCTGTTCCTGTGCTTGCTTGTGGTGCTGTTAAGATGTAACAGAATAAACAGCTTCGCATCATACTTTCCGTGTCCTGGGTGTTCTGTGGGGGTAAGTTCTTCTTGGAGACAAGAAGCCGGAGACGTCCGAAGACCTTGTATAAGGTAAGATAAGGCTGGAGTTGGGACCGGGACCCCAACAGAAGGGAGCTGGGCTTGTTTCTCTTCTAGAAGAGAAGACTGAAGATGGACATGATGATAATCTTCAAGTCTCTGAAGGTCAATTTTCAGAGAATGGTGACTGGTTTCCTAAGAAAGGGGAGTGAATTTGATAAGAAGAATAATAGCTTAAGAGTCCATCTGCCTACCTTGGATGAACTAGAAGTGTCTGAAGCAGGAGGACGGAGGCTCAGAGGACAGAACACTAAAGGCAGGAGGGTGGACATGACCTCGCATTTGGTGGTAGAGAAGTCCATTCCAAGCTCAAGATTTTTTTGTTTCTCTGACAATATCAGGTGTTAGTGCAGTAAAAGAGTAAAAGAAATTCCTTTCCATAGGGTTGTCAGGTCAGCAAAGCCCAGAGTTTCTCGCCTATTAGTACTATTTTAGCAAAAGGAAATTCAGAGCAGGTAATACTCAAAGAGCAAGAAAGACAGTCTTGAAATGACAATGACCCTTAGCCAGGGGTTTCCCACAAGTGCCCCCAAGAAAATAACTTCTGTCCCTCCAGTAAAGCAGCCCCTTTTAGCCCCTTATTCTGGTCATATTTGCATTTCCTCAGTGTCCCATCCTTTTAACATTCTCTCCAGTCCAGCCTTGCTGCTGGGAGCCACGTGGCTCTCAAATGAATGTGAGCCAGAAATGATCCACGTCTCCCCTGAACTCATCTCCCTGCTCCTGATGTTTAAAGTGAATTGAAACGAATATCTGATAAATGAATAAACCTGTAAATGGAATCAAAAACCTTATGAACCTGAAGGAGAAATAGGAGTCCCAGGTCTGTTAAATCCAAATTGAATAAATCTGATCAACTCCCTGACAATTTCTGCCAGCCCTTTTGAAGGAGGAGGAGAAGAGCAGTGGGCAGCAGGGGGAGAAAAGGCAAAAGGAAAGAGGGGGAGGCAGGCATATGTTCTAGTAATTAAGTTATCACTCTGGGGGTAATGGGTAAAGGAAGCCATGCAACCCCCTAGGGTTTTATTTGACTTGGGTTAAAATAACTAGAAAACTCTATGGAAACTCTTAGGAATCAGCTTCCCTGGGCCTGTCTCCCAAATATAAAAATGTGTTGGGGAATTATCAGAATTCTTCAAGGGACATTTGGGCCTGCGGTGAGGGTCAGGGTGGAGGAGTAAGCCTATAGAACAGGAGTGGGGAAACTGTGACCTTGAGGTCACATGTGGCCTTAAGGCTGCAGGTTCCCTACCCCTGTTCAAGAACAATCTGCAATTTCTATGCTTTTTTTTTTGAGACAAAGTATATACCAGAAAACTACAAAAGGCCTTGAGATTGAAGTTTCAGACTCAGTTCTGAGGCTCACCAGACATGTGATTGGGAAAGTCCCTTCACTTTAATGAACCTCTTGTCAACTCATCTGTAAGATGGGATTGGTTATTTGCACAACCACCTTATAATATTATTGTGAAAAAAGTTAAAGGATGTGGCTCAAATCTTGGCTCATCTGCATACAACTTGTGAGATCTTAAGCACTTTGTCTGGGCTTTGGTCTGTTTCTCTGGGAAAATAAGGGGGTTGAGCCAGATAGCTAAGGCTCTTCTTATCTCTGATTTTCTATCATCCTGAGATAATATGACCTGTTATCCCTATTTTCTGGAGGAGGAAGGAAGGCAAGAAGGAAGGGAGAAGGGAGGGAAAGAGGGAGGAAAGAAGGAAGGAAGGAAGGGAGGGAGGAAAGAAGGCAGGAAAGAAGGGAGGGAAAGGGAGGAAAGAAGTAAGGAAGGCAGGCAGTCAGGAAGGAAGGCAGGAAGGCAGGCAGAAAGGGAGGCAGGAAGGCAGGAAGGCATGCAGGAAGGCAGGCAGGTAGGCAGGCAGGCAGGAAGGAAGGCAGGAAGGCAGGCAGGAAGGCAGGAAAGCAGGAAGGCAGGCAGGAAGGCAGGAAAGCAGGAAGGAAGGCAGGAAGCCAGGCAGGAAGGCAGGAAGGAAGGAAGGAAAGCAGGCAGGAAGGCAGGCAGGTAGGCAGGCAGGAAGACAGGCAGGTAGGCAGGAAAGCAGGAAGGAAGGCAGGAAGGCAGGAAGGAAAGCAGGCAGGAAGGCAGAAAGGAAGGAAGGCAGGCAGGATGGAAGGAAGGCAGGAAGGCAGGCAGGAAGGAGAAGGATTAATGAGCTCTTGGGAACTCTACTTGGTGGCCTGGCTTCTTGGGGATGTTTTTGTCTTATTTTTTGAAGATTTCTTTTTCATCATGATCCCAAAGACTTGGCAACAAACATTTTAGTTGTGGAAATTCTCTGATACGGCCTAAAGTGGGTCAGGTTAGTTGGATTCAAAATCTTTCTATGGGCCATGGGACCTGGTATAAAATTAAACCTCAATGCTATTGGTTGCATTTTTCCTTTTTCTTACTGCTGAAGAATCCCCATCATCCGTGGTTGTTGACTGACTGACAGAAGTGAGTCTTGAACTCTGGCGTTTGTGATCCTGAAGTTAGCTCACTCTTCATTCGCCATGCTACGACATGGCAGCAAGATTCCAATTCCTGCTAACAGGAGAACACTGTTAGCCTGAATCCTTGGTAGATAGACATCTCTTTGCTGACAAGAGCTCAAAGTCTTTGAATTCCTGTCTCACCAGCCCCGTGCGGCAGGAAAAGGGCATGTCATAAATGGGAACATCATAGTCATAGGATAAAATCATAGACTTTAGAGCTAGATGAGGTCTGAAAGGTCATCAGATCCAGGACCTTCATTTTATAGATGAAGAAACGAAGGAGCAGAGAATCGATGTTGCTTCCGAGTGACGAGAGGCCAGCTCGCAGCATATGGGAAGCAGGCTGACATCTGTGTGCACACCCCGGAGAGGAAGATGCCATATGCCCAGCTTTGCCAAGGTGAAAAAGGGTGGAGGTGCCTCCAACCTTCAAGGTCTGAACTGTTAGAAGATGCTATGATCCTATTAACGCCAGGAGAACACATTGCCCACACTTTGGTGTTCTTGGTTTGGTTTTTTTCTCTTTCTTTCAGTGATACAGGCAAGTATTGCAGAGATAGCTGAAATGGCTGATTTATCCCAGTAGGGGGAGCTGTGGCTGCCTTTGGTCCCCAGCTATAGCTGAGTTTGGGTCCCAGGAGGCTCTTGGTGTAGCTGGGTGTTGAAATATGGCAACCACAGTGTTTGAGCAGCGCAGACGTCTCTGATTTTATGCTTGAGGGAGGGTTCAGCGTAGGAGATATTAGCATCCCCTGCTCAAGAACTAGTTATCCCTTCCCCATCATGACTTTCCCCATTGTGGTTTCAATATCTTGAGGCTTGGCATAAGAAATTAAATGAGAATTCTAGGGGAGTTTTTTTCGTTTGTTTGTTTTTTGCTTTTTGGAGGGGGGGAGGGCAGGGTAGTTGGGGTTAAGTGACTTGCCCAAGGTCACACGCTAGTGACAGTTAAGTGTCTGAGGACAGATTTGAACTCAGGTCCTCCTGACTCCAGAGCTGGTGCTCTATTCACTCCTTGGGGAGTTTTGTGGAAGTTGCAGATGACATATGAAGGCCATAGATGACACAGAAAAAGTTTAGAAACGTATAAATGCATAAAATATATGTGTAGCGTTGTATAAATATCAACATATTTTATCTTTTAACACCATAATAATTCAGACTTCTTCTCTGAACAAATGGAGAGTCAAAACATTTTGTGTGGATTTTCTAGAATTGTGGGAGTACCACTCCTCTTAGCCTACCATGTTTCCCTGATAATAAGACACTGTCTTATTAATTTTTTTTGGACAGAAAAACACCAGAGGGCTTATTTTCAGGGGAGGGCTTATTTTAATGAACATTGACAGCAATTTTAATAAACAGGTAAATGTGAACAAAAAATGTACCTTTATTCAATAAGCAAATCACTGGGGAAGAACAGGATGACGCGCTCACTGCTGCAGCTCTGATTGGATGCAGCTCGGACCGCGGTGTGCGTTTCATGGGGGGGGGGATGGTGCATACAGAGGGTACCTTAATGTAGCGTGTAGTGCAGGGGATCACCTTCCCTACAGTAGCAATCTCAATAGGGCTTATTTTCGGGGGAGGGCTTATTTTAGAGGAATCTTACACAGTAAGGGGAGGGCTTATTTTCGGGATAGGTCTTATTATCGGGGAAACACGGTAGTCACATGGAAGGGATAACTGTACTGTGCCCTGAGACCTTTGGGCCTTTTAATTGGTTGAAAGAATAAAAAGGGGATTGGCCCAGCCCATTGATAGCTTTGTGGGTTATCACCCACAGCATACAGGTACATTCTGGTCTATGAGAACTTTATAGGACCTTTTATACTGTTACAGGACTGTGGATTTTGAGGTGGGGGGAGAAAGGACTTTAGAAGTCATTGGGCACAACTCCTTTATTTTATAGATGAGGAAATTGAGACCTAGAGAAGTCAAGTGACTTGCACAGATTTACATGAACCCAGGACTTGCTAATTCCAGGTCCACTGCCCTGTCTCCTAAGCCACATTATTTATCACATAGTTTGATAAGTAAGGATTCTTAATCAATTATTTTGGTGTCATAATCCCCTTTCATACTCTCATGAAGTCTATGGACCCCTACTCAGAATAATGTTTTTAAATGTATAAAACAAAATCCACAGGATTATAAAGAAAACCAGTTATATTAAAATATAGCTATCAACACATTAAAAAAAAAACAACTCATGTACACCAGTTTAAGAGCCTGTGTTGTATAGGATAAGCCCTTTACCAGGTTAAAAAATGACTGGTAGGTAAAAAGTATTCTTATACAGGGGTGTGCTAATGTAGTTCCATCACACTTATAATTGTGACTGGAGGCTCAAAGTCTTTTTTCAGAAGATTCTCCTCATTGGGCAGACTGATTATTCAATATCTGATTAAGGGTGGAGTTGGAAAAAGCATGGGAAAAAGAGACACAGGTCTTCTGGCTTCCATCTTCAAAAGAAGAGACGTGGTTCCAGATTCTCTTTAGGTCCCTGATAAAAGAAAAGGACTCTGGGAAAAAGCTGACATGTAGTGGAACTGGCACCTTGATCATGTCCCTACCCCTAACTTATTACACTAGAGACTTTAGGAATTTTCCCCTTTGAGTGAGATTTGGGACTCCCTCCTCTGTATTTCTGTCTGTCTGTGTCTCAGTCTGTCTGTGTCTCTCTGTCTCTGTCTCCCTTTTTCTTTCTCTTTCTTTCTCTGTTTCTCTTTCTCATTACAGACACACACTCCCCCCACTCCCTCTCCCTCATGTTAAGCTGAATTATCTCAATACCAGAGGGAGAACTTATTCATTCTGTGTATTTTCTGGTGTATTCTCATCTATATACCTTCTCTGATTTCCATTTGCTATTGGCTTAGATAAATAGCTTTATTTGCTATGTGTGTTCGTTGTAGAATTGGAATTTGGTGGTAAAAGAGTCAAGTGCTGGATATATAGCTTGGGGGATTCCTTTTCCATTAAGGGATAA
Source organism: Petaurus breviceps papuanus (assembly GCF_028583685.1). Classification (NCBI taxonomy): domain Eukaryota; kingdom Metazoa; phylum Chordata; class Mammalia; order Diprotodontia; family Petauridae; genus Petaurus; species Petaurus breviceps. The sequence goes on from NW_027187419.1 coordinate 1,775,547, forward strand.
CAATCAGGAGCTCAGCCTAGAAATAGTCTCCCCTGGACTAGCAATATTTAAAGGATAGACATAATTCTAGCCTGCTACCCTTTCTCAAGGAGAGCAGAGCGGCCAGCCTCTGGCCTCAACTTCATGCTTCCCTTCTTGGCAGGGAATCAAAGTCTCCCTTGGAGAAGGGTGGACAGAGGAGACTCCAGAGATATTTATTCATTCTTCCCTGCAAGCCATTTCTAGGCAGACCCATGTAGATGAACATAACCTGCATAGGCAAAACAGCACATATCCCTATGTGATCATAGCTCATAGCTGGCTCACTCACTCCTCTGGATCCGATTTTGCCTCCCTGTCCCCCCCAAATGAATTGCTTAAGGTTACACAGATAGTAAGTAGCAGACCTAGGATTAAACTAAGATCCTTTAAATCTGCATCCAGAGAAAGAACTGATAAGTAGAACTATGTATAGAATGATTTTACATATTTGTGTCTAATGGTAGCCATCTCTAGGGCAGAGGCAGGGGAAGGAGGGAAAAAAATTTAAAAAGTTATATGGTAAATATATGTTTTCAAAGAATAGCAAGATGTACATAACAGATTTTTCAAAGTTTTATGAATAGTCTTTTTAAAATTGTGCTGTTACAGAAATGCTTGCTTATTTCTTAAGCTGGGAAGAAAATAAATAAAATTTTAAAATAAATACAAATCTAGTTCATTTTCTACTCAACTGTGCTGTGACTTGTGCGAGGACACACAGCAAGCCAGTGGCAGAGAAAGAATTGGAGCCCAGGCCCCCTAATTAACGCCCTGGTCAAGGACTGATTTTGTTCTGTCTCTATTCCAGAGGAGCAGGGACACCAGGCACCAGCTCTGAGACAGGATGTTCAAATCACAAAGTTGAAGTGAGAGGAAAATGAACAGAAGCAACAACTATCTTCCAGTTTCCCCAAGATATTCAGCCCCCGTCTCCCTGGACTGCTTTCTCTTCATCATGCCCATGACAAAATGGCATTTTCCTTTCAGCAGTGTGCACAGACGCCAATCTAAATGAATATTATTCACACACTTCTGTCCAAACATAGCGAAGTCTTCAAAGGCTGAGTAAACCTCTCACTGCTGCACTCTCTCTTTCACATGCCCAGGGAGGTGAGAGGCCTCCCCATGACCCCTGAGCTTCTGTTCCCTGTGCTCTGTCCTCTCTCCCTGCTTCCAAGAGGGGAATCCTGGACTCCAAATCCTTGACTCCAAACTGTCCTCCAGCCTTTACACAAGGCTGAGCATGACCTGGGGCTGGGAATCGGACACTGGGATCCTTCCCCAACTGTGGCTCCAGGCTTCATAAAATGACAGGTGGGTATAAGGTAGGGATGGGAGATTTCAGGTGGGAGTGGGAGGGTTGGGGCTTCAAGTCCCTAGCACAAACCCATTTCCAGGCAATAATGATAGGCTGACAACCTTCCTGCTCAGCTCTCCCTGTGTCATTAGTCCCCAGTGGAGCAGTGTCTTATTGGAAATCACACCTGGTGAAATGAGGCGAGACGCAAGCTTTTCTCTGGTTCTGCCCACCTGAGTTGAGTGGCCCTGGAATGGCAGCTTAGAGTACCTAGTCTGGGCCTGGCTGCATTAGCAACTTCATTGGTTTTTCAGTCTGTCCTATTATCAAGGGGGTGAAAGGTGTAGAAAGATGGTCCCCTTCCCAACACCACTGGCATCTCAAGCTACACATATACTTTGGAGATAACAGTCTTACCCCAGGGATAGGGGCTGCAGGGAGAGAGCACAGGGAAGGGGTACATGACCCTTCACAGTATCTATAAAAGGCAATGGTGCATAGTGGAAAGCCCACAGCATGTGGAAGGAGGAGGACCTGGGCTCAGGTTGTAGCTCTCACCTGTGTGATCTTCCACACACCATTCACCTCTTGGGACCTCTATTTGTTCCTCTGAAAAATGAGAGGCTAAGATTCCTTAAGGCTCCTTCCAGCTCTAAATCCTGTGATCCCATTGTCTGTGTGCTATACTACAACCCCCTTCGTTAATTAGCAAGTAGAATGTAAAGTCTTTGAGAAAAGGAGATTCTTGTGTTTTATTTTTGTAAGCTCTGCATCTGGTCCAGTGCCTTGCCCATAGAAGGCATTTCACAAATGACCTCGGATTGGAATTGTTTGTTGAAGTATTTATGGAATACCTGTAGTGCTGGGCTCTAAGAGGCATACGAGGCATGGTCTCTGTCCTCCATGACCTTACAGTCTAGTTGAGTAGATAACACTCATCAAACATTCCAGTTCATATTAAAGGGCTAAATTAGTGTAGTGTAGAAAGTGAGGGACATAGAATGGTCTCTTGGGGCAGCTTTGAGCATGTAACCTTTTCCCAGCTGGGAAATCTTGTCCCTCCTCTGGCTTTTGGGCTAGGTGTCACTCCCACAAGCCCAGGCCTCTAAGTACAAACAGATAGGGACCAAAGAACCGACAGTTGAAAGAGAATTTAGAAATTGTCCACCACCACCACTGACACTATCACCACCACCAACACAACTACCACCACCACCACCACCACCACAGCCACCACCACCACCACCACCACCACAGCCACCACCACCACTGACACCATCACCACCACCACCACC
>NW_027187419.1:1778259-1871945 GCF_028583685.1 Petaurus breviceps papuanus
CCACCACCACTACCACCACCACTATCACCACCACCACCACCACCACCACCACCACCACCACCCCCACCACCACTGACACCATCACCACCTCCTCCTCCACCACCACCTCCTCCTCCACCACCACCACCATCACCACTGCCACCACCATTTTCTAGATAAGGATGCTGAGGATAGAATAGTGAAGGGACTGGCTTTAGGTCACATAGGTAGAATCTGGCAGTTCACAGGATCATTTAGAAAGGGACCTTTTGTTATTCAGTTGTGTCAGACTTTTTGTGACCCATTTGGGGTTTTCTTGGCAAAGATACTGGAGTGGTCTGCCATTTCCTTCTCCAGCTCATTTTCCAGATGAGGAAACAGGGCAATAGGGTTAAGTGACATGACCAGGATCACACAGTCAGTAAGTGTCTGAGGAAAGGGACCTTAGAAGCTATTAATTCCAATCTCCTCATTTTGCAGATGAGAAAACTAAGGAACAGAAAGGTTCAGTAATGATCTTCCCACTGATAGGCAGCTAAATGCCTGGGGCAGGATTCAAACTCGGGTCTTGCTAATTCCAAGTCCAGTGTTCCATAGGCTCTGTCATTTAGCTGGTCTCTTCTGATTTAAAGTTTCTGGAGAGAAAGTTACCTTAGATTCTGTCCCCCCCCCCCCCCCCCCGATAAACTATTCTCTACCCTCTAAACTTCAGCTTTCTTGAAGCCAGAGTTGGGTCTGTCAGAACCCTGTGAACAACAGCAGTAGGTTAGATTCTCCTGGAGCCAGGCATCAAGCGCTAAGCCAGCAGGGACTACATTATGGGGGCCAGATTCCCAAGACGGAAAACAAAGAGGCCTGATTCAGGCCTGGGGAAAAACACCCTCCACCTCCCACCCTCCTTTTTTTGTTATTAGGTTTCTATTAATTGGTCACCTCGTTAGCAACCCATCTGCAGCCCAGTTCCAAGCAGGGCCTGAGAGATGGGTGAAGGGAAGGGGGGCATGGTCGGTGAGGCCAGCTTCGAAGGTTTCAATAATAAGGACGGAGCAATTACTGGCACTTTTGGAGCCAATTCCCGTTAGGAACATGCCAGGCCCAGCTTTGTCCTACGGAGAAGAGGAAAAGGTCACCGTGCTCGGCAGAAAGAAAAAAATAAAAAAACCTTTCACCGATAGAGTCTGCCCGAGGGAGCGCAGGCAAAGAAAAGGAGCCCTCCTCGGAGGTGAAAAACTAAAGAAAGAATGACATTTGGAAGTTCCTCAGAATGAGAAGGGGGTGGGGGGAAATAATGAAATCAAAATTACAAGGGAGCCAGTGCTCCAGCAAGGAGGGGCTGGAGGGGGGTGATTCAACCCTGGGCCTGAGGACGCTAGGGGCTTCATGCTCAGCTCTCAAGCAACAGGCTGAGTGGGGGCTCACGCACCGTTGCTCTGCGTGTGTTTGGGGGGCTGGTGGGGGGAGGGGATGTTATGTGTAGGTTGAGATGATGGAGATGCCCCAGAAGCACATGGGGAGGTGCAGGAGAGAGGGGGTTGTAAGGCTGGTTACAGGCCATTAGTCCATACAATGAGCTAGATATTTTCGATAATGGAAACTACTCTGCATCTGGAGTCTGAGGACCTGGGTTTGAAGGTGAACAGGTTATTTCACCTGTCATTTACTGAATCTGCAAAATGAGGTGATTAGACTAGAAGAACCTAAGGTCTCTTGTAGGTCTAGAACCTAAAACCCGGGATCCTGTTATCTGAGTAGACAAGGGAATGGTCTAAAGCCAGCTGATGAGCCAGGAGAGTAATAAGGCAAAAAAGACTAGATAAGGGTATGGTCAGTAGGAGATCAGGATGGGGAAAGGGTGGAGAAAGGATGAGCTCACAGTGGGAGGGGGGATTAAGAGCTACCCTCTGCAAGGTAGCCTGTGGTAGTAATGGTGAGATGCTTCATGGGCCAGGGGGAGCTAGGATCATTTTCACTACTCATGTGGCCAGTCATCCCCAATCCTAAAGAAACTCCATGCTCTGGGCTTCCACTGGGGCAGAATCTTCAGCTCTATCTCCACTTGAGCCTGTGGGTTGAGAGTCAGGGAGACATTTTAGAGACATACAGGGATTCTCCTGGTCCCTCAAGGATGTCTGCTTTGCATTACTGGGGCCCTCATCTGGATGTGTTCCTCCATGAGGGACCTTGGGAGGTGTGGAGAAACAGGGCTCTGGCAGTCAATCTGCCATCTTACTGAGGGCTTAGCAAGCTCTCAGCATTCTCAGGCTTCTGTTTGGAGCTTCCCCTGCCTCTCCCATGGTGACCCTCCTAATGAGGGTGGCAATCCTATTTCACAGCTTGAGCAGAGAAGAAGGGAAACCTAGAAAGAAAGAAAGAGAGGAGGGATTTCCCCATCTTTCACCAGTATGTCTTAGGAATGCTGTAGAGGGCCAATGGGAAGGGGAGCCCTTGAACAGGGTAGACTATGGTGGCAGCTAGGCAGTGCAGTGGATAGAGAGAGCACCAGGCCTGGAGTCAAGAGGACCTGAGTTCAAATTCAGCTTCAGATGCTTACGAGCTGTGTGAATCAGGCAAGTTATTTAACACTGATTTCCACCAAATGAAAGGGTGGGGTATGATATACTGACTGGATCAGGGTTCAAATCCAAATTCTCCTACTTTTTGCCTGTGCAAATTTAGGTGAATTACCAATCATTCTAACATCCTCAGTTTCCTCATCCATAGAATAAGGGTATTAGATGAAGCCTCCACAAACTCACTTGGCATTTTCCCACAGGACTCTCTTTGCAAGGGAACAGAGAGTGGGAAGGAGTTTAGAGCTGTTGAGATTCCAGTAGGTAGACTCAGGTCACCGCAACACTGTCCTGTGTTCTGGTCAATTCTCTCCTTTACCCATACCCACAGAATTACCATGCTTGGTAATGATTCTCCTGCCACATCTAGTCCTAGAAATTCTGCATAGCTGAAATCTTTTGTTCTTTCCCCTCTCTGGGCCCCCTCCACACACCTCCTCTCACCCACAGCATCTAGGATTCACGATTTAAACAGTCCGTGCCTCTGAAGTCTTATTTATCCAACATCTTTCTGTAGCATATGTCAGAATTTACAGTAAGTGCATTCATCCCATAATAAACATTTGGCTTTGCTGGTCTGTAGATGGCAAGGCTAATTAGGGGGAGCGATTCCCTTGTTATCTAAAGGGGAGGTCAGGCACCGCAATTAGCATACTGGCACAGCTTTCATAACTGGGACTTTGAGGCTGGGCCCTTTGGTGCCAGGTGGAAAGGGGACGTTGGCGGGAGGAAAGGGGAGGCTTCCCTAGTGAGTTTCAGCAGACCAGATGATCTCCAAAAAGGGAGAGGAACGCTTGGTTTCCCAGGCTCCCAAGTCCTCAGGCACACACTATTCCCCCTTCACTCTCTATTCCTATGCTTACCTTTGATCTCCCCACCTATGCTTGGCACATCCCTATAACTCTCTTCCACCTGCCATCATGGAAAACTCAAGATGTCTAGAACTGATCTCACCATCTTCCCTCTAGAATCTGTTCTCTCATTTCTCTCAGTGGCTCCATGTTCCCTCCAGGTGGTTGAGTTAATCACCTTTGACTCTTTCTTCTCCCTCCTTCAGTTTCTTCCTTCAAATTACCTCACAGATTCTCCCCTTTCTCTTCATTCCTAGTGTAGAACTTTATTGCAGGATAACTGGATTAATAACTCAGTCTCTTAGCTATTATTCCTTTCCTCTCTTGACTCCTCCTCTACCTCCCCCCCCCCACGACCACAAGAGATTTTGTATACCTCCACCAAACTGTTATGCAAACATTACTTTCAACATCTCATCCCTGCTCCAAAATCTACGATAGTTCTTCATTTTTACACTCCTCAGCTTAGCATTCAATGCCCTCTACCATCTGGTCACACTTTACCTATTTAATTTCATCTCACATTATATTCCCAGTACTCACCCTCTGCTCTAATCAAGCAGATCTCCTTTCTTCCTGTCCCGCACATACCATGGTCATTTTCATCTCCATGACTTTGCTCATAGCTTTCCCATGCCTGAACTGTCCTCTAAGGACCATCTCTTGTTCCATCCAACTCCCCCATGATGCCTTCTATGACTACCTCAGCCCACACTGCTTTCATGCTATTTTCTATTCATATTCTACTTGCAGTCAGTCATTCAACTCAATTTGATTCAATTCAGTTAATAAACATTTGTTGATAAACATAAACAATTCAGCTTGATAAACGTTTATTAAGCACCTACAATATGCACTATGCTGGACAAAAGATATTATGGAAGCAAAATTGACAGGACTTGGCAAATAATTAGATATTAGACATAGGGGTGGAAAGAGTCAAGGTGAATTTTGTGTTTATGAATCTGGGTAAGGGGAGAGATCCACAATTTAGCATTTAGTTCCACACTAATTATTCCACACTTAATTATTCTCTAATTATTTCCTGTGTTTTAGCCTTCTTTGTATCAGAGTGTGTATCAGAGTGGCAGCTTCTGCCATAGCTGAGTGCTGGCCTTAGAGTCATGAAGGACCACATTGAAATCCCACCTCTGACATGTAGTAGCTGTATGACCAGGGAAAAGGGAATGAACTCTTTTTGAGTTTTCTCATCTGTAAAATGGATATAATATTATGTATAGTATCTCAGAGAATTGCTGGGAGGTTACACAATCCTCTCCATTATCTTTGCTCACACCACTGACTCATTTGCAGAATGGACTCCCCTTTCCATCAGGATCATAGGTTTAAACAGGAAGGGACCTTAGAAGTCACTGAGTCCAACTTCTTCATTTTTATATGAGGAAACTGAGACCCAGAGATATTAAGTGACTTGCTTGGGGCCACACAGCTAAATAAGTATCTGAGGCAGAATTCAAACTCAGGTCTTCTTGACTCTTAAGTTCAGCATACTATTCACTGCATGACCATTGATGTCTGTTGTAACATATTCCTTCCTCCAGTCCAATCTAATCCAGTCTAACCCAATCCAGTGCACTAAGCACAATGGAGATAATATATGTAAAGTGCTTTGCAAACTTTAGTTATACAAATGAATAAATTTATATGCATAAATATATGTGTATACATAAATTTATAATTAAAGCTATATAAATGGAGTAAAAATTCCCAAGCCTCTTTCCTTTCCCAATTTCCATAAAGTTAATGTACTTCTCCCTTCTTCTCCAAACTATATTCAAAGATAATGTGTATTTGAGGCTAATTGACACTTAACCCTCCAGTTTCGCATCTATGGCTTGCTTTTCCTTTGTCTTATGTGATAGTAACTACTCTTCCTCTCTTCCACTCCATAAGTAAAAAAATACAGATGTGTTTTTATTAGGATCCACGAGGAGAGATTCCACTTCCAGCAGACTGGCAGAGACCAGAGCTACTGAATTGTAATTAAATTATAGATAAGCTATTGTTTTAAGCTAATATTATTTAAAAAGAGACAACATCACAAAGAGGAGAGCATGGCCAGGTGATTCTCAGAGGGAGATATACAGATACAAGGTGGGAGACTGGAATCTTCAAGGTGATGTTAGAGGGCAGGTATGTGGAGAGAAGTGTAAGGGCTTTTGGAGAAGGAGATAATAGTCTGGAAGAGAACCCATAATAGGCTAATCAAAATCCAAGGGGCTGGAGTAATCCACCCAGGAGAAACATATTAAAAGCATGGATGGAGGAACTCAGCCATGAAAGGCTAGAAGCAAACTGAGTGTGAGTAATAAGAGAGACTAATTCAGGAAATTTCTATGGATAGCGTAGGGGAGACACTGATGAGTTGAGGTTCAGTTGGCCACAAGGACAGTTGCGCTGACCTGAAACCAAACAGAAGAGAACCCTGCCTTTGCAGAGACTAAAGGGAGAAGAGAAAAATCGCTCCTTCTTGGACAAGGGATGGCAGTTGGACGAAGGAAAGCTCGAATGACATGAGGAGCCATCCTCCCTGGGAGGGTTGAAATGGTGAGAGGCTAAAACTGATCAAAATGTTTTAGCCATCATGATATCTGAGTAACATGAGACTTGTATGCCTACCCAATGTAAAGTTCATACAGTTTTTATCCAAGATTCCCTTTCCCTATTTAAAAAAAGGCTGTGCATTTTAAAAAGCTGAGAAAGCATGTGTTGTACTGAAATGGACACTGTAGGGAGAAGAACTGCAAATTAAGGGAAGAAATAAGGTGACCTGTCAAAGAGAAAACATCCCTGCTCCTTCCCTCCATTCTTTTGGTGGTGACAACAAAAACTTACCCAAAAAAAGGGGTAAAAGAACCTGGAGGAGAGCTTTTTGTAAGGGAACTGTTCTGGGGACCTTTTGGGGCAGTGGGCTTTATGTGGACAGTTTCTTTATCTGCATACATGAGTGCCTATACCTTGAAGTCTTCTCTGATTTGCCCAGCTAGAAGTGAAGTTTCTCTTCTTGATGTTTACATAGAACTTTGTGTTCTTACTATGTCTTTTGTATTAGAACAATTTATGCACCTGTCTTAAAGCCACCAACAGTCTGTAAACTTCTTGAGGAAAGGACAAGGTTTTATTTGCTTTTGAATCTCCCTCAGCATCTAGCATGGGGTCTTGTATAGTGGGCATTCGATGAACCAATCAATAAACATTTATTAGGCACCTACTGTGCGCCAAGTATTTGCTAATAAGCACTAGAGATAAAAAAGAGCAAAAAACAATCCTTGCCCTCAAGAAGCCTATTTTTGTCTAATCTAATTTAACTCCTCCACAAAACTCCCATTCTGATGCATCATTTTGGCATGGAGGTGAACCTGGGACCACAAAGACTATACCAGCTGTCAACTTCAAATTTATCAGAAAGACTTTAGGCATAGTTCCTGTAAGTAAGGTGAATTTTAGTGTGTGTAAGGTGAAGTTTTGTTATTTTTCTTAGAGTTTAGTTTCCCAGGATCCATGGCCATAGCAATCTCTATTCCCCAGGCTCCTGACTTGTAAACATCTCTACCACGCTTGCACAGAATTATATAATGATAAATAATATGAACATTTGTGCTTAAATTGTAAATATCCACTGCAACTGTGCAGTGAGATATAACAGTGAGATAAAGTAAACTTATGAGGCTATTACTTATAATATGCCTTCTTCGTCTGTTGCCCTATAAAGCAGGTGGGCACTGGTCAGTAAGTAGGGAACGTTTGGTGTTGAATGCACAAGCTGGAATGCTGTATGTGCCTTGATTGGCCCCCATCAAGGCTGGGGGGAATCTGTGTTTAACTCAACCCACCCCCATTCAGGCTTGAGGGAATTTAGAGGAGGGCACAAACTTTGCCTATCTCGATTGTCCCAATTGAGACCTAGGGGTAGCTGCCCCTCATTCTCAACAGCCCCTAAGAGAAAGCTGATTAGGGAGTGCTGTAGGAATTGGTGCTCCCATTGTCAGCAGTCTCTTTGAGAAGACTAGACTAGAATAAAGTAAGACTATTAACCCCTTCAAAGCTGTCTTCCTGTCCTTCCTGTCTGAGCAGATCAAGAGTGAACCTGTGCTAGCAGCCCTCCTGTGTATCTACCTGTCTTACTGTTCCCAAAGCACAATGTTTCTGCTTTTCAAAGAGAAGCTTAACTAAAGGTCATTACCAGAAATGACTAAATTCATTACCAGAAGGCTGGTGACTAGATGATAAATTCTTTGTCCATGGCAATGCATGGATGAAGGAAACAAAAATTCTTTGGGTCCTGTGATACCCTTTTTTACTTCTGTAATCATGGTGGTAGAAGGGTAGAAAAGAGGGCAAAGAATACTAAGAATCACACAATCTTTAGGCTCTCTATAATCACCAACAACTCCTGGTACAACAAATCTGAGCTCATTGTTAAATGGTTAACTAGTCAACATACTACTGGGGAAATTGAGTCACAGAACCAGAAGCTGTAGCTCATAGAAGGATGGCTCACTATAAAGATAATTATAGAATTGTTTGCAGAGGGTGACAAGATAGAGAAATTCTATGAAGAACTCAATATATGCAAAAGTGGGCTTAATGGAGGTCAGTGAAATATATGTTGGATAATATAACAGGATCAAGAAGTGAAAGAGCCCACAGATCTGTAAACTACACAGAAACTTCATTCATATCATAAATACTTTCTTAAAAAGAAACATAGAACATGGAAAGCCCTAAATAATATTCTACACAACTGGTTGTATATTAACAGGCAGGAAATTAGTGTTTATCAACATGAGAGTCTGCTGTATACAGAGATACTACTATGAATTTATTAGGGCAAAGATAAAAAAATCAAGACCAAATTAGAAGAACAAAATTGAAATAAATATCTAGCCCACAATCTAAGCAGCTCTAGCTTGACCTAGTTAAGTGTGATATTGTGTCAAAAGAGGAGAGAAATGGATAAAGGAAAAGACCTCCACACAGATTATCATAATTTCCTTTGGAAGTTTAACTGAGGGAATGGGATTGTCCCAATGAGGAGGAAAACCACCCAAAACAGCAAACACCTGATCTTCTTATCAAGCAGAAATGTGATAGCCAAGGGCAGCACCATTTTATGATATGCAAAATTCTATGGAGTAGGATAAGAATGACATCACTCACAGAAACAAGAAGCAATGGATGGGGGAAACATGAGTTTATAGAAAGCTTGGTGTAAATGAGCAAATTAATATATGCAATCCTGAAAGGATGAAATTGGGAGGCAAAAAATAGTGAAAAATTGGAAAGATCTTTCAAGACTTCTATAATTATGTTCTCTATAAATGACAGTAGAGTCATTACATTTTGATGCTAACATTATAGTTCCTCCTACAGGGAAGCAGAAGTATAGAAACATATAAATTTGATTTCTGGGGGGAGGTAGGACAAAGGTCAATAGCTCAACAATGCAGCACTGTGGTTATTTGGGGAAGAGAGAAAGAAGTTCCATCAAACCCCTTTGGTTTTGGTCCTAAGGTGATTTGCTTGTGTCTAGCCTAGAGACCAGAGGAATGATAGAGATTGAAAGGAATCTTTTCACCACAATTTCATTTGGCTCATTTATAGTTTTATTCAGTAGAATTCCTGTGATGACTTGTAGGGGCCCAAGTTAGTACCCACGGGTATGAAAGGAGATCAAAGGAGTTTTCAGGCCATAACTAAAAAATGAGAGCACCTGCATAGTGGCAGAGGAAAATCAACCAAAAAGACAGACTTAAATGCCTCAGGGTTTCTTTAGCTAGCTGACTAGGTGCAGCTGGATGAGGGTCAGGAATCACAAAATGGCTGAAATTACTCTTTAAGGTTATGTTCTAAAAGAGATGAAATCCCTAGTAAATGTAGCTCAATGGAGAACAGAAAAGGGAAGGTCACTGGAGAAAGGAGCATAAAGCCTGATAGCATTAGAGAATTTCAGCAACTCTGTGAGACACAAGTAACAAGATGGAGAGGTATTGTAAAAGGGAGATAAGTTGCCCTGAATCTGCCATGTGAGTTCTCTGGCCTTGAAAATTCCCTGTATGTGTCCCCATCTCTTATTGGTAGTATGATAACCTAAGGGAGAGTGTCCTCATTTTGGGTGAAAGTCTTTTTTGGTCACTTAAAATAACTATTTACATGCCTTTTGCTTGGAATTAGTTCATCTTCTGGTTGGCCTGGTAAAAAAGAAACATATTGGTAGGAATTCATGATCTACAGTTTAAAATGTATGCTGCCCCCTTCTCAAAAAGTCTTGAATTTGAGGTATCATTCAAGTGGGCCTATATGTGAAGCAGGCCATGAAATTACAAAAACATAGATGAAATAACAATTATACCAATTCAGTTCAATTCAATAAACATTTACTAAGTGCTCGTAATGTACCAAGAGTGCTGGGGATACAAGTGAAAGATAGTTCCTGCCCTCAGTCTAGAGTTTACAATCTAATGGGGGAAGGCAACATACCAAAAGAAGCTGGAAAGGGGTACAGAAAGAAGAGAAGGGGGGGGGGAGTGAGAAAAAACCAGGAGTTGGGGAGGCATTTCTGTGTACTGTGGAGCTGAAATCAAGCAGAGCTCCAGATGGAAAGTCCAAATGCTGCCCTCAGTAAAGGAAAACTTTGGGAGTAGTTTAGTTCTCCACCCTCCAGTCCTCCAATCAGAGGGGAGAGGAGACCCAGGGAGTTAGGAAATTGTTGAATATCTAAGGTTGACTGAGCAGCCTAGTGACCAAATAAACACAGAGGAGTTTGCTGTTTGAGACAACACAATTCTGAGAGCATTGAGAAAATCTTTATTTTCAAGATATCTAAAAGGAAAGAAATTGCTAAATGATGGGGGGGGGGCAGGGAATACCACATCATAGTTATCCCCCCAAAAGACCAAGAAGATCTCAATAACTACTGACTCATATGCATCCTTTCTACCTCTGAAGAATCTTTATGGGAATAATTTGCACCTGTATCAAGAATATCTCTGATTGAAATATGGGAAGGGAATTGGTAGGCTTCACAAATCATGTTCCACAGTAGACATACATATGTTGAGGTCATATAAAGGCTTACTTGATTGTCTTATTATTAAGATGAAATGAGACATAAAATAAGAGGTATACTCACCAAAAGTGTTTCACACTGTCATTCAATCCAACAAACATTTATTAAATGCCAACTATGTGCCAGGCACTGTACCAGACTTGAGGATGTTGTTGTTGTTGAGTTTTAGTCGTGCTCAACTCTTCATGACCCCATTTGGGTTTTTTTGTTTGTTTGTTTTTTGGCAAAGATACTAGAGTGGTTTGCCATTTCCTTTTCAGCTCACTTTACAACTGAGGGACCAGAGACAAAAAGGGTTAAGTGCCCAGAGTCCCACAACTAGGAAGTGTCTAAGGCTAGATTTGAACTCAAGTTCTCCTGATCCCAGGGTTCTATCCACATTCTATCCACTGCAACACATAGCTGCACCAGGCTTGACTATACAAAGACAAAAAGGAAAATGACTTTTGTCTTCAAGGAGCTGCAGAAGACCTGATTACTGATTACATCAAGTCCCAGAACACAGCAGAGCCTCCTAAGTGAGAGTCATAATCACTCAAGAGTTCAACCTACTGAAACTATCCACACAGGAAAAAACAAGTGGATAAAGAATGCCTATAATCTAGAATATAATATGCAGTTGATGAACAGTCTGTAGAGCTTTCATACCAGTGCATTAATCTTGAACAGATGCTGCACATGGACATGGAACTTGACAGCTCAGAATTGATAGGGTAAAAGTGGGTCAGAGTGCATTTGGGTAATTTCATAGCTCCTCCTTGAAACAAAATCCCATCTCTTTATGTTTTTTAAAACATTGATATTCTTCTAAGTGATGCTATATAGTTATGAATCATGGATTCTCACAATCTCCATGGAATCAAAATCGCAGGTGGCCCAAAAGTCATTGAAAAGAGTAAACGACTTGCTTCCAAGAACAAACTGTGTGCAAATAGTAGAATAAACCATATCATTGGAGTGTAAAAGGATTTGGCTAGTTATGCAATGAAATTTAGGCGATAAAAATGGACACCTTAAAGGCTGCACTTGTCTCAATGTCAAAGGACCTAAATTGAAATTTTAATTTAAAAATCACATTATATTTTTATAAAGACATAATTTAAAAATAAAGTAAAAAATAAAGATCTAGAGGAAAGACCTCAGGATTGTGGTTAGGCTTACTTAAGAGAATATGTGGGAAGCAAGGAGGTCAAATAAAAATATAACAGTTCCATATATACCAAAATATTCAGAGGAGTGCTTTTTGTGATAGCAAAGTAATTGGGTGAAAAATCCCAAGTCCATAGATTGGACAATGACCAAATAAATTGTGACACTTGTACATAATGAAATGTTACTGCACAATAAGAAATTATGACTATGAAGAATTCAGGGAAGCTTGGGGAAAAAACAATTTTTATGGATTGATGCAGAATGAAGCAAACACAAGCAGGAAACCAACATACACAATCACTATAGCAATGTAAATGGAAAGAAAAAAAAGAAATGAAAATGAATACTGCTTAATTATAATGACCATGCTTGACTTTGGAGAATAGTTTAGAAAATTCATTCCTCTGACTTTACTGTAGAGGTTCTCTACAATCTTTCAAATAACATTTACAGTGGTTAAACAATCAATTACATCCTCCAGCTTTCTGTTCCTGAGGATGGAGGTCCTCTGGTATTTGATCATCTGAACTCAAGTCCAGCTACCTGCTCTCCTATTATCTCTCTACTTATCTTAGTTATCGTCTATCTAATAGCCAGATTTCTTCTATCTATAGTACAAAAGACATACTCCTTCCCAAAGAAAACAGAAATATAATAAGAATCAAGCAGCTCTGTTTTGCCTGTTATCCATTGTCTTCATCCTATCCACCTCAAGCAGGGTTTTATCCTTTATTTGACCTTCCTTCTTATTCTCTCAGTAGAATTTTAAAGTTTCATTATCCTGAACTTTTCTCAGCAGCTTTAGCTCATTCTGAATTTCTGCACTCCTGACACTATTTTTTATAGGAGTTTTGTATTCAGTTTCCATTACTACCTCTACAACTCTCTCTCTCTCTCTCTCTCTCTCACTCCCCCCCACAATTACTATTTTCTACCTGTATCCATATCAGTATCCTTAGACAATTTCTACTTTTTAAAAAATTTCATTGCCATTGTTCCTCTTTATGTCTTTCATAATTTCACTCTTAGGTGTTGCTCATTTCTTGGGCTCTCTCTCTAGAATTTTAGTTCTTAAGATCATAACTCTTTCTTTTGAACCACCTGAAATTTAATCTTTCTAAAACTAATGTGTTTATAAAACTATATTCTGGTTATTCTCTTCTCTATCAGAAATTCTAAGATGGAATGTTAACTTTCTCACAAAGTTATCATTATTTTCACCCCACAAACAGTTTCCTCATTGTGAGGAAATTCAGTGGCCTAACTATTCTGGAGAATCTATGAATCAGATCCAGAGTAAAAGCTTCCCTCATTGGTTCCTTCACTTGTTGAAGGATGAAATTATCATTAAGGTAAGCCAAAAAATTATTAATTACTTTAATTCTGGTAGATATATTGAGAGCTCCAGTAGATGTCTAGATAATTAAATTTCCCCGACATTATTATATTGTGTCTTTGTGCTAGACCTGTGATCTGTTTCCCAAATACACCTATTCCCACTGGATACTCTGATGATAATAATGTAACTAACTGCATCTGAATATCTTTATTCAAATATTATCCATCATGCTTATCCTCTGTGGTTACTGGATTTGCAACATGACTATATCTTCAGATACTGGGCCCTGACAACATCCAAGTCTATTTTCTGATGATGTACCTACCTACCTAACTACAGAGATACATTACTAATGGAGGATCTACCTAGTGATGAACAATTTTGTCTATGGCAACCCATAAAACAAAGAAAAATGTCAAAAATGATTCTGTTCCTCCCCTTTCTGCTTCTGCAGTGACAGTGTCAAAATGGTGAGAAAGGGGGAAGAGCATGATAAGAATGAATGATTTTTAGACTATTTTTGTACATTTTAATTTAAATATAGTGACCGTAAATGTGAGACCCTAGTTAATTGGTTAGTGAGTAGATATTTTGCTGGAGAAGCTGAATCAAATCAACCTTGGCATTTTAGCTATGAAGGAAACCAGAATAAAGAAGGAGGTTGCAGCTGAATGGAAAGTTGGCTCACAGATATTCCGTGGAAAGCCAAAGAAAAGAATTGGCAGAATAAGTTTCATCGTATATCGAAAACATCAATAAACATTGTTTTTATGGGATATTTGGACATCAAGTATTATAATGTATTTGCAAAAAGATGACAATGAGAGTAATTGCAGTTTATTTACCTGCATTGGTTTTTGAGGATGAAGTAGTAGAGAAATCCCATGAAAAACCTGATAAGACCCTTCAAATGAAACCAAAATACACTCTGATACTGGATAGCTTTAATGTAAAGCTGGAAAAGGGTGATACTGGGGAGAAATATATGGGGAAGTGTGGTTTAAGAAGATGGAATGAAAAGGCCCCCAAACTTTTCAAATATAGAGAAACTCCCCCACCTCTATATCACGGTTACTTTCTTCAAGATAAAAATTGATAGGAAGTGGAGATGATAAACATCCAACAGCACCATAAAGAATGAGAGATTATGTTTTGACAGACAGGATAAGATGTTTTATTTATGTGGTAGTTATCTGTGAGCCAGATAGATGTGTATAGTTAGAGCATTGACTTTCTAGAGCTAAAGCCAAAACAAGAAAGAACAGCAATGAAAAATGGACATGGCTTATGCTTGAAAAAGTCTGACCCTGAACTATGACGCTGAACTAACAATTGAAAAAAATCAGAAGGAAATGGACAACAGAAATGAAATTGATGCCAAATATAATAATTTTTATTCAAAATAAAGGTTCTATATTCAAGCTAGATAAGGAAGATATTAAAATTTATAAGAAGAGCTATTCCTCAAAATGATAAACTTTCAAAGAATATGAACAGACTTTTCTAAGGAAAAATATAAGCCATGTATAGCCATTAAAAAAAAAAACCTTCAAATCACTAATAAGTAGAGAGATGCAAATTAAAGCAATCCTAAGATACTCCCTACCCCTTCAGACTGACAAAGTTGACAAAAATGGAAAATTACGTGTTAGGGAGCTTACAGGAAAACAAGCATATTCATTCAGTTTGTGGCCGTGTGAACTGACCCATCTATTCTGGATAGCGATTTAGAAGTATGCCCAAAGAGTGCTAAATCATGCCTATCTTTTGTTCCATTCAGTAATTCTATCATTTATTAAGCGCCTACTATGTGCTCGGCACTGTGCTAAGAAATGAAGATTTGAAGAAATGCAAAAAACAGTCCCCGCTCTCAAAAAACTCAGTCTAATGGGATAGACAATATGTGAACAACCACGTACAAACAGTGTGTGTGTGTAACAACCTGAGGTTGATCTTAGAGGAAAGGAAATATTAAGATATTGAAGTGGTTTGCCATTTCCTTCTCCAACTTATTTGACAGATGAGAAAACTGAGGCAAATAGGGTCAAGTGACTTGCCCAGGGTCACACATCTAGTTTCTGAGGTCATATTTGAATTCAAGTCTTCCCTACTCAGGTCCAGCACTCTATCCACTGTGCCATAAGCTGCCTCTATGGGGAGGTACTTGGTGGGTGTGAGCAGTGAGCAATGTATAATCAATGAGGAACTCACGAATAGGAGTAAAAGATATGAAGGGATTATATGATAGGAAGAAAAGATAGCCTGGCTACATGCCGAGGATGAGAGGTAATAGGGAGAGTGTTTCACTGGGACTCTCGTGAGGTCAGGAGAAATCAAAGAAGGCCTCAAGAACAATGGATGGACTTTTGGGGGGCAAACTTAAGGGAAGTCATGGAGAAGAGTCACAGGGGAATGGCAGGCATAGATAACTTATCTATACTATGGGGAGGAACTTTTGAATCAAGGTATCAGAGATCCATTTGAATATCTGATCATTTATAATGGTACTCTTCTCATCTCTTTTTTAGTTTCTCTTACTTTTGAATAGGGTTATGTGCCAGTTATGGATCTTATCTACAATATCTATGAAATCAAATTTGGTCACCTTTCTTGCTACCCGTAATCAATGCATTTATTAGTTGATAGCTATGCTATGGGTTTCATTGTGGTCTTCTTTCTTGGACTTTTGTCTCCCATGAATTTCTAGGTATCTCTATTAGTATTTTTCTTCATATACCTTATGGTCAGTTGTTGTTTTATTTTCCTCCCTCCTTTCTTTATAGACTTTTGGATTAAACTTGTAAAATTCCTGGTAAACAAAGTTTTACCAGTTCCTGTTAAGCATTCTCTTTTCCTGGACAGAAGTCTGTCCTTCCAGTATTTAGTATTTCTCAGACAGCTTCTTCCTAACTCACTGCTCAATTACTAAATTTGTCTTTCTCTTCTGAAGCTCATGCCTTATTTTTGATCAATGATTAAAAACACCACCTGTAACCCCAAGGAATTCAATCTCTTGCTTGAGACTTCCTAATCTTTAGGAATGCTAGATTTTTTATGGCAACATTATTTGTCTCCTCTCAAATCATCATAAGTGGATAGTAGTCATCTAGTCTGGTAAGTCTTGGGAGATTCTGTCATGATCTGGGATGACAGCAGACTTTTCTGTTACACCCCCCCCCCAAAAAAAAAAGCCTCAATCTCTCTTAATAGGGAGTCACCATCCATTACTACTTGTTCAACCATCCTTTGGCCCTTATTAGATGAATTCTCACCCAGCTATTCATAATCACCAGTCCTTTGGGGACAAGTCATTGTTTTCTATTCAGAGAGTTCAGCTATCTTCTTTTTTTAGGAAGAGCATCATTTCTCTTTGTTTTTATTGTTTAATTGTTTTAGTCATGTTAATTCTTTCTGATCCCATTTGTGGTTTTCTTATAGTTTGCCATTTCCTTTTCCAGCTCATCTGACAGATGAGGAAACTGAGGCAAATAGAGTTAAGTGACCTGCCTGCCCAAGGTCACAGCTAGTAAGTGTCTGAGTTCAGATTTGAACTCATGAAGATGAGTCTTTCAACCTCCAGGCCTGACACACTATGCACTATGGTGCCACCTAGTGGCCTTAATGGTGATAGAATATTACAATGAAAGTCAGTAGAAGGTTCTTCTAGCAACATTTTGAGGTTCTTCTGGATAATATTTTGGTACCTATAGGAAAAGAATACTGCAATTTGGATGCTACAGGCTGAGAGCAAGATCATGCCTTGCTTACACTGTAAGTTCTGCCTGACAAGGATAATTTTGTGGTTAGAGGAGGCAATATTAATATAAATGTAGCCTGTCTGATTATATCAATAGTCTGTCTCTCCTCTCCTCTCCTCTCCTCTCCTCTCCTCTCCTCTCCTCTGTCTGTCTCTCTCACTCTCTGTCTCCCCTGTCTCTGTCTCCCCTGTCTCTGTCTCCTCCCTGTCTCTGTCTCTCTCTGTCTCTCTGTCTCTGTCTGTCTGTCTGTCTGTCTCTCTCTCCTCTCCTCTCCTCTGTCTGTCTCTCTCATTCTCTGTCTCCCTGTCTCTGTCTCCTCCCTCTCTCTGTCTCTCTCTCCTCTCCTCTCCTTTGTCTGTCTCTCTCATTCTCTGTCTCCCTGTCTCTGTCTCCTCCCTCCCTCTGTCTCTCCTCTCCTCTTCTCTCTCTGTCCCTCTCTCCTTCCATCTCCCTCCCTCCTCTTTCTCTCCTCCCCCCGCCAAGAAGTTACAGTCACCAGTATGCTGGAGTTAGTGGAAAGACCTTGTATAACACAACCAAGAAGGTGGAGACAGCAAGGCATTCAGTGGAGATTCCAAGTCTTGAGACGGTGGGGAGATAGCAAACAGCCATCTCTGGGCAAAGACCGAGATGGCTCCCAGTTACTATGATAAATTTAACCAGCCCCTCTGGGTGTGGTGAGAGTGTATTTTACCATCTGTGACTGTGATATTGGGGCAACAAATGATATAGCTTTACTGCGCCAAAGGCTTCTAGGAGTATCCGTTCCCTGGGAAAATGTACCAGTGTGAACTTAGCCATTAGCAGGGCAGTGGCTTCTGCTACTAGGCATGGAGATGGCTGACCTTTTCCCCTGAACAGGGAACTACAGTTTGGAGGTTTATTCCTGTGCTTATTAATTGCGATTTCTTGGAGGAAAGGTATTCTAGACTATAATTGGAGTGTATTTCCTTTTGTGTCATGTGACAGGGAAGAAGATAAAAATCTAAATGGAAAATGAAGCACAAACTGTATTTTTTTTGTATTTTCCTGGAGTCCTGGAAAAATACCAAATCATATTTGTAATGCATTTATTATCATATGCATATGATCTTTTTACAGTGTAAGCCCTCCTTAGACCCAGCCTAGAGGGAGCTAGGCCAAGGCAGTGGAAGTAACAGGTGCTTATTAGGATAAGTTTCTAAACTACCTGTAGACAGAGCATTAGCCCCTTGCTAGTGGAAGCACCATATTTTGGTTTAAGATTAACTTCTATTCCCCCACCCCCTTTACATGTAGCTGGAGGTGCAGTAGATAGATTACTGGGCCTGTAGTCAGAAAGACCTGAGCTCCAATTTAGTCTCAGACACTTCCTGGGTGTGTGACCCAGGGCAAGTCACTTAATCTTTGTCTGCCTCAGTTTCCTCAACTGTAAAATGGAGATTAATAATAGCACTGACCTCATAGGGTTGCTATATAGATCAAATGAGGTAATATTTATAAAATGCACTTTTCAAAATTCTTGGCACATAATAGATGTTATATATCTATCTTTCTATCTATTTATTCCTTTCCCTTTCCCTTCCCCTGCCCTACTATCTTCCACATGTGAAGATCAGAATTCTCATTTCATGAATGTTTAAGAACAAATCTAACCAGAAGTACCAAAACTCCTTGGCAGGGCACCCCTACCAGGTCTAATGGATGTCCTCATGCAGTTGAGTGCCAGAATAAAAGGGAAAGGGGAATAAAAGGAATTCCTCTGTTCATCTCTAGGAGCAGAAAATGATGACTCTCAGGAAAAGCACATGGCAAGCTGCCCATGTTTGTCCAGGTGGCCCAAGAGGAGAGTTCGTGGGCTTCAATTTCCTCACTTTTTTATTCCTTTATGTTTCTTTCTCTGAGCACCAGAGATCTGAATTCCTGGGAAGGGGTTTCCTATACAGACTGGATTTCCCAACAGATGAAGAGTTTGTGAGTTTGAGAATTGGGCACTGACTTCCTTGAGGGAGAATATTTCCTCAATAGTATGACTACTAGGGAAGATGGTCCTCAACAGATGATTGTCTTGCTGCTAAGACCACGTCATGACAAAAAGATATGTGAATGTGTGTGTTTGCATATTTGCACACAGAAGATCTACACCATGCCAGCCTTGTCATTGTAATGAGTTATTTGGATTGTATGGGACTGAGGTGAATGGGGATAGTTCCTCAGAAGTCTCCCAGATATGTTCTAGAAGAACCTAATGGGTTTTTTAAATACTTTACTTTAAAAAAAATTTGTTCATAGGCTCCTATGAATCTTTTACATATCATGCATTTTCTGTGATGAGTCAAACAAAATCTGTCCCATACTTATTATCTATCTTGTATCCATATTGAATAATAAATTGGACCCTAATCCTAGGTTACCCACAAATGACAGTAGGAAGAAAGTATTTGGGAAAAAAATCAGTGGCATGAATGCTGGGAAAGAACAGTTGAGGTTAAGGAATGTGATACAACCTTGAGACCTTCAGTTGGCCCGTAGTCTTTGGTCCCTACCCTTCTCTTGTGGTGGTGAATGTGTCATGGGTATCTTTGTTGTTTGAGGGGAATGGCTTGTTCTGCAATGTAGCCCAAATAAAGGGTAAGATAATCTGTGTTATAAATCCAGACAAATATTGCCTATCAGAGTTAAATGCATTTAGATCTTTCATCCCTTGAAAATGTGTGTGTGAATTAAGTTGTGAATGATTTCTGTAAATCATATACACTCACAATCAGTCTATATTTGGAAGTGTCACTGACATTCCAAATGAGGCCAATATTGCCAAAATAGCAACTGATGTCCATCACGAATTGGGAGTAGTTTTAAGGTAGTTAAGGGGTCACAAGTCTTTTGTGTGGCTATCTGTCCTGGGTTGATACAGAGATGAACTCCATAACTGCCACCCACTTAGAGTTATTCTTAGTACACCATCCAAAGTCTCCAACTCCTTGAGGTGAGTCCCGTGGGGATGATACCAAACAAATCCTTGCTTCATTAGAAACTTTTATTAAGGGGCTGTCCCATTCTTCTTCAAAAGCTAGATGAAACATTGGATACACTTAACAATCTGATCTAACAATATTCCAAACAGGTAGTCTATTTGAAAGCTTCCAATGACTAAAAGGTGATGAGCTTCTCTCTATCTATGGTGAATGACTGAACAAATTGTGGTATACTTGGAATACTATTGAGCTTTAAGAAATGATTAGCAGGATGGTTCACAAAAACCAGGGGAGACTTATATGAACTGATGCAAAATGAAGTGAGCAGAACCAGGAGAATATTGTACACAGTAACAGCAATATTGTATGATGAGCAGCTATGAATGACTTGGATAATCTCAGCAAGACGATTTCAAAGGACTTATGATGAAAAATGCTATTCACCTCCGGAGAGACAACTAATGAACTCTGAGTCCAAATGGATGTATAATTTTTTCACCTTCCTTATGTTTCTTGCTTTTTTGGGCAACATTGCTAATAATGAAATATATTTTGCATGATTTCACATGTAAAATTGATATAATATTTCTTGTCTTCTCAATGTGTGGGGGAGGGGCCGTAGGGAAGGAGAAAATTTGAAACCCTCCCCCAAATTTTTTAAATGAATGTTAAAAATAAAAAAATAATGAATTAGAAAAATACTAAAAAAAAAAGCAAGAAAGATGATGAGCCTGTCTCTCAAGGTCAGTGGGCCACAAGCAAAAGACAAAACAATTGTATTTGCTAATGGAGGAAAACAGATAACTTCTATGAGTAGGTAATCCAAAAGCCATTTCCCTTGACAAATGCCTCCAAAAGTAACCTATTCAATTGTTGCACAGGTCTAATTGTTAAAAGCTCTTCCTTATATCTACCTCCCTGCAATCTCCACTGTACCCCAGGAGGGAACTGAGAAGATAGTGTGAAATATCTAGACCTGCTTGATAAAAGAAATGCCAATTAAGTTAACTTATAAATAAAGATAGATCTCAATTATTCCATGTGTAGATTATTCCGTGGGTAAACTTTTGCAGTTTTTCCTATCTCCACTTCCTCTATCCAATCCACTCTTCATAGTACTGTTGAAATAGTCCTTCTTGGGTGTTGTCCTGGTGATGTCACTCTTGTTAAAAAAAAAAAGGATTCGTTGCTCCCTATTACCTAAATAAAATTTATACTCCTTTGTTGAACATTCAGGACCCTCCACAACTTGGTGCTTCTTTGCTTTTTAAATTTTATCTCATAGTATTCTCACATTCTATATTCTGGCAAATTTTGTGGACTCTCTCTGCCCCTTAAACATGCATTCGGGACACCATGCCTTTAATTGTGAAGCAAAGGAGCAAATTCCTTTGCCTATAATGCTCTACTTTCCTCTTACATTTCATTATTTTAGAAATGTTAATTCCTCCAGGAGATCTGTTCTGGTCTCTCTGGTTGGTAGTGATACTCCCCCACCCTGCTCACATTTTACATAACATTTTTTTCTTTTTAGTATTCTCTAATACATTTATATATTTTCTTATGACTGTCTGGGCTCTTGTCTTATTCATTGCTAGATGTAAAGATCTTTGTGACCTGGGATCGTACCTTATCTCAATGAAAAAAAAATCTATCTAACACCCAACACAGGGCTTTGAAGTCAGGCAGACAGTAAGTCAACAAAATTTTATTACATGCCTGCTATGTATCAGTGTTGTGCTAAGCACTGTGACAAAAAAACAGTCCCTGCCCTCAAGGAGCTCACAGTCTAATGGGACACAGTAGATTCTAACGGTGACACTCTCTGCACACAGTAGATATTTCATAAGTGTGTGTGGATTGATTGAATTGTTTCCAGAAAATTTAAAATTCCAGTTTGCCTGGTTTCCCCTCCTTTTCCTGCCACATTTTTGAGTCACCTTTCTCCTTTCACCTAGCATTGTGTGGTTAGGGAAGGCAAACACCAATCCAACCTGATAAACATTTATTAAACACCTACTGTGTTCCAGGCATTGTGCTAAACACTGGGAATACAATTTAAATAAGAAAGACAGTTCCTGACCTCGAGTAGCTTACAGTCTACCAGGAGAGACAATACACAAAAGGAGGCAGGAAAGCTGTGTATGTGTATGGGGTGGGGTAGGGGACCAGGGGGTAGCTGGCATGGGGGCATCTTGTTACATGGATTTGAAATGAAGAAGAGTAGCTGATGTAGAATGGAGTGATCCAAAAGCTCCGTTTCTGCCCTCTAAAAGGAAGGCACTGAGAGGAGCTTAGTATGCTAACCTCCAGCCCTGTAGGCAGAGGGGAGAGGAGGCTGGGGCGGCAGGAGGTTGGGGGATGTGGTTGGGGGTGGGGTGTCTCAGTCAAGGCTAGAGTTAGCAGCATAAGGATGAGATTAGAGGTGATGAGCTTAACCTGGGAGGGGTATCTGGTCAGAGGAGGTGAAACCAGGCAGAGCAGCCAGTGTGGAGAGGAGGGGGGAGAAAGCTCAATGTAATAGCATTAGATGAACCAGAGAGACTGTGTAACATAGTGGATAAAAACCCCGAGTTCAGGTCCCATCTCAGACATTTACTGGTCATATGTCCTTGGCAAGCAATTGAAACTCTCAGTGGCCCCGGGCAATTCTCTGAAGCGGAAAAAGTACAGTGTATTTGCTGATGTGTATTTCTCACCAGGAATTCCCTACATCAATGAAATAGTATTCCTGGTTGAAAGAGAAACTTAATCTGGAAGGCAAATTGACCAGAAATGAGAATTCATGTACTCCAATTCCCAAGACAAATAGAAAATGGGTTTTGGATTATGGGCTATCTGGGTTTTCCTTTGCTGCTAGATTCCATTAGAACGGACAGTCCAGTTTTGCCTGTTGCTATTGTTCCATTTACCTCGAGTGAGAGGTACATCCACTCCAGTGCATCTGGACCCTACCAAGAAAGGTTTCAGATGCAGGCTTGGCGATGGGCTGGTGGATCTGATGGCCAAGGATCAGACTAGGCAAGTGTGGAGAGACTAGATATTTGACACCAGGAAGAATCATTATCATTGCCCCAGTAACCCATGATGCACCATGCAATGAGGCAATATAATAACAATAATAATTATAAAAATAAAAATAAAGGGTAGCAACCTGTGCTAGTGCAGAGAGTAGTCATGCAAGGGAATCACATATCTTTTTGGAGTATAGATAAAATATAGGTGTTTCATTGGTTTGGGGGGAGGAGGGTGCAGAGAGGGAGATGAGGAGGAAGGGGAGGAAGGGATAGGCTAGTAGAATATGGCAGAAATGCTTAGATGGTGGCAGTCATTTCAAAGGCATCATTCAAATCCAGGAGCTGTACACATATGGATAATTTTGAAAGTGGATCCTATTAACAAAGAACTGAGGCCACCATCCTTGGTGCCCTTGCCTCTAGACATGGCTTCCCCCTCTCTTCAAGGAGGCTGCAGGAACCACTTCAGACAGCTAGCTGAGGTCTCCTGGCATTCACAAAGGGACTGTGGATTCAGACCCAGAGAGAGGGGCCTTTGATATAAGGAAGCTGTTGTCTCTGAACTGAGCTTTGCTCATAGGTGTAAAACATAAAGGGCATTAGAGATCTTAGTTAATCAGCCTGGTCTCCCTCCTCTCCTCTCCTTCTTTTTCTTCCTTTTTAATGAGAGGTGAAGGAAATCTCTCTCAGGGAATGCACAGGTACTGCTTGGGCTTGGCTTTTGAAGAGTAGCTGGGAGGTGGGGAGAGCTGGCAGACCACCCCGGCACCAGCTTCCTTCAACCACTTGGTGTCTCACAGAATTATGGGAGGTTTGAGTTTAGAGGGGTCACATAGAGCAATGCTCTCCATAAGCATGAATCATTCACTCTGTTAGAGTGAAAACTTTGGAGAACAGGTGGCAGAAAGTCCTGAAGTCTACCCTAGAGCCATTACTAGCCATTTTTGTGCCTTGGGCATTAAGGGAAAAAAAGCCAACGGTAGAAGGCATGCTGGATAAAGCTGGGGAGGAGCTTGCTTGGGGTATAGCCATCGGGGTTGGGGGGAGAAGAGAAGCCATCTGGTAGCTTCCTATCTGAGCTAATTATTCTGGCTAATTAGGTGCAAAACTCATTTGTTGCTACACTTAGAAAGTGAGAGTGGGGAAGGACCTTAAAGGCCATCTAATCCAACCCCCTCATTTTACAGATGAGGAAACTGAGGAAGAAAAAATGGAAGTAACTCACCCAAGGTCACACAGGGAATAACCAGCAGAACTAAGATTTGAGTTCAAGTCCCTTGACTACAAAGGGCAGCTAAGTGTTGTAGTGGCTAGAGGACTGAGCTTAGAATCAGGAAAACTGATGCTCCTGCGTTCAAATCTGGCCTCAGACACTAGCTGTGTGACCCTGGGCAAATCACTTAACTCTGTTTGCCTCAGTTTCCTCATCTGTAAAAATGCTCTGGAGAAGGACATGGCAAACCACTCCAGCATCTTTGCCAAGAAAACCCGAAATAGGGTCACAAAGAGCCAGACAAGACTGAACACACTACCTCTGACTCCAAATCTCATGCTCTTTCCCTTATTTTTTATGCTGTGAGGGCTTATAAGTAGGACTTCCTTGTCCTAATTTCAGATAACTGATCTTTAGGTAAAGCAACAGGTGAGATGTTTTTTGCATGTGCCATGAAGAGTTTTCAGGTGTAAGTATAAGGGTTTGTAAAGCATATAGATTAGTATTCAGAGTCCTAAGAGGGGCCTGGGTGGGAGAATGAAGTCAGGAGAAGGGGAAAGAAAGCAAAGCCATGCAGAGCCATGGTTTTCAAAATGTAGCCCACAGGCAGCCTCTGAGGGGCCTTTAGGTGATCCTCAGGCTCTTCGAACATGCAGGTCACAACTCAAGAGGGTTAAGTGTATTTTCCACTGCAGGTCTGAGACTCCTTTCAAAAATTCCAAAATGAACATCTGAAAACACAGTGGTAGCAAAAACAAAAAATTTCTTTCCCCAGGCAAGTATAGCTCCATATTGCCCGTGTGTGTGTGTGTGTGTGTGTGTGTGTGTGTGTATGTGTATGGGGTTCTCAATTTGACAAGCAGGAAACAAATGTAATCCCTGTCCCTGTCTAAATGATCAAGTCAATTTAAATGGCAAAGACTGAGAACCAACGATCTGACATAAGGAAAGGAAAGGAGGCAGACAGGAATGGACAATAATTAAAAGAGAAAAAAAAATCCAGAGAAGCAGAGCTGATTCCTAAGAAAAATTCTGGAGTAGGCAAAGCTTATCTTCAAGGTTTCTGCCACCCTCTGCCAACACTTCCTTCCCCTCCTCTTCTCATGCTACCTTAAGTCTCTTCTGTTAGGGAGGAAGTGATCTGATAAACTAATTCATATGAATTGTTAGTGACTTGATTCCTCTCAAAAGAAAAGATAATTGGAGAAGACAATGTTTAACACAAAAGAATATGTTTCTAATAATGGAATGTTAGGGATTGTGCCACTGAATGGAAGTTATTTCTGAATATGTAGCCTTCCCAGACTGCCACAAGGCAGACCAGCAATCTGCTATGCTAACTGAATGGGGGCAACTCCAAGGGCTCATCCTGTCCCCTTCCTTGCTGTTGTCCACCACCCAGGCAAAGGAGACTCTTAGTTCCAGTTTCAATCTATCCTCCAGCAAAGTGTCACCTTGGGGCATATCAGTCAGTTCCAAAGTAGGCATAGATATTTGATATTTGAAGAACAAAAAGTATTAGGTCAAAAGCATTGAACTTGGAATCGGAGGACCTGGATTTGAAGATGAGGTCTGCTGCTTACTCACTGGGTGACTGGTGAGTAAATCTAGCCTCTCAGCCTCAGCTTCCCATTTTGTACTAATGGGTAATTATGCTTATGCTGCCTATCTCAAAGGGTTGTTGTGAGGATCAAATGAGATACTGTATGTGAAAATGATATAAATGAGTCAGTCGATAAACATTTATTGAATACCAACTACATGCCAAGCACTATGCTGTTAAAAAAAAGGTAAAAGGCAGTTTATGCCCTTGAGGTGCTCATGATCTAATGGGAAGCCAAACTATGTACAAACTATAAATAGGAAATAATCGGTAGAGGAAAGGTGCCAGAACCACATCAGGACAAGGCTTCACATAGCAGCTTATACTTGAAGGAAGCCAGGAAGTAGAGAATTCCATTCATGGAGGTCCTTTTGATTCTACTCCTGGACCTTTGCTGTTTTATAAAGATTTATCCAAAGTAAACCCCTTTTTGGTCACATTTGACAAATTTAGTTGTGTGTACCCATTTTGGATCTTTAGTATTGTTCAGCAAAGTAAGGTCCATTTGTTCTAAGAGTATTTTTTAAAAGTTTTTAATCTATCATGTTCTCCAAGAATATCTAAAAATCCTCTTTCTCTCTTTTGGTAAGGAAGTTTTAATCTTTCCATAGCTGTTTTAGGGTAAAGGACCATGCGTTTTGTTAATATTGTAAGGAATTTTTCTGAGTACATTTTCCAAATACATTATGGTTCATTTTATAGTTCATAGGATGTTTTTGTTACAAATGCTATTTCATGAGTATTAATTGCCTTAAAAATATTTTTCCCATTAAACTTTGATTTCAGAGTGACAGCATGTCTCCAGAAATATAGATTATAGTTATAGAGCTAGAAGGGACCTCAGAAATAATCTAGCCTAGTCCAACAAAGTAATTTTATAGAAGAGGAAGCTGAGACCAAGAGAGGTTAAATAACTTGCTCAAAAAAGTCACCTACGTGTTGCCATGGTGTTCTCTTGCAAAACTATATACTTGATATACTTTCCTTAGGAGAGACCAAGGTATTTCTAAGGATTGCCTTCTTCCATTGGTTCAGTTTGACGTCCAAATTAAAACATGAAGCCTTCAGTTTCTATCTTTCCTTGGTGTACATTAAAAATTTTCCATTTATCAATCAATTACAAGATCTTGGCATTTCTACCTTTGTAACATGTCTGGTACATGCTCCATATTTTCCTCTGATGCTGCCACTACCCTTTTGGAGGTCCCCATCACCTCACACATGGACTACTGCCATAATTTTCAGGGTGGTCTCACTTCCTTAAGTCTCTCTCTAGTCTATTTTTCATTCTGCTACTAAATTTATCTTCTTGAAGTACAGATCTGACTATGTCACCTCCTCATTCAACAAATTTGAGTAGCTCCCTATTGCCTCTGGGATCAACTAGAAAATCCTGTGTCTGTCCTTTAAAGCCCTTCCTACCTTTCCAGTCTTCTTACACCTTACTTCCCTTCACATATTCTGAGATTCAATGACAACTGGCTTCCTTGCTGTTCCTCACACAAGACACTCAATCTCCCAGCTCCAGGCATTTTCATAGGCTGTCCCCCATGCCTGGGACTCTCTCTGTCTTACTCTCTCTCTCCTGGCTTCCCTGGCTTCCTTCAACACCTCAGATGAAGTCCCACCTTCTAACAAGAAGCCTTTTCCAGTCTTCCTTAATTTTTGTACCTTCACTCTGAGATTCTCTCTAATTTATCCTGCATATATTGTATGTTTGTATGTAGTTGTTTGTATGCTTTCTCTTTTATTAAACTGTGAACACCTTGAGAGCAAGGACTGATTAAAAACACAAAACAAAAAACCTTTTCTTTGAATCCCTATGCCTGCCACATATTAAGTGCTTAATGAATGTCTATTGACTTAAGTCCAAGTGACATTTCAATATCATTGGAGAAAAATTCCATGAGATGGAGAAGCTATTTAATGTTTTTTTTAATAGAGTCATATAACTTGATAACATTCATGTAACTCAAGTGATTAATAAGATGCTATGATAACACTTCCTTCTTTAACTTGGAATACATACACAGTTCTATTTAGGAGAGATGATAATGGGTTTATGGCCAGGCAGAAGAATAGGAGTTCTTAAACTCTGCTTTCTGAAATATTCCACATTTTATATCCTTTTTTGACATTATTATGTTGGTGAAATTTTGAAAAAAGAGAACAGTTTTCTGGGTGGACATCAAATCCTCTAGCAATCTCCCTGTGCTTTTTTTTTTTATTAATATATTTGTAGGACATGAATAAGAGATGAATATGGAACTGGGTCAAAAGCTTTTGAGATAACCATCAAAAGAATTACAAATGTTACAAAGCTTTTGGTGGCTCATTCAATAATTACTGAATCAATAATAAGATGCTCTTTGCATACTTGGCATTTATTGGCGTGCTTTTTTTTATTCTCAGCCTACGTAGTGTTTTATTATGAGCATTTATAAAATTTTGCATATGATATAAGCTGTAGATGCTTCGTATAAAGTACATAAACATGTAATTGGTCTATAATTGAAGGGATTCATTTTTCGCTTGATTCATCTTGCTTATTTCATTTAATTGTCTATTTCATTTAATTAGACTTCTTAAGACCATAGAAATGACCAGACATTTTCCATATCCTTTTCTTATTCTTTTTTGCTTCTCAGGTCTTTGTAGAAAAGTTTTTGCTTGATGCTGAACTGTTTTTTGTTTACTATTTTCTTATTATGCTTCAGCTCCTTATATTGTCTTAACCTGACGTTTGCTTTTAATTTTTGATTGAGGAAATCTAGAAATGCTAACATACTTTTGGTTTTTTATTCCTTTCCACATACTTCTTCTTGGTTGCCTTTAATGGAGTGCTATAACATTCAAGTTTTCTACTGTGCAGACTGGCTAGATATTGATATAATCTCCCAATGCTTTTTTGCAGAACTTCAATAGCTTTCTCAAGTCACTTCGGTCATGATGGTGTTTGATGCCTGACCTTAGGAATATTCATGATAGCTGTATATTTTCTCGATTGATTCTTACCATGGTAAAGAACAGCACACACACACTGTCATGTCTTAGTCCCCAAATCTTTTTAACTTTTTGACACATATTAAAGAACAACTTTTTTTTGTGATGGTTATAGCAAATGATATATTTTTTAATTACACTTTTTTGGTATAGTTGATTTATTGGCTGGATTTGTGCCATTAACTCAAAAAGGCCTTTTTGAAATTCCTAAATATGTCCATTTTCTCTTTCAAAATTAAATTTTCCTTTTTTCTATGGAAAAAAACCCATCTTCTCTCCCTTTTATTCTCTCCCCCCCCTTAAAAAAAGAGAAAAAAACCCCACAAAGCAGGTAGGTATAGTCAAACAAATAAAATTTCTGCATTGTTCAGGCTCTCTCTCTCCTTCCATCCCTCCCTCCCTCTCTCTCTCTGTGTCTCTCTCCATATATGTATACATGTATATGTGTGTATGTATATATTACAGTCTATACCCTTAATCCGTTCCTTCTTTGTCTGGAGGAGCTTAGCATGTTTTATCATAAGTCCTCCAAAATCATTGTTGATCATTGCATTGGTCAGAGTTCTTAAGTTTGTCAAAGTTGCTTATTTTACAATATTGTTATTGTATAAATCGCTATTCTGGTTCTGCTCACTTTACTCTTCATTACTTAAAATAATTCTTTTTTGGTTTCTCTGAAACTATCCTTCCATCATTTCACAGCATAATAATATTCCATTATCTTCATATACCATAATTTCTCCAACCATTCCCCAATTTTTGAATGCCTTGTTATTTTCTAGTTCTTTTCCAAAATAAAAAGATCAGCTATAATTATGTACACATTTTCTTCTTTCTTTTATCTTTTCTTTTGGTATTTATAATTGTGTTTCTGGGTAAGAGGGTATGTATAGTTTAGTAACTTTTGGGGTACAGTTTCAAGTTGCTTTCCAGAATGCCTGGCCCAGTTCATAGCTCTATCAAGAAAGAATTAATGTACCTGTTTTCCCACAGCATCTATCAGTCTCCCTTTTTGTCAATTTTGCCAATCTGATGGGTATGAGGTAGAACCTCAGAGTTACTTTAAGTTGCATTTCTTTAATTATTAGTGATTTGGAGTGTTTTTTTCACATGTCTACTGATCGCTTGGATTTTTTTCATCTAAAAACTGCCTATTTATGTCCTTTGGCCATTGGGACTACATCTTATTCTTATCATTTGAATCAGTTACCTACATTTCTTGGAAATGAGACCTTAATTAAAAAAAACAAAAACAAACTTGTTCCAAAGATTGTTTTTCAGTTACCTACTTCCCTTCTAATTTTAGCTTCATTAGTTTGTTTTGTGCAAAAATATGTAAATTTTATTAAATCAAAATTGTTCATTTTATCTCCTGTGACCTCCTCTATCTTTGTTTAGTCCTGAACTCTTCCCCTATCCATAGATATGAAAGGTATTTATTTTCTTGCTCCTCTAATTTGCTCATGATATTACCCTTTATATCTAAGTTGTGTACCTATTTGTAGCTCATCACAGCATGTGATGTGACAAGTTTTTCTGTACCTAGTATCTTTCAAATGCTTTCCAGTTTTCCCTGTATGTTTTGCTAGGCTACCATGTTCTCTAGCTTCTGTATATTGTGTACCCATCACTCTCAGTAACAGATCTATTTCTTTTAAAATTATTTTATTTTTTATTCCCAATTACATGTAAGAACAATTTTAACATTCATTTTTTAAAAATTTGAGTTCCAAATTCTCTCCTTCCATCACTCCCTTCAATCCCCTTGCTGAGACACTAAACAATTTGATATGTTATACATGTGCAACAATGCAAAACATATTTCCATATTAGTCATGTTGTAAAAGAAAACACAGACCAAGAAAAAAAGAACATTACAAAACATAAGTGAAGAATAGTGTGCTTTGAACTGCATTCAGACTACATCAGTTCTTTCTGTGAAGGTGAATAGCATTTTTCATCGTGAGTCCTTTGGGATTGTCTTGAATAACTATATTGCTGAGAATAGCGGAGTCATTCACAGTTGATGATATTACAATGTTACCGTTATGTTATACAGTGTTGTTCTGGTTCTGCTCACTTCATTTTGCAACAGTTCATGAAAGTCTGTCCAGGTTTTCCTGAAATCATCCTGCTTGTCATTTCTTATAGCACTTTTATCATGCATATCACAACTTGATCAGCTATTTCCCAGTGGAAGGACACCCCTTCAATTTCCATTTCTTAGCCACACAAAAAAAGATGCTATCAATATTTTTGTAGAAATAGCTCCATATCCTCCCCCACCCCCACACCCAACATACACTTTTGAAAATCTCTTTTGGATACACACATAATGATGATACGGCTAGATCAAGGGTATGCACGGTTTTATAGCAGATATGTCTATTCCTTTTTTTTTTTTTTTTTGCTTTTTGGAGGGCAATTGGGGTTAAGTGACTTGCCCAAGGTCACATGGCTAGTTAAGTGTTAAGTGTCTGAAGTCAGATTTGAACTCAGATCCTCCTGACTACAGGGCTAGTGCTCTATTCAGTGCTCCACCTAGCCGCCCCAGAGCTGTCTATTTCTTACTCAGTATCAAATCCCTTTCCATTCTTTCTTCAAAATCATTTGAATCATTGGTATTCTATAATAATTGGAATTATTTCTTCCTACACACAATTTCTAGATTTTTCTTTTTAAGTGAAGGTTTTCAATGACATTGCAACTTTTCCCTCTTCAGATTTTAATACCTTCTTGATTTCAGCTTGCATTTTATATAATCTGTTTAGTGGTGATGTTTTTTTTTCATTTTTCAAATGCTTTATTAACTTCTGATTTACATCATTCATTTCCGCCAGATTTTGAGTTACATATTTTCTCCCCATTTTTCCCCTACCCACCGCCCCAAAATAGCAGTGCCACAGGATATCCCCTCCTCCAATCTGCTCTCTCCCATATCTTCTCCCATACCTCCTTTGACTTTTCCAGTAGTGCATGGTGGATCTCTATGCCCCAGGGCCTGTATATCTTATTTCCAAATTGCATGTAAAGTAGTATTAATAATTATATATATTTAAACATTTGATTTTAAAACTTTGAATTCCAGATTCATTCCCTTCCTCCCTTGTCACATACCCTTACTGGGAAGGCAAGCAGTTCAGTATAGGTTGAATATGTGTAGCTAATGAAAAACATTAACATAGTAGATATATTGTGAAAGACTGACTATACTTTCCTCCCTCCTATCCCACCTCCCACTTGTTCTATTCTCTACTTTGATCCTGTACCTTTTCAAAAGTGGGTGCTTCCAACTTCCCTCCCCCCCAGCCTGCCCTCCCTTCTATCATCCCCCCTCTCATCCTCTTCCCCACTGCTCTCCTGTAGGGTGAGATACCCTATTTAGTGTGTATTTCATTCCCTCCCCAAGCCAAATTCAATGAGAATAAGGATGACCCATTCCCTTTTGCTTTCCTATTCTTGCCCTCCATTGTAACCATTTCCCTTGCCTCTTCTATATGAGATAGTTTACCCCATTCTGTCTCTCCCCATCTCCTCTAATTATATTACTCTCTCACCTCTTAATTTCACCTTTTAAGTATCATCCCTTCCTATTAAATTGGTCCTGTGCCCTCTATCTATGTATACCTGTATACATATATACACACATTCACATATGTATTCATACGCCTGTATACCCACCAATATAGACATACATACATACATACATACATACATATATATATATATATATATTTCTATTTCCTTCAACTATTTTCATACTGAGAAAAGTTTCATCAGTTACAATTATTGTTTTTCCATGTAGGAATGTTAATAGTTCAACTTTGATAAGTTTCTTATGATTTCTTTTCCCTGTTTGCCTTCTCATGCTTCTTGTATCTGAATGTCAAATTTTCTATTCAACTCTGTTTTTTTCAGCAAGAATGCTTGAAAATCCTCTATTCCACTGAATGACCATATTTTCCCCTGAAACATGATACTGAGTTTTGCTGGGTAGGTGATTCTTGGTTTTAATCCCAGCTCCTTTGCCCTCTGGAATATCATATTCCAAGCCCTTCAATCCCTCAGTGTAGAAGCTGCCAGATCCTGAGTTATCCTGATTGTGTTTCCACAATATTCAAATTGTTTCTTCCTGGCTGCTTGTAATATTCTTTCCTTGATCTGGGAATTTCAGAACCTGGCTATAATATTCCTAGGAGTTTTCATTTTGGGATCTTTTTGAGGAGGTGATCAGTGGATTCTTTCAACCTCTATTTTGCCCTCTTGTTCTAAAACATCAGGGCAATTTGCCTTGAGAATTTCTTGGAGGATGATTTCTAGGTTCTTTTTTTGATCATGGCTTTCAGGTAGTCCAACAATTTTTAAATTCTCTCTCCTGGATCTATTTTCCAGGTCAGTGGTTTTTCCCATGAGATATTTCACATTGCCTTCTATTCTTTCATTTGTTTGGATCAGTTTAACAGCATCTTGATTTCTCATAAAGTCATTAGCTTCCATTTTCTCCAATCTAATTCTGAAGGAATGATTCTCCTCAGTGAGCTTTTGAGATTCTTTTTCCATCTGGCAAAGTTGGCTTTTTAAGGCATTCTTCTCCTCATTGCCTTTTTGAGCCTCTTTTGCCATTTGAGTTAGTCTGTTTTTTAAGGTGTTATTTTCCTCAGTCAGGCTGTTGGCTCACATTTCGTAATTTTCTTGCATCATTCTCATTTCTCTTCCCAATTTTTCCTCCACTTCTCTTATATGCTTCTTAAGGTCTTCTATGGCCTGTAACCAGCTCGTATTTTCCTTTGAAGCTTTTGGTGCAGGAGTTCTGACTTCACTGTCTTCCTCCTGTTCCATGCTTTGATCCTTTTTGTCCCCAAAATAGGAGTCTAATGTTGGATTCTTCTGTTTGCTTTGCTTCCTTTGCCTGGTCATGTGGCCACTCAATTACTTGACTTTTGGGCTTTTTGCCACAGTAGGACTCTGCTACCAGACAGGGGAGCTTTGTACCAAATGCTGGGGTTTTCTCAGCTGCCGGAGGTATTAATTGGGTGCCCTCTCTGAAGCCTCCACACACTCTGGCAAGCTGGTCGCACACCCTAGGACCTCCACCCTAGACTGCAATCCAGATCCAAGCAGGTTAAAGCAAGAGCTATTACCCCTCAGACTGGTCGCTTGGTCCCCCTACAGTCTGCAGGCCAGGAGCTGAAGCTGCCATGTAGTAGTCGCTGTGCTGCAGCCCTCAGCGGCTTCTCACCCCAGGGGCAAAAGCTGATTACTGGGTCCCACACTGCACTGACCTCCCACTTTATCCTTAGCATCTATGTGTTGATAATTTTGGATCGCTACAGCTTTTGATGATCTGGAGTCCCTCTAGGGGCTGGTCAGGCCTGCCCTGGGGCTAAAACCTTGGCTTGGAGCTGGGCTTGGCTCCCAGAGTGCTGTGCTGGCCAATTCCTGCTGGTCTGCTGGGCTGTCCTCAGTGAGAGGTTAGCTTCTCTGTGTCATTTTGTGGGTCCTGTAGCTCCAAAGTTTGTTCATAGTCCCCTTTTACATGGATTGGAGGTGATGAGAGCCGTAGTTGAGCGGAGGTCCTGTTTCTACTCTGCCATCTTGACTCTGCCCCCCAGTGATGATGTTAACATTAAATCCTATGATTATCTCACTTTGTTCGGCAATATGTTGCTTTGTGATTTTAAACTGATAAAAATTCGTAAGAAGCCCTTGCCTACAAATGGTAGGATCTTTTTCTATTCTTATTATGTTACAGTGCTGACATATAATGAAAGCAAGCATATATATTTCATGCACACTTGTGATTTGTCCATTGTTGTGGTCAACTCCATCTCCAAGGAAGCATTTCCATTTAGGCAAAGCATTGCTGTTTCTCATTTGTTTTGATGCATCTTGTCTTCTTGTAGTACCAGAAGACAAAGGAACATGTCCCTTCTCCTCCACATCAAGGGGGTCATCATACATTTTACATCTCATTTTACTAATGTCTAGCCCACATTTCTCCATCTTTTCCACAAGAACAGCATGTGGAATTTTACTAAATCCTTTGATAAAATCTATTTTAAATTATATCTACAACATTACCTTCATCCACTAGTTTAGCAGTTCTATGAAAAAAGAAATAAAGGTTAATGTGGAATGACCTATGCTTGATGAAGTCCTCCTGGTTCTTTAGGATTAACTCTTTACAAAATGTTTCCTAACCATCTCTTTAATAATATATTCTAGAAATTTTGCAGGAATTTAAGTCAGCTTCACTCTTCTACAGCTTGAAGATTCTATTTTTCTCTTCATTTGTGAGAATCAGGATGATTTTTGTCCTTTTCTTGTCCTGTGGTATCTCTGTAATTCTCTGTGATCTCTCAGATCATAATAGCTCAGTATTCTTATCTGCCAATTTTGTCACTAATCAGGCATGTGGTTAATATGGTCCTGGTCACTTAGAATCTGTTGCTGTTTATTGTTTTAGTCATGTCCAACTCTTTGTGACCCCATTTGGAATTTTCTTGGCAAAGATTCTGGAGTAGTTTGCCATTTTCTTTTCCAGCTTATTTTACAGATGAGGAAACTGAGGCAAACAGAGTTAAGTGACTTGCTTGGGTTCACATAGCTAGTAAGTGTCTGAGGCTAGATTTTAACTCAGGAAGATAAATCTTCCTGAGTTCAGGCCCAGCACTCCATCCACTGCATCACCTAGCCACCCCTCAAACTTGTTGGGGGTTGCTAAAAGTTTGCTTACCATTTCCTTACTTATATTATTTATCAGCTCTGTTTTAACCATTTATGTCCTTTTCAGTAAAAAGATCATTCTCTTTGTCAGAGAATCTTATCAGTTATTGCTGTCTCATTTACCCCTAAACACAAGTCCGCTTCCTTTTAAAAAAATGCCACTTTTTTTCTCAATATGACTTTTTAAAAATCCCCAAATATTTTAAAATTTAATTTAATTTTTTTGTCCTTAGCTTTCTGCAGTAGCCTCATCTCCTTCTGGACTCTAGCACTCCTGACACTACTGTACTTGGCCACACTTTATCTGTCCTCTGTTTCCTGACCTTGCTTCCATTTTCTGAAATACATCTTTTTAAAACCTCAACTGGTGGGTGAGTTCCTTTAGCACTCACACTGGTTTCTCCAGGCAACTTCCAATCTGCCTTCTTATCAGAATTCCTTTTCTGTGTCTTCAGAATTTCATCCTTGGGAATTTCCTATCCTCCTTGGGCTGACTTTCCATGTGAATTTTATTCTTACAGGAACCCACCTATCTTTCCTATCTTTGAAATCTGCTCTCCCCAAATCTCAGGTGTATGTAATGCTATGTCTGGATTTCCTTTCCTTAAAAAAATGTACAGAGGATAGCCCTTCTTCCACACCACAAAAATGCAAATGACAAATTGTACCATTTTCATCCCTATTTCCTCCTATTTCACAGATATAGGCAATATATTCATGTACTAACATAGTTGCTCACGAAAGGAACTCTGGGCTGGCAGCAGGATGACTCTTCTGCATTCCAGTGAATCCTTAGCTCTCCAATGGTGTTCTGCACTGTCCCTCAAAGATTCATAGGGCCACCTGTGCTTTGGACTCCATGCTGAAAGTAAACACACTTTGGGATGCTAGATAGGAAGTGACCCACACTATCCAAAGTAGTCATTGTTATATTAGTAGGTGGTGGTGAGGGGGAAGTGGACAAGGTTCATAGCTCTTGTTTTCCACTTACAGCTTTAGCCTTTACTGTCCCTATGGCTATAGGTCCAACATGGGCAATCTTCTTCATTTGGAGGACCTTTAATCCTGAACTCCCCTTCTCTCTTCTAAAAGGTTTGATCCCAGAATCCCTAAAGTTGTGTTTGTTCATGATACAATCATCAGGACTGGCCCTACACAGCATATCAAAATTATCTTTCTACATCAGAAATTGGGATTCAAGAATATTGTCTGTGAAATCCCTTCTAGGGCCATGTGGTCCTATGTATGTCTATTTCTTCCATGTTCTTCTTTAAGAACTTTCACAATTTCTCTAGATGCTGCCACATCTTAAACTGAGAAAGTCCATTCTCAGAAACTATTATCTAAGTCCCAGCATGCCATGGGAAAGCACAAATAACTTTAGTGTGCTTCTACCCTTAAGTTAGGAGCAGCTAGGTGGCACAGTGGCTAGAGTGTTGGGCCTGGAGTCAGGAAGACCTGAGTTCAAATTCAGCCTCATATACTTAGAAGCTGCGTGACCCTGGACAAGTCACATAACCCTGTTTGCCTTGCTTTCCTCATCTGTAAAGTGAGCTGGAGAAGGAAATGGCAAACTACTCCAGCATCTCTGCCAAGACAACCCAAAATGGGGTCATGAAGAGTTGTACACGACTGAAAAATGGCTGATGAACAGCAACACCAGTTAGCTATTATTGGTTTGTAGGTGAAGAAGACTGTGCATATGCACAGGTTTTCCACCACCCCCTTACTCCCCACCCTCCTCCAGAACACACATCCACTATGCTAAACTCCAGACAAGAAAAAGGTTTAAAAAGGGATGAAAGGAAAGATTTCTTTTCCTTCTCCATCATAAGCTTTAGGAGGGAGTGGTTATTTCCCACTAAGGCTCCCACAATTTTTATCTCAGTAACTACTTCCTCCTTGTTGGTGAGAGTCAGATCTAGAATAGAATTTTCCATGGTTGCTTCCTCTGTATTTTAAATTTTTAATAGTTTTAATTAATTTAATTATAAATTATATAACTAATAATAAATTTAATTAATTAATATTTTTAAATATTTTAAAGGATGAAGTTATTATTAAGGAAAGAAAGGAATTCAGTAGATGTTCTTTTTTTTGGCAGAGACAGAGCTCCAGCAGATGTCCCTGTAATTGAAGACCACCCGAAGTACGAATCAGACCTGCAATCTGTTTTCCAAACTTCCTATATATGTCCATTTTCTATGCAGGCAGCCTGTAGTTTATTCCAATGACAAAATACTTCTGAGTCTCTCTCCTTTGATTTTTATCCCATTACTCTACCAAACGTAACCTTTTTGCTTCTCATGTAGCTTCTATGCTCGGATTCTCACAGAGCCAGGTAGGCTACACCTACATTTTCCCTAGGGTTCTGAGGCATTTTGGGGATTTCTATTTTGTCTACAATTATCTCAATCTCCCCACCAGTTTCTGTGTTACTTTCAACTATAAGCAGCTAGGTGACACAGTGGGCCTGGAGTCAGGAAGATATGAGTTCAAATCTTGCCTCAGATACTTCCTAGCTGTGTGACAATGGGTAAGTCACTTAAATTCTGTTTGCCTCAGTTTCCACATCTGTAAAGTGGGGATAATAATAGCATATACCTTTCAGGGTTGTTGTGAGAATCAAATGAAATAATAATCGTAAAGCAATTAGCACAGTCCCTGGGTACTTAGTAAGCATTACATAAATGCTAGTCATTGTTAATTATTAGGAGTCACTGACCAGAGCCCTGATTCTATTTAACCACTTGCCATCAATTAACATTTTAAAAGGGATATTTATATCAAAACTACTGCGACAAAAATGCATAAACATGTCCCCCCATCCTAGGGGGCACATTCCCCTGTATCACCTTAGTTCCTGGGATGGGGGGAATGGGGAGGTGCTCAGGTTAGCTCAGTTCCTATGTAGCATCAATCCCATGTCCAAAGACAGCATGTCTTCCAGCTAAGTGGTACCATTGGGCTGGCATTCCAAAGGTTACTACTTTTTTCCTGGGGCATTGATGCTATGCTGACTGGAACACAGATTCTGGACCTCCAGGATGCTAGAGAGCCCTCTTAACCTTTTAAACTCACGATGGTTAAAATCTCCAATCATCTTAACCTGAAAGGAAAAAAGAACAAAAGCAGAGGCCAAGCCCCAAGGCCACATGGCCTCAGAGGAGAGACCTCAAGGCTTTCCCCTTTACATCATGGTTCCCTTATCAGACACTGGGAACAGAGTCTCTGAAAGAAGCAGAGACTCTTTGCAAGTATGTGGTTAATGGACTGGAACCAGTTACAGAATGTCCACAAATACTCTATGGTCCCTCTAAGGTTTTGAGTCATGTCATCATAATTCT
Source organism: Petaurus breviceps papuanus (assembly GCF_028583685.1). Taxonomy (NCBI): domain Eukaryota; kingdom Metazoa; phylum Chordata; class Mammalia; order Diprotodontia; family Petauridae; genus Petaurus; species Petaurus breviceps. Next base: position 1,816,862 of record NW_027187419.1, read on the forward strand.
CCCAGAAACAGGCTTCCTATCTTCTCCCTGTGGGGAAGTTATATCAGCCTAGCAAGCTGCGGGATATGAGAGTATGCCATACCTGGTGACAATTAGATTTCCTCATCTGAATATACCTTCCCAATATAAACTCCCTACATTCCCTTTTGCCTTCATTTGATCAGGGTGCATAGGTAGTACAGGGCACAGCTAGAATGTAAACTCAGGGCTTCTGCCTCCAGATTAGCTTTGTTTCAACTGTCCTACTGACCCTCATCAATAGGACAACCTGAGAGCTGTCTGATTGTTCATCATTTGTCCCAACCCCCTTCCAGAAGAGCCATCCTTCCAGATGCCTAGAAAACTTCCAATTTCCTTCCTACCTAGCTCAACTCATTCTCTCTCCCTGGGCATTAGGTTTCCACCTCTTGCCTCCTCCCCTAGAGATCCTAAGTTGTCTTTGTCATAGAGGCTGATGATGCTACTGGAGAGATTTGGGCGGGAGAAAGCAGTCTGATCTCCAGGTGCCGGGTCTCGAAGAGTTGATCCTTCACAGTTCCTTGAAAAGCTTGACTTCAATAGACATAACCTTTTGACTTCTGAGGCAAGTGGTTTAGGTCCCTACCTCTGGGAAGGACAGTATTTAATAAGAATGTCAGCAACAGCAATAGAGCTGACATGTGACACCCCTTTAAAGTCTGCCAAATAGTTTACACCACTCAATCAGTAAATGTTTATTAACCACCTACTATGTGCCAAGAACTGTGCTTGGTACAGAGGATACACTACAAAGAATGCAACAATCTCTACTCTATTGCAACCTTAACAATCAATGTAAGTAGGACAAATATTCTTATTTCCATTTTACAGTTCAGGATACTTGGGCTAAGTTTCTTACCCATTAAAGGTCAACCAGCAAGTAGATGAGGATTCAAAACCAGGTTGTATGACTCTACAAAGGCATTAATAGAAAAATAAAGAATTCAGCATTAGGGAGGTGATCATCTCATTGAAACTTTGGGGACTCCTCAGAGCCCATAGCATCTTGCAGAAGCAGCTAGGTGGGACAATGGTTAGAATACTGGATCTGGTGTCAGGGAGCCCTGGGTTCAAATCTGTACTTGGATACTTAATAGCTGTGTGACCCTGGGCAAATCACTTAATCTCTGTCTGCCTCTGTTTCCTCAACTGTAAAATCAGGATCATAATATACCTGCTTCAGGGGTTCATATGAAGATCAAGTGAGATATTTATAAAGAACTTTGCATAGTGCTTTGTGCATAGAAGAGCACTTAATAAATGCCTTCCCTTCCCTTCCCTTCCCTTCCCTTCCCCTCCCTCCCCCTTCCTTCCCTTCCCTTCCCTTCCCTTCCCTTCCCTTCCCATTTCATTCCATTCCATTACCAAGGAAGCTGAAAAACAACATGATTTAGGGGGAAAATGAACACTGAATTTGGATTCAGAAAACCTGGGTTTGAATATAGACTCTGCCATTAACTTCTTGTTTAATGACTGTGAACAAATTATTTAGCCTCTCTGATCCTCAGTGTCCCCATCTGTCAAGTAAAAGAGTAGAACAGATGACCTGTAAGGTCCCTTGCAGATCATAATCTGTGATATATAATCCAGGGGAGGCTGGGCACTGATTGACCAACTCCAGGAACCAAGGAGAGCACAGGGGTAGTGGGAGGGAAAGGGGGAAAAACTTCACAGTCACCTTCAAGACTTAGAAAAAAAAGAGAGAGGAGAAAATCAAAGACTAATCCTGAAAATTCTCCTTTAATCTTCCAGCTTCCAGACCTAGTTTCCCTTTCATCTAGGACTTCGAAGTTCTCTAGTTATTTTATAGTTAGTGAAACCATGAGGCTAAAGAAGGGAGGGGGGAGATTAAATTAATGAGCAGGTAAGCAGGTTTATTATTTCATCTGATCCTTCCTTCCTTCCTGCTAATTTCTTTGAGCCAATTTGGGAGGCAGAGCCTATCATGTTAATTCAGAGACAGACGCTATTGTATCCATGTTCATTCTGAAGCCATTTATCTTGAGGATATTAAAGATCCAATTTACATAGACACTATGTCACAGTAAGGGGTGTGTGTGTGTGTGTGTGTGTGTGTGTGTGTGTGTGTGTGTGTGCCTCTGTGTACTCACATACTCACTGCACAGTTGGGTTTTACGGGGATTGTAGTTTACAAGCCCTGAGAGAAGCCCCAATCTCTTACCCTTCCTTCCAAAACAACTGCATTTGTTAAACACCCATAACATTCTAGGCTTTATGCAAAGCTCTGGCGATACAAAGAAAGGCAAAAACATTCTCTGCCCTCATAAAGTTTGTAGTCTAATAATCAAGGCAACATGCAGCCAACTTTGTACAAAGAAGATGTACACAGGACAAATTGGAGGTAATCAGCAGAGGGAATACATGAAAGCCTTGCATGTGTTGGCAAAGCAGGTCCCAAAGGGGCTCCAGCAAGAGATGTGTCTCTGCCGTAATGTATTAAGGAGGATTGGGAAAGCCTTCCTATAGAAGGCGATATTTTAGCTGGGACTTGAAGGAAGCCAGTTAAGTCAGGAAGCAGTGATGAGGAGGGAAAGCATTCCAGGTGTGGGGACCAGTGAAAATGCTCATTGTTGAGAAATTGTTTTGTATGAGGAACAGAAAGAAGGCCAGAGTCACTGGAAGGCAGAATATGTGAGGGTGAGCAAGGTGTAAGAAGATTATAAAGATAGGAGGGGGCCAGACTATGGAGAGCTTTTTGTATCCCTGGCTCTTAATAAATGTTGATTGATTGACTGATCACCATAACCTTTTATATTTGATCCTGGAGGTGATAGGGCATCACTGGAATTTCTTTTAATGTCACTTAACTCCCCCTAGGTCATTGTTTCCTCATTCATAAAATGGGAGTGTTGGTCTTGATGATTTCTGAATCCTTTTCCAGCTCTAAATCTATCTTAATTATGCCCCACAATCTAGATAGAAAAAGCAAATAAAGAAGTAGGCCTATCCATTTCCACTGGTCTTTCCAATCAAACTCTGCATGTGTATAGAGGGAAAGTTCTGCATTCAAATCAAGAGATATGCGTTGGTGAAGTTGTGGACCCCAGAATCTCAGAATTGGTAAGACCTTGGTTGTCATTTAGTCCTAATCCTTCCCCAAAACATGTATCCTTTCTAAAACTTCCTTGATGAATGATCATCTACTGAGGAATGTAGGCTTGTAGTGAGATTCCACCAAAGCATCCCCTCTGCCCCCTTCTTCCAGACATTCTCAGCTAGGAGCTAGCCTAGGGAATGATACTGGCCTTTTAATCTCACCTTGCTTTGCTTTCTTTCTCACCTGTGATCCTCAGCTAGCTTCATCCATCAGTCAGTCCATCAATGAACATTTATCAGGTGCCTGGTGTTTCCCAGGCATTGTGCTGGGTGCTGGAAAGTCAGTCAACAAACATCTTTGGTCCTCTGACTGATTAAACCTTCTTTTCTCCCTTCACAAGTCTGGGAAGTTCTGTCATACAGGGTCAAGATAGGGATCCAAATCTAGACTCCCAACCAATTGTTCCTTTCTTTATGCCTCCTTCAGGGCTGGCTGCTTTAATCGGGCTGAGGCATGATGTTTTATCATTCAAGTCTGTCAAGAATCTGTTTCTTCTTCTTCCTTTTTTCCCCTTTGCAATCAAAACTTTGTTCCCATCTTCTCCCAAACTTAAAATGCTGTCCTTGAACTGAGAGGGTCCCTCACACATTAAACACATTGGCAACATGAAAGCCTTTCGTGTGTTGGCAAAGCAGGTCCCAGGGGAGCTCCAGCAAGAGATGTGTCTCTGCCGTAACACAAAGGGAAGCTTGTTTCTTGATGGAGTTGATCTGAGGCATAGGGTGAGGGAGTGGGGGAGGAAGAGAGGACAGGGAGCAGAGGGAAAGAAACCACTCCCAGACAGAATGCTTTGCTACTTGTTTGCAAAGAGGGGCAGCTTGTGAGGGATGGATTTTTCTTCATCACCAGCTGCTTCCTCCTGAGAGCAGGGCAAAGAGTACTTACTGCAAGGCAGCTCTGACCTGAGGTGGTGTGCTGTGGACCCAGGCTTTATCTACATTTTTAATTTTTATTTTTGGTTCCTAGAATTATATTCTAAGATAGAATATTGGCTCATGTTTACCTGATGGTTTAAATCAAGGCCTAAGATACTCATAACTTGCCTCTGGGATATTCTTTGGGGCTGGATCAAGGAACAATATTTCCAATTTGCTGACCATGGTATAACTTGCTGCTGGGGTCAGTCTGAAACAAAATAAACCCTCAGGACTCAGATCCTTCTCTGACCTATCTTATGTTCTGTAATGGAAAGAGGACCAGTTTTGGAGTCTAAGGATCTGGGTCAAAACTTAGCACTACCATTTACAAGGCATCTTATCCTTCTATCTTGGTTTTTTATCTATAAAATATTATATAATATATACATATATATATATATATACACACACACACACACACACACACACATATATATATATATATATAAATGTTGGTTATCTTATCTATAAAATGAGACATTCAATCTTATTAACCTCTATAGTCCCTTCTAACTCTTAAATGTATGATCCAAATTTGCCCCCAGGGCAGCTAGGTGGCTCAGTGAATGCTGGGACTTGGAGTCAGGAAGACATCTTCCTGAGTTCAAATCTGGCCTCAGACACTTACTAGCTATGTGACCCTGGGCAAATCACTTAACCCTGCTTGCCTCAGTTTCCTCATCTGTAAAATCAGCTGGAGTAGGAAATGGCAAACCACTCCAATATCTTTGCCAAGAAATCCCCAAATGGGATTACAAAGAGTCAGACACAACTAAAAATGACTGAACAATTTTGCACCCATCTTGTGAAGGTCAACTTTGTGGAAAGTGCAAAGGAAGTAAAGAGTCTACCTATCTCCACCTATCTTTCCAATCCAACCCCACCCAAGAGTTGGTTCAATAAAAGCAATGGGTTTTGGGTCAGGACACTTGGGTTGAAGTCCCAGCTCTGTTACTAGCTGTCTAATCATGAAAATCATTTGACCTTTCTGAGACTCTGTTCCCTATCTGTAAAATGGGAATAATGATATTTGCACTATTTATCTCATAGTATTTTCATAAGAAATTTGCCTTGTGAACTTTAAAACATATATGGGAAGATTTTTATAAGGCAGCACAGTGTAGCAGAAGGAACCCTGGATTGGCAGGAGGAAGACTTAAGTTTCTGTTCCAGTGTTTCTTATATTGAGTGATTATAGGTGAATGACTCAACTTCTCTAAAGTGACTTGCCATTTCCTACTCCAGCTCATTGTATAGATGAGGAAACTGAGGCAAGCAGGGTTAAGTGACTTGCCCAGGGTCACACAGCTAGGAAGCTAGCACTTAAAATAGCACTCTAAGGTTTGCAATGTACTTTACAACTATAGTGTCATTTTATCCTCGCAACAACCTTGGAAGTAGCTGCTATTATTATCCCCATTTTACAAATGAAGGAACAGATGCAGGCAGAAATTAAGTGACTGACCCAGGGACACACAGCTCCTAAGTGCCTGAGGCTGGATTTGGACCTGTGTCTTCCTGACCCCAAGTTCAGTGCTCCATCTACTGAGTCATTTAGCTGGTCCTGTGTAATAATATATATGTAGGATCAGCTAAACTGCCTGATAACAATACTTATGCTACATTTTTCACTGGCTGAAATAAAATGCAATGTAGGATTATAAAGGAAACCAATTATATTGAAAAACAGATGTAATTTTTTTTTCTGGTCCTACTTCACGGACTTCCTAATATCCATCCACAGCCCCTTTGGAGCTGTGTAGACCCCAGGTGGAGAAACCCCTACACTGTGGACACAGACCTGCCATGAAGAACGGGAGGGACTGGGAAAGCTTTCTAGATCTCCAGTTTTGCCTGCTTACTTTGGGCCTCCCATCCACAGGGGCCCCAGAGTAAACAGAGAGAACATGTGCTTCAGGCCATATGCTCCATCTTTCTCATTAAAATAGCTTTAATGGCTGAAAATTGAGAGGGAAAAATAATCTAGGGAAATGAGCTTTGGTCTGCTATGGCCCCTCCCTTGTACAGCATGGTTGCACTGAACTTCTCCCTTCTGCCTAGAGGCAGTGAGAAAGTTCTTTCTGTTCTCTGCTTCCTAGCATCACTCCCCCCCCCAATTCTCAGCTCCCTCCAATGGCAAAAGTCTGCCCCAAGATGGCCCAGGGTCCCCCTGTCTCAGCCTGCTCCCCTGCTGCATCTAGGAATCTTCTCACTGCCCCCAAAAGTTCACTCCCTGGGAAGGAGGTCATTCAGAGCCCTGAGCCTGGGGAAAAGTGGTCATGGGGACCCAGCCACAATGACCTCCCCCAGTTTCATTTTGAAATCTCCCTTCATACCCAGCATGGTCTCCCTTTGGAGAACACCAGCTCCTTTCTCTCTGATGACCCCTTGTTCTGAAGCTGTTTATCTGCTTTTCACCTCCTTGCGGGGATTCCTTCTCTCTGCCCAATTAGTGCCTTCCAGATAGTTCTCTCAGTCTAAGCGATCACTCCCACCTAACCTTTCACCTCCAGATTTTGCTTTCATACCCTTATAGGGAGATATCTGAGAAGTTTTTTTCCATTTCATCTTCCTTCTGCCTGATGCTCAAAAGCACTGTTGCCAGCTTCCAAATAAAAAGCAATTTAATTAAGGGCATTTTTCCAGTTTTTTTTTTTTAAAGGAAAACAAAAAAAAAAAGAGAGAGGGAGAGAGAGAATAGGTACTCTGACTCATGGTTCCTAATAGTATCTCTCCCCAAGGTAGCTTTATAGTACTTGAGGGAAGAGAAGAAGGGATATCATCTCTCTTCTTTTCTGAACCAGGTCAAACAGACCTTGACCTTGACCTTGTCTCCTCCTTCCATTCAATCCTGAGCCCTTTGGCCCTGTTCAGGCTAGGTTCCTTTCCCTGTTTCTTTGCCCTGGGATTCTATCCTCTAGTTCTCCCTTGGAATCCTGAATTTTTATAAAGTGACCCCAGGGAGGAACAAAAGAGGGTGTGGTCAGTACCTGGCAGTCCACTGTTAAAAGAAAGCCTTCCTCAAATAGGAAAACTAGGCAAAAGAACTCACAGACCCCAAGTGTATACCTTTGCTTTGTGTCCAGGCTTGACCTCTCTCCTGAATGCACATTCACTCCCTAATATTAATTGACAGGACCTTGGTGCTTCTAGATCTCTGTACTCACTGCCTCTCGGGCTTGGTGTATCCCTCCAGAGCATTAGTTTTGACCTTTGTTTGTTGCTAAAATCTCAGTTTCTTCTCCACTCCTAGGTTTCTTCTCTACCTTCCTTTTAGGTAGCACAGTACAGTGGAGAGAAGGTTAGAATGAAGGTCAAACCAGACTAGGGTTCAAATTCTACCTCTGATACCTCTGTTATCTGCTTTTTGTTTGATAATGAGCAAGTCACGTTACCTCTTTGAGACCAAGTTTCCTCATTTGTAAGATTGCAATAATTATAGTACCTGCTGCATGTGGTTGATAGACACATCAGGTTTGATTATTATCATAAATGGTTGCCATCCTCTTGGCCCAGTAAACCCTTCCCTGCATCTCCCAATGTAGCCTCCACATATTGATTTCTTGTCACTTTGATGTGTGGTTGTCTCCTGTTGTGTCTACTACAGTCTCTCCTGAAGGTCATGAAAGTGGATGGATCTTGACAAACCACTCCTGGGATGTGTAGCCTTAGGGTCATTTCCCATCTATAGGTTTCTGATACTGTAGGAAACATGGAGCCCAACGAAGAAGAGAGGAAATGGAGGATATAATTGCAAAGAATGAAATCATCCCTACTTCCAAGGAATCTACATTCTAACTGCGGACCAGTAAAAAAAATGGTCTGGGATAGCCTACAAACTAAAATCTTCCTTCTTATGAATCTGTGTAAGGTTAATGGGATATAAGATCTTCCCTGCCTATTAATAGGCCTCACATGGAGCCTTGACACAGAGCCAATTAGGCTCTGGGCCAAAAGGATCCCCACACCTTTCCAATTAAGTGCTGATTTCCAAGCTTCTCAGCACTCAGCCAATCAAGTCTTTCATTGGAAATGGTAAATATATTGTATTGCATGGAGGGAAAGGTGTGGGCAGAGAGAGCCACAGATCATGGGAAGACCTTGCCTAGAGGAACTTGCTTGTGGGGAGGCTTGAAGAATACTTGAGATGTCAGTGCTCCCTGGGATTGCCGATGAGTATCTTACTAAACCTTGCTTTTTTGGTATCCTAATAGCAATGTTCCAGATAAATACTTTGGTTTTGTCTTAGAGGCGGAGGGTCTGTTATATTTGGTGAACAAACCCTAGGAATACGTATGCATATTCATAGGAGCTGTTATGGGTATCACATTGGTGTTACAACTTGTTACCTTTCTGCCATCTTCTACCCTCATCCTCCATGACTCCTCTGAAGTATCTGACACACTAAGGACCGCCTTCTCTTCTGGATATGCTTTCCTCCCTGGGCTTTCATGACTCTGTTCTTGCTTGGTTTCCCTCCTATTTGTCTGACTGGTACTTCTCAACCTCTTTTGCTGAATCTTTATGTCACATCCACTAAGTGTGGGTGTCTCCCAGGGTTCTGTGCTGGGTGCCCCTTTTTTTTCTCTCTGTGCTCTCTCACTCAGGGATCTCATCGGCTCCCACATATCCAATTATCATCACTGTGCAGATAATTCTTAGATCTATTTTATTCAGACTTTGTGTCTCTCCTGAGGTTGAGATTGCCTGTTGAATATTTTTGACTGGATGTCCCCTAGGCACCTGAAACTCAATATATCCAAAATATAACTCATTGCTTTTTCCTCAAAACCCTCTCCTCTGCTGAGTTTACCTTTTACAGTCAACAGGACCTTCATCCTTCCAGTTGCTCATGTACACAATCTTCATTCCTCCTCACCTCATCCCTCTCACTTGCCAAATCTATCCACATAGCCACCACTCTAGGGACTCATCATCTCTCACTGGGACTATTGTAATAGCCTTCTAATTTCATTCCCTGCCTTGTATTACCCTACCCCAATCTATTCTTCACATTGCTGTAAAAATAATTTTCCTAAAGTGTAGGCATGACCACGTCAAACCCCTATTTAGTAAGATCTTGTGTCTCTCTGTAAACTCCAGATTTAAGTATAAAGTCCTTTGTTTGGTATTTAAAACTCTTTCCAATGTGGCTTCTTCATACTTTTCCAGTCTTCTTAAGTTCTACTCTTCTCTGCATACTCTACTCTTTAGCCATACTGGTCTTCTATTCCTTAAATACAAAAATATATCTCCCATCTCTGTGTCTTTGCATTGGTTGTTTCTTATGCTTGGAATAGTCTCCCTTTCAACCTCTTAGAATCCCTGGGTTCCTTTCAGACTTATCTCAAGAGCTGCCACTTCTAGGTTTTTCCTGGTTCCCCCTCCCCTCAACCCCAGTTGCTAGTACCATTCCCTCTAAAGTTATCTTCCATATGCTTTGTATTTATTATATATGTTCTAATTCATATAAGTTGTCTTCCTTACAAGAATTTAAGCTTCTTGAGGGCAGAGACCAGTTTTTTTTTCTTTGTATCCCCAGTGCTTAGCGCTATGTGCCTAGAACATAGTAATAAATGCTTGTTGATGAATAAATCTATGATCTATGCCAGCATTCATCCATTCTAGTAAGTAGCCCAACTTACTTACCTGACCCTCTCTATTGTCCTGTCCCATCACATTTCCTAGCCTTCAACCTATATTGATTTGACCATTCATTCACACAGGCCTTCTATTTACCAGCTATGAAGGCCCATGCTCTCCAACCCTTGTCTTTTGGTGGTTTTCATGGACTATACTCATAAGACTTGTTGACCAACTCTTTCCACCTAGTTATTGTACAAAAGTCTTACCATTTCCAAGCTACAGAACTGGTCAACTTAACTCACATTAGGTACTAGATTTTTTAAGAAATAGTTTTATGCTAAATAAGTGGGAGTATACTAGAATGCTATAGAATATATGTATATATATGCATACAGACACATGTACATATACACATATACATACTTACAGTTACATATACATGTTATATACACACACATACATGTATATTTGGCTGCTAGGTCAGCAGAAGCAATCTGACAATGAATTTCTGATGCAATCCCCAGCAGTGGCCCCTAAGAAAGGCTTTAGTCATTTATCTCAGCAAACTGGACAGCTACTTCCCATGTCTTCATCCTCACAGGCTAAATATTCCTGTTTCTTCTAGGGCAATAGTGTCCAACTTAAATAGAAATGGTCCATTGAACCACACATAAAGATAACGTTATCTCTGTTCCATTGTATTTTTATTTATTTTGTTAAATATTTCACAATTGCATTTTAATCTGCTTAGGCCATATAGAGGAATGCTGCATATGGTCTGCAGGCTGAGTGTTTGATGCCTCTGTTCTAGGGCATTCATTTTGGAGATAGCTCTACCAGGCCTTCCTTACTGTACTTCTGACTCTCTGGACACCATGTTCCTCCATGGCTTCTTTCTCTCCTCCCGAGGGCAGGGAATGTCTTTTTGCCTTGTGTTTGTATCCCTGGAACTTAGCACAGAGCCTGGAACCTACTGAGTGTCCAATAAATGCTTCTTGCCTTCATTGGCTTCAGCCATCGGTCACATGGCCCTGTTGTCATATTTTGGATACTCTCCAGTTTATTCATTATTCTTTGTAAAATATTGAATTCAGAACTGAACCCAATACACCAGAAGGAAAGGACTAAAGGACAAGGCCTTGATGCCTGGTCATTAGAACACTTGTGTGAATTAATGACCACATGGCTATGGGTTGAGGCAAGGGAATAGGGTTAGAAAGGAAAACAATTAAAGTGTCAAATAACCAGGATGGGTTGCTTAGTAAAATGGATGAATGTTGTCAGAAATCATAAATTTATCTACCAAAAACATAATATAATACAATGTATAATTGGACAGCCCAACCACCTCAGTAGGTTAGCTTGGCATGCTTCATTCCTGAGGGACAAAGTCTCCTTGTAAGTTGCTTGAAGCTTACTTGAAATCTTCATTTTGTCTTTGTAGCCCAATGCCTTACATGTTGTTGTTGTTGTCGGATCATAGATTTCGATTTGGAGGGGAACTCAGAATTTACTGAGTCTAACCCCCTCATTTTACAAAGGAGGAAACTGAGGCCCAAAGATTTACCTAGGGTCACACAACTCAATGACTGAAGCAGGATTTGAACCCAGAACTCCCTGACTCCATATTTAGTGCTCTATCCATTAGCTTCTGCTTTTTTTCCATAATAAATAATGCAATAATAGATACTTGTTGGCCTGGATTGAATGTTGGAAGACTTTAGCTCCCAAAATATCTGCTAGAAATCTCTCTGTCTCTCCCCGCCCCCCTCTCTGTCTTTCTTTCTCTTTCCCTCCCTCTCTTTTTCTCTCTCTGATAAATCAGGGCACATGAAAGAAATTCGATTTGCCTCATTGATAACTTCATCTTTCTGAAAGGAGAGAAAGCAGTGAGAACAACCACACTCCTAAGCCTGATTCTGACCCATAAGGCCTTGGGAAGTAGTAACCACACAATCACAGTGGTAGATAAATTAGGGAAAACTGTAAATAGTCAGAGGTATACTCCAGAATTTGAGGAGAGTGGACATTAGAGTTTAGAGTAAGGATGAGTAGGATCCCAATTCCTGAAGCTTTCAAAAGGGAGCCTGCCCAAGAGAAATGGAGGCTATTGATAACAAAATTTCAGTAATGCAATCACAATTGATCCCAATGAGGTGCCTGAACTGGATGCTGACTGCAGAACTTGGGTTTTAAAAGGACAAGTACAGGGATGGAAGTGAGGGTAGGCAAGTGCTGCTAAATACAAAAGAGCAGCAAGATCCTGGAAGAATAGTGTGAGGAAGGCTAAAGCTTGGTATGAGCTGAGCCTCCTGATAAATGCTACAGACAATACAAAGAGCCTTTTTTCAAATCCATGTTAGGGGGAAGTGGAAGATCAAGGGAGGGATAGGACCCCTGCTTGGTGTGGATGGGAAGGTGATAATGGACAATAGAGAGAAGGCGTAACTAATCAACTCTTGGATTTCTCTTCTGAGGAGAATAATATCCAGACCAGGAAGAATAGACTAAAAATGGCTAATAGAAAATTGAAACCCAAGATAAGTCAGGAGAAGATAAAAAAAAAGAAGTGAAAAACTGCCCTGGATAAGTTAGTCACCTGGCCTGGAAGAACCACATCCCAGGGAACTGAAAGAATTCAGGGGTGAAATTGCAGCTGCTAGTTATCATTGAGTCGAGGCAAGTGGAACTTTGGGACAGGAGGTGGACAAATGTTGGCTCTGATTCCAAAACCAGCAAAAAAAAAAGGTAAAAAAATCAAACTATAACCTGGTGATGTCTTGGTAAAACCATAGAACAAAATTAAGTTGAAGGGACAATTTGTGAACATGTAGCAAAAATGTGTGTGTGTGTGTGTGTATGCGTGTGTGTGTGCGTGCATGTGCGTGCACGCATGAGTGCCTATTATTGGGAGCCAGGGTGGATTCCTCAAGAAAGAGACAGACTAACCTAGTTTCCTTTTTTGACAGGAATACTAGACTGCTACTAGACTAGTATGGTCAAGGGAACATCATGGATATAGTACAGCATGGATATCGCGTTTTAGCAAAGCATGTAGCCAAAATGCTTATAATCAGCTCATCAAGATGGTGGGGGAGATATGGACTTCATGACATACTGTGATGTGGGCTTGATGACCAGACAGACCCAAAGAGTGCCAATCAATACCCATCTCAACCTGGAGGGAGGTCTCTAATGGAGTGTCCCAGGGATCTTTTCTTAATAACTTTTATTGATGAATTAGATGAAAACACAGATGGTATATTTATCAAATGTGACTCCAACATAGCAGGAATAGCTAATACATTGGATGATGGAATCCAGATCCCCAAAAGACCCTGATAAGCCAGAATGGAAAACTAAAACAAAATAAAACTTGTAGGAATCAATGCAATTCCTTATACTCAGACTTTAAAAAATCAACTATATAAGTGCAGGTTGGTTTCAAGAAAGCAATTAATATGTAAAAAAAAAAACCCTGAAGGTAGACCATAAGCTTCAAATGAGTTAGCTGTGTGATATGAAAGCCAAAGATCTAAAAACAGCTGAACTTGTTCCAAGGAAATACAATGTCCTGAACAAGAGAGATAAGTGTCTATCTGAAGTCTACCCTTGTCAGATCCAAATCTGGAGTGTGATGTCTTCATTTTAGAAGGGACATTGATTAGCTAGAACAGAAAAAGTTGAATAAGATGGTGAAGGGTCTTGAAATCATACTGTATGAGCATCAGTTGAAGGAAGTGGATACATCTAGTTTGGATGAGAGAAGACATTTATATTTTATCATATATAGCTTATATTTATTCAGTATACACTCATGAAGTATATGCTCTGGTTTCTCAGGCTCCACTTACACAGATGAATTGTATTCCCAGAGCATTGCTACTCAGTTTCCTGAATAACTTTATAGTTAGCCTTGGGGGACTGGGGGAGGCAGGGAGTAATGCTATATAGCTCCCAGACACCAACTGATGTGCTTTCGACCCAGATTATCAGCTGATTTCCATTAATCATTTGATTTTTGAAAAACAATATTTACTAAGGTAAGAAAAGTTGGGCACCCAGGTGGCACAATGGACCTGGTGTCAGGATGACCTGGATACAGATCTAGCCTCAGACACTTCCTACCTGTGTCACCCTGGGCAAGTCACCTACTCTGATTTCCTCAGTTTCCTTATCTGTAAAATGAACAGGAGAAGGAAATGGCAAACTATTTCAGTATCTATGCCAAGAAAACTCCAAATGGGGTCAGAAAGAGTCAGACATGACTGAAACTATTTAATTGTAGAACATCATACCAAGAACTGGAACAAATATGCCCCCTGGAAGTTTGTGACGTACTCTCCCATAAGTACGTGCAAAGTCCAAGGGAAAGTGGACTTAAGCTTAGAGATCACATGTACAAGGGACAACTCCTGGAAGTCCTCTTGCTAGAGTCCTTAGGATATTCCCCTTAGGTATGGGATAGCTTTTCTGCTTTGCTCTTTGTTGAGCTTTGAATTTATTTTCTTCTTCCTCTGTCCAGTCAACCTTTGGCTCTGGATACTGACACTGTTACTAGTCAATACTAACCTGAGGATGGTGCTAGGATCCTAATGGAATGGTGAGAAATCCAAAATCCTCCCAACACGCCAAAGCTCACAAGGTCTTCTGGAAGCAAGAGGGAGGGAATGGACAGAAAGACCTATTTCAAGGCTAAAGTGCTCCCTCTCTCCCTTCAAAGAGCCTCCTCAGAGGCAACTCGCTCTCTTTTCTCCATGCCAGACACTCAAATATCTTAGGTTTTCAAATAGCTCCTGGTTTTTTTTATAGGTCCCAGAGGTGGTAACCAAGTCCCTCAGCCAATCTGAACAGATTTCCTTTCATGCCTAGGGAGGTATTCAGGCCTTTCTCATAAGTAGTGAACAGTTGAGATTTGTTCTCATTTAATAAAATGTATCTTGGTTTAGTATTTTGACATGTATTTTATTTTATTGACTCTTATTTTAAATTGAGTGGGGGTAATATGACTGATTTATTAAAATGACTCTTAAGCATATACATGTATATATGCACACACATACACACATAAAAATACATGGAAGTTAGGTGGCACAGTGGATAGAGAATGAAGCCTGGAATCAGGAAGACCTGAATTCAAATCCAGACTCAGACACTGTTGTGTGACTCTATACAAGTCTCCTAACCCCTTTTGCCTCAGTTTCCTCATCTGTAAAATGAGCTGGAGAAGCAAATGGCAAACCACTCCAGTATCTTTGCCAAGAAAATCCCAAATGGGGTTATGGAGAGCTGGACAGGATTGAAATGATTCAACAACAACAATATACCTACATATTCTTGTCTCCCTTTTATAAGCTCTTTGTGAGTAGAAAATGTTTTATTTATTATCTAATGCATAGTATGCACTTATTAAATGAATATTGATTGATTAATTGAACTCGTGAGGTTCAGATACATTTGAACTGCAAACAGTCAATAAATTTTGCAAACAACATGCAAATTTATATCAGTCACAGTTCCATCCATCTCTACAATCCTGTGATCTCCCCTAAGATTTTGGATGATTAGCATAAACAACTTTGACACATTATATTTAAAAGCAGTAGTCTGGAGGCTGGGCCAGTGAATGACTTACCTTAGGAGGGGTAATGTGTAAGGAGGAAAGTCTAGCCTGAATGCCAGGTGCCCAGTTTTCCTGATGCCTGAGAAAACCATTTTCTTGACCCCTTTGCACGGGCCCTTGTGATACTTGGAAGGTAGAAGAAAAATAGGATCATAGATTTATAGAGGAATGAAAAAGCTTAAGAGCCTTCTAATCCAACTGCCTCCTTTTGCAAATTAAGGTACTGAGACTCAGGGAGAATAAGTGATTTGTCCACAGGTGATCAATAAAACCTAGATTTGGATCTTGGTCCTCTAATTCCAAATCTAGTGCTCTTTCTTTATTGCTTTCTGATGCCTTACTATGTCCCCTACCCTCATTTTTACCCCAAAACAAAAAGTAGAAGGAAAATATAAAATGCATATGACTCAGAAACACAACCCATATATGCCCATAAGAGGTGGCTTAAATGACTGGGAAAGTTCCTCTCTTCCATTCCATTCAAGTCTGGATTATCCTCAGGGTTCCCCAAATCTAATCAATGGTCAAGTAGGTTTTGATGGAGGCCATCTTATTTCTACCATCATTCCCTCTACCTTTCATGGTTTTTCTAAAGAAAGACCCCAAGCAGGAAGAGGAACAGCATAACCAGCCTAATTTCACACTCAATTATGAGGTTTTCATTTACTCTGTGTCTCTGTATGCTGGAGAATCCATATTTGGGTTGAACCATGAAGAATGTTTAATCAGAAACAATCCCTCCCATCCCTTCCTTTTACAGATGTAGAAACTGAAGCTTGTGGAGCTTAAAGGAATGACTTGTCCAAGGTCACATGGAGGGGTAACCATCAGAGGCAAAATTTGAATTCAGGTCCTCTGATTAGCATCAGACTAATGCAGCCCTGAAATGGGTGGAGAACTGGAGCATCCTGAAAGCTCTATTAGTTTGAACTCTGCAGTTCAAACTAAGCAAGGCCATATTTTCTACAATGCCATGCAGCCTTCCATACAAAATCAGATTTCTTAGAATCTCACTGAGTAGGTAAATAAGATCTTAAGCTTATAGAATTTAGAGCTGGAATTAACCTCAGACCATATAGTATAATGCATATATCCACAAATCTCGCTGGTAACAACCCACAAGTCGCCATCCAGCCTGTAAAAAGGAGCCTAATCTTCCCTGAAAGAGTTCATTTTGTTTTTGGGTAATTTTCATTATTAGTAAGGTTTTCCCTATTATCATTCAGTAAGAATCAGTGACTATGAAGAACTGAAAAACACGAAAGAAAATTTATTTGAACTGATACAGAATTAAGTAAGCAGAACCAGGAAAACAATAGCCATGATTATAACAATGTAGATGGGAAGACCATAAAACCAAAACATAGAACTCTATGTAATTTTAATGACCAAGTTTGACCCCAGAGAAAAGTTGAGAAATTACATCCCTCTTATTTCTTTGTAGAAGTGAGGGGCTATGTGTGTGGAATACCATATATGCTACTGGACTTGGTAAATGTATTAATAATTTGGTTTAGCTGAATTGATTTTTTTCTTTCTTTTTATTCTTTGTTACAAGGGATGGTTCTCTGGGGAGGGGAAGGAGGAAGAGGGGGATATATTTGGAAATGAAAGTGATGTAAAAACAAAACATATCAATAAAAGCAAACTAAAAAAAGAAGAAAGTTTTTCCTTACCTCAGGCCCAAATTTGCTTCTTTGAAACTTCTATCCATCACTCTTAGTTCTTCCCTCTAGGGCCAAACAGAACAAAATGATTCCTTTTCCCACATTACAACCCTTCAAATACTTAAAGACAGCTGTCACCACCCGCCCCTCCTACCACTGTCTTTTGTTTTCCAGGCTAAACATCCTCAGTTACTTCAATTGAACCTCATATCATATGGTGTGGGTTTGGAGCCCTTCACTATTCTGTTTGCCCTCCCCTGGGCACCTACCAACTTATCAATGTCCTTCCCAAAATACGTGACTTAGAACTGCTATTTAATTTTAGCAATATTGACCCACAGTGTACCTTGAGCATGGAGATCCAATCTGCCACTGTCTGTGCTGGTGTGGAAGGGGAGTGCTATTTGGTGAACATACTGACTATACTTTTATCCAAGTCATTGCTAAAATTATTTACTAGCACAGGGTCAAGTTCAGATCCCTTGTGCGCTTCATTAAAGAACCCCCTTCTAAACTGACATCAACCCAATGACAACTACCCTTTGCAACAGGTCATTCTAGAAGCAGTCCTTAATAGTTCAAACACTGATGATGTTCTCCTGACTCTATGCTTGGTGATCATGCTATTTTCTATGACTAGAACGTCCTCCTCCCCCTCTTTCACTGTTATATTTCTGCTCATTTTTTTGTTTGTTTGTTTTGGAGGCAATCAGGGTTAAGTGGCTTGCCCAGTGTAACATAGCTAGTAAGTGTCTGAGAGCGGATTTGAACTCAGGCCTTCCTCACTCTCTAGAGTGGTACTCTGTCCATTGCACCACCTAGCTGCCCCCCTCTTTCCTCTTTCTCTATTTAGAGTATATTACCACATACAGTTATCCCTTCCACATCATGGAGGTTAAGGGTATGGCACCCCCATGATTTGGAAAATTTGAGTAAAATTTTTTGGCCCTCCTCCCTTCATACAAGAGAAGAAGTGTGGATTATTATGGTATTAAAAGATAAAATATATTGATATTATGCAGTATTACACATATATTTTACGTATTTCTTTCTCTCTCTTTTTCTCTTTCTTTTTCTTCCTTCCTTCCTTCCTTCCTTCCTTGCTTTTTGGAGGGGGGGAAGGCAGGGCAATTGGGGTTAAGCGACTTGTCTAAGGTCACACAGCTAGTAAGTGTTAAGTGTCTGAGGTTGGATTTGAACTCAGGTCCTCCTGATTTCAGGGCCAGTGTTCTATATTGCACCACCCCATATTTTATGCATTTCTGAGTTTCTAAAGTTTTCTGTGTGATCTGCTGTTCTTTGTGTGTCATCAACATCTAAAAAGATAGAGGAAGTGAGGGAAAAGAGGGAATGGGGAGAGAGACAGGGAGAGAAAAGGGACTGGGGTTTTTTGACCTATTTTTGTACCTCCAGAGCTTAGTAAGGATAGCAAAGGACTTGCTCAGTTGTTTTAGCCATGTCTGACTCTTCATGACCCCATTTGGGATTTTTTTTAGCAAAGATACTGAAGTGATTTGCCATTTCCTTCTCCAGCTCATTTTAGAGATGGGGAAAATGAGGCAAATAGGGTTAAGTGATTTGCTCAGGATCATGCAGTTAAAATCCAACTCAAGCACTGCTTCCTACAGAAAGCCCTTCCTGATATCCTCTGTCAGTAACACATTTTCTCCCTCAGCTTTCTCATAACACTTTGCTTTGAACCATTTTCCTTAATATATAATGTAATTCTGTAGGTAGCAGTTACAGGGTCTGTGTTTGTGTATTGTCCCTGTTGACCTATGATGTGCACATTTTCTCTCTTATTTTTTTGAAAATCAGGATAACATTTGCCCTTTTCTAGCTTTTTTACTTCTCATATTCTCTGTGATCTCTCAAACATTATTGATAGCAGCTCAGCAATCACTTTTGACAGGACTCTTAGTACCCAAGGACATAGTGTATCTGGGCCTGGTGACTTGAACTCATCAAGGACAACTAGATGCTCTCTCATTATCTTCTCCCTTATCTTGGGCATCAACTCCCTGTTAACCACCTTTATTCTCTCCTTTCCACTCCTTGGCAGAGAGAACAGAAGCAAAATAATAGATGAACAGCTATGTCTTCTCTCTATTCTCATCATTCTATCCTCTCAGAGCAATGGCCCTAAACCTTCTTTAGTCCTCCTCTTTTCCTTAATATAGCCTTTTAAGAAAGTTATTGGATTTGGAGGGATATCTTTAGTTCCTTAGTTTTCCCTGCTGGCCTCAACACATTCTAAGATTCAGCATTCCTGACACTATTCTTACAGTAACATGCTATGCTTTGGCATTCATCCTATATTATTACTTAACGTTATTTCACAAATGAGGAAATGAAGTGAGAAACTGAAGTTTTTATAGGTAACTAAGAGTAGGGGTGAGACTTGAATCCAACTCTTTCTGGACTCTAAGTTACGTACTTTTTATCCTTTACCATACTATTTCATCTTAAATAGCAGCTTGTTCAGTGACACCCTCTTTCTTCCACCATAGATCCACCTCACCCCCACCACTGGGGTCTCTGGCCAGTCATCTGCCTGGAATTCAAGGAGGGGGTCCAGGAGATCACTGCTGATGAATTGTATTCTGAGATGACTCTGACTCCAGCATCCCATTTGACACTTTCAGGCCTCTCATGGTTGCATCTGATGTAGTTTATCTTTTCTGAGTACCATTATCTGAGGGTTTCTGATAGATCCCTTAGACCTGATGATCAAAGGCGCCAGTGTCTAACTAGGAGGCTCATATCTTTAGGAAAGGAAAAGAAGGTGAGAAAGGGTTAGGTGTAAGAGGCAGCAGGTGTTAAATGGAGTGAAAATGTGAGACTGTTTTTAGTGTAGTGGGAAAAGATTTTGAATCAGATCTGAATTTTAATCTTGGCTTTGATTCTACTTAAGTCACCTTGAGTAAGCCATTTAACTTCTTTGTGCCTCCATTTCCTCATCTCTAAAATGTTCCCTCCCAAGTATAAATACATGATACTATAATAACTCAGTTTCCTCACCTGTAAATTTGGGGTAATAATATCTACTCTCTCTATCTCAAGTGGTGGGAAAGGCACTACGCAAACCTCCAAGAAATATGACAATGTAAGTTATTATTCCAGTTTGTTCAATGGGCCATAATGGCACACTTCTCCAGTCTAGACAGAGAAAAATAGCTGGATCAGATGGCTTCTCTATAAAGGAAGGTCAACTGCCTGACCTCCACAGTCATGTTTCTAGAGAGAGGCAGATGGAAAGGGAAGGAAGGAATACTCTGTGATACTGTTATCCAAAACTTTGGAGGGATCTGCAATCTCATCAAGGCAGGTGCTCTCACCAGTGGTACAGAACACAGTCCAGCCAAGCCTTCTTGTCCTTTTCCATATCCTTCCCAAAATCCACACAGGGTCTTCCTTGGAGAAGCATTCCACAGGTACCAGAACAGGACATGATCTGTCTATGTGGCATCCCTCAATAACCAATAGATTGGATTAATAATCACTCGCAATTTAAGCATGCAATTGTAGTTGTCCCCATTTGTGTATGGGGAGACTGAGTTTCTAAAGACTCAAGTTAATTCACTTGCCCAAGGTCACAGTTATTGAGTTCCCATCTCTAAGACCCAAATTCTTTCTCCTACAGCAAAATAGTATGCTTGAGTCTTCAAAGTTATTTTGCCAGAGTCGTTGTGCCTCATTATCCCTGCCCCTAGCATAAATATTAAAGAAGAGGCATTAATATCTGCTTTGCCACCGTACTTGAAGGATCATGGGACTGTTTCATCTGACGTGCAGATTCAACTTTCCTTATGTAATTGTCTCCCCCAATAGAAGGTGAGCTCCTTGAGAGCAGGGACTGCCTTATTTTTCTGTTAGTATCATCAATGTTTATCACAGTGCTTTCTACATAGTAAGCATTTAATAAATGCTTGTTTCATATGCATACATGCATGCATTCATTCATTCATTCCTAGGAATAATTATCAGTAGCCCTTATGTTTAGTAGAAAAATGATAAAGAACCACATCTTGACTAATTCCCCCTTCAGTAAACTTTAATGTTTACATTTATAGAGAATATGGCACCACTAATTCCCTAAACAGTGGATGATAGGCGAGGGAGGATGAGGTAATAGTCCTTGGGTCGTAGCCCTGGGTCTGCTATTAACTAACCGTAAGACTCGAAGGGCCTCAGTCAGTCCACAAACATTTTACAAATGAAGAAACTGAGTCCACAAACATTTATTAAGCACCTCCTGTGTGCAAGGCACTGGGGACACAAAGAAAGACAAAAGACAGTCCCTGCTCTTGATAAGCTCTCAGGGAAGCAACGACATACAAACAAGCTACCTGAGATATTCTGGAGATCATTGACAGAGGGCAGGCATCAGAGATAAGAGGGATCAAAAGAGGCTTCCTACAGAAAGAGGGATTTTAGCTGGGACTTGAAAGAAGACATGAGGTGGATGTAAGGAGGGAATTCCAGGCTTGGGACATAGTCAACGGAGGACATAGCCCAGCTGGGAGACAGTGTGTCTTGTGCAAGGCACGGAAAGGAAGCCATGTCACAGTACAAGGAGGGTATAAGTAAGATGGGAAAAGACTGGAAAAAACATGAAGGGGCCAAGTTATGAAAAGCTTTGAATGTCAAAGGATTTTATCCTAGAGTGATAGGGAGCCATTAAAGTTTATTGAATAGGGGAATGACATGGTCACACTTGTGCCTTGGGAAGATCAGTTTGACAGCTGAGACAGGTTGGACCTTTCTGGGCCTCAGTTTTTTCATTTGTAAAATGAAAGAGTGGGACTATGGGATCTCCAAGGTCCTTTCAGTCCTATATCCTATGAGTTTATGATTCCATGACATATATATATATATATATATATGGCCTATTTGGTTTTAGAATGAAACCTATTACATTTTTTTCCAGAAGATTTATTTTCCTAATTCCATTTGACTTGGGCTGATATTAAAATGAATATGTATGACCTAGACACATACCATCTGAAGGCATGTGGAGGTGATCCAGACACAAGATAGGTCCACAGGTGATTCAGAAAAGCTGGTGTGAAAGCAAAACGATAGTGCTCATGGATAAACCACAGTCAGACAATTGAGCCATGCCTATAACGGAAGCATGCTAAGTTCCTCTTATAGGCCCTACAAAATGAGGGGCCTGGATTTCATGCCCCCTAAGGTCCCTTACACTTGGCACTGATTGAGGCCTTCATTCTCAAGGATGCCCAGACCCAGTGGTCAAATCAAAAGGGACCTTAAAAATCACCTGCTCTAAGCACTGAAGTTTATAGATGAGGAAAGTGACTTGCTTTCTCCTATGATAGGTTAGTGACAGAATCAGGAATAATAAAGGGGGAAAGAGAAGGAAAGATGGGAAATAAGCATTGGAACAGCACATGGGTGTCAGGCATTGTGTTATATGCTTTTCACAAATATTTCATTTGATCTTCACAATAAGCCTATGATGTAGGTGTTGTAATTATTACTATTTTATTATTATTATTTTTATAATTCATAACTCCCAGGGTTTGTAAGGCACTTAGCACATTGTTGTTATTTAGTCATTTCTGTCATGTTTGACTCTCCATGACCCCATTTGGGGTTTTCTTGGCAAAGATGCTGTAGTGGTTTGATGTTTCCTTCTCCACCTCATTTTACAGATGAGGAAACTGAGGAAAACAGAGGCTAAGTACCTTGCCCAGAGTCACACAACTAGTAAGTGTCTGAGGCTAGACTTTCTGATTCCAGGCCTAGCACACTATCCTTTGTGCTACCTGCTACCTCATAAACTCTTCTTAATGATTTTGATGATAATGATGGTAAGAATAACAATTTAATAACTAGTATTTATGTAGCACTTTAAGGTTTACAAATGCACTTTCTATGTTACCTCATTTGGCCTTCACCACAGCCCTGTGGGGGATGTCCTATTATAAGCACCATTCTATAGATTAGGAAACTGAGGCTAAGATTAAGTGTTTTGCCCAGAATCACACAGCTGGAATGCATCTGAAGCATGATTTGAACTCAGGTTTTCCTGACTCCTAGTTCAACACTCTATGAGCTGGTAGGTGGTAGATAGAGCACAGTCCTGAGTTCAAATCCAGCCTTGGACACTTTCTAGCTGTGTGACTCTAGGCAAGTCACTTAACTCTGTTTCTCTCATTTTCCTCATCTGTAAAATTAACTGAAAGAAATGGCAAGCCACTCTAGTATCTTTGCCAAGAAAACCCCAAATGGGTTCACAAAGAGTCAGACACAATTGAGAGGAGTGAACAATACAAGTTCAGCACTCTAGCCTCTGTTCTACCTAGATTACCAGAGTGTAGACCTTCCTGACACCCAGCCTAGTTCATGCACCTCTGTACCATGCTTCATCTTCGGGCAAGGGATAGGTAGGAAAGGATAAGCAACATTTGAAGGGTAAGTTCCATAGAAGGGGGCTATTTCTCCCCTGTCTCTCCTCTTTATGCTTCCCTCCTCCCTCTTCCTTTATCTATCCCCCATTCCCTTCAACCAGCAGCCATTTTCTTTGTCCTTTCCCAGAACGTGCAAGGCCAAGCCATGAAATGAGAAGGTGATGACTTTCAAGCAGATAAAAGAAAACCCCTCTTTTCCCAGCAGATAATTAATTTGCGTCACTTGCTGGTCATGGAACATAATTGAGGCCAAGAGCTTAAGAAGGACCTGGGATGGATTAGACACGTATTCATAACAAGAGGAATGGTATCAGTCACTCAATGTGCCTATCCCTGGAGGGGGTAGGGGGCTGCTTCCTGAGCCTTCTGCTGGGGATGGATGAGAGCTCGCTACCCAATTAAGAGGCTTTATCCAGGTAGGGTGTTCCTTTATTTCACAGAATCATTGACTCAGAACAGCAGAGCCAGATGGGACCTCGGTGATCATTTACCCAACTTGTTTTACAGATCCGGGCCCCGAGGCCCAGGATGGTGAGGCAGCTCTGTCCCAATCACACAGGGAAGTTAATGGGGGACCTGGGACTCTACCTCGGGCCTCCTGACTCTCAGGATAGAAGTCTTTCCACTCTATCATGCCAAGAACAGAAGGGCAGGGTCCCACACTGCTGGGGGCTCTTGTTACCCTAACTTGTTGGTCTAATGGGTTCTGCACAAAATAGAATCTAGAGACATGGCCTTGGCCCTCTTGGGGCTTACCATCCAAGCCACCTGGTCTCTGGAGCACTAGATGTGAAAAAAGTCTAGAAAAGTAGACCAGGAAGAAAAAGACCTCGGCTCTATTCCCAGCTGTGCCAAAAACAAGCTATGCATCCTTGGATGCTCACCTCCCCTCTCTGTACCTGTCTCTTCACTTGTGAATTTGAAGGGATGAGATTAAATAACTCCTAGTGACCCTTCCAGTCCGGATATGGCATGAGTCTGTGGAGTGGACAAGAAGTAGCCATCTCACGGATAACTGCAAACGAGTGGCTAATCAGAACAGAGAAGGTCTTTTTTGTTTGTTTGGTCACACAATTCATGCTCTTTCTGTTCTCATTGTGTGATTTTGCTTTGTTTTCCCAAAGATTAGTCTTCTCAATTAAGCTTGGTTTTAGACTGAGATGAAAACCAGTCTCCATTCTCTGTATAAACACAACCTATGGGAGTGCAGAAGCAACCTGGAAACATGGAGATGGAAAGATGGACAGAGAGACAGGGACAGAGAGACACAGAGAGAGAGAGAGAGAGAGAGAGAGAGAGAGAGAGAGAGAGAGAGAGAGAGAGAGAGAGAGGAGAGGAGAGGAAAAGAGGAGAGACAGACAAAGAGAAAGAGAAAGATCAGAGAGAGGAAAGAGAGGAGGACAGAGAAGAGACAGAGACAGAGGAAGGAGAGAAGGGAGAGACAGAGACAGAAAGAGAAGAAAAAGAAGAGGAGATGAGAGAAAGATGAAAGAGAGGAGAGGGAAGAGAGGGGAGTAGAGGAGAAGAGAAGAAAGGGGAGGGGAGGAGAGGAGAGGAGAAGAGAGGAGAAGAGAAGAGAAAGAGGGAGGGAGAGAGAGAGATGGGGAGAGAGAGAAGAAGGGAGGTAGAGAGGGAGAGAGAGATGGGGCAGAGAGAGATGGGGAGAGAGAGAAGAAGGGAGGTAGAGAGAGAGAGAAAACTTACTGCAGACAGTCTACTCAATCTGTGAGTAAAATTCCCAGATGGATAATTGAGAGTTGATATGATGATGTAGTCCAAAAAGGTCCCTAAAATCTTGTGTACAAACCTGCTCTTCCCATGATTAAGGGGACTTTGTCCTTATTTAATGTAAAAAGCACTAGAAAAATTCCATGAACAAGTGTTACCCTTTAACTCACTTTTAGGTGTCTGATATCCAAGGACAAGGAGCAACGACAGAGGTTAGGGCAGGCAAAGGGCTACTTGGGTGGACAGCTTTATTTCACAGACTTCTATTGGACCATTCACCTCTGCCCACCCAATGGGCAGTGCAATTTACAGAAGATTCTTGGGTCATGAAGTTCTAAAAAGTAACTGTTTTTGTTCAGTTAAGACCTGAGGCTGTTTTTGTGAACAGGATGAAAGGATGTAGGCTAGATGGTAATGAGGCTCACTTGCTGATTGGTGAGTTGTTGCCTGGGGCTGCCACATCTTGAGGAACCCCAGTCAAGCTGTTTGTTTCACCCCTAGCGCTCTCTCTGGTCTGCTCCACCTGCACACTGGCTTTCTTACTCTGGCAAAAGTAACCTCAATATATCCTTCCTCCTTCTTCCCATCCTTCCCATCATATTCAGCTCTACTTTATTAGAATGTAAATTCCCTGAGTTTACTTAGGCAGCCAGATATCACAGCTGATAGAGCACTGGGCCTGGAATCAGGGCAGACCTGAGTTTAAATGTGACCTCAGACACGTAATAGCTATATGACCTTGGTCAAGTCACTTAACCCCATTTGCCTCAGTTTTCTTATCTGTAAAATAAGCTGGAGAAAGAAATGACAAACTCCTCTAATATCTTTACCAAGAAAACCCCAAATAGGGTCAGGGAAGGTCAACCATGACTGAACAACAAACTCCTTAAGAGTAAGGACTGTTTCATTTGTTTGTTATTAAAACTCCAGTACTTGGTACACTGATTGGGACACAGTAAGCAATTAATAAATGCCCTATCTATCTATCTATCTATCTATCTATCTATCTATCTATCTATCTATCTATCATCTAAGCACTCTCACCTTAGCTACCTAATACAATTAAGTGGATTCAAAACTGGCCTAATAATCTCTCTCTCTCTCTCTCTCTCTCTCTCTCTCCTTTTCTTTCTCTCTTTCTCTTAGTCTCTCTCTTTTGCTCCTCTTCTCTCTCTCTGTCTCTCTCTGTTTCTGTCTCTCTTTCATCTACCTAATACAATTAAGCAGATTACAAACTATTTTTTAATAATAAGTCAAGACAAAAAGTGGTCATTAATGATGCCATTTCCACTTGAAGAAAGGCTTCTCGTGGCAAGCTCAAGGATTCAGATCCTTGGCCCGTGCTGTCTAACTTCTTTATTGCTGACTTGAATGAAGGGATACATGATGTGCTTATCAGATTTGGCGATGACACAAAGCTGGGCTAGCAAATACCTTGGATGATATAGTCAGGAGACAAAAGTATCCCAACAAGCTAGAATGAAGGGCTGACTCAAAGAAAAATCAAACATAAAATTGAAAAGACTTGTGATTTTATTGATGCAGGGAACTTCCAACAAATAACCTTTGCAATGTATAGGCTTGCAGAATTACTCAGGTCAAGGCAAGGGTGGTTTACCCAAGGCCTTAGAGCCAACGTGTCAGAGGAAGAACTTGGACCTTCGTCTTCTTGCCTGCAGGTCTGTCTCTCTACCCACTAAATTATGGCTTCCTTGCTGAGATGAAATTCAGTAGAAATAAATGTAAAATCCCCAACTTGGGTTAAAAAACAACAATTATACAAGTCTATATAGAGGAGGCATTTCTGTCCCTTGAATTGCGTGAGAGAGAGCTGGGTGTTTTGATGGACTGCAAGCTCAGCTAGATGGTGCAGTGGATAGAGTGCCAGGCTTCCTGGAGTCAGGAAGACTCATCTTTCTGGCCTCAGACACTTACTATCGATGTGACCTTGGGCAAGTCACTTAAACCTGTTTGCCTCAGTTTCCTTATATCCAAAATGAGCTGGAAAAGGAAATGGCAAACCACTCCAGTATCTTTGCCAAGAAAACCCCAGATGGGATTATGAAGAGTCAACCACAACTGAAATCAACTCAACAAGAAGAAGTTCAACATAATTCCACAGTGTGATATGACCGCTACACACACACACACACACACACAGAGTCTCAGGCTGAATGGATAGAAACATAATACAAAAAGTCTAAAAGTTCTCTACCATGGCAATCAGTGTTGGATAGATACATCTCAAAGAATTCAAAGGCAGAAAAAAATGCCCTCTATATAACAATAAAAATTCATAACAGCACTTTTTTGTGTCGTTATGAAAAAAAATAGAAAAAACTGGAAGCAAAGTGGGTGCCCATAAATTGGGGAATCACTAAACAAATTATAGTAAGCAATGGTAGTGAATTATCATTGTACCATAATAAATAATGATTTTGGAATTCAGAGAAAGAGCAGAATCAATCAACTATTAGCACCTACTATGTTCTAGGCTCAGTGTTTTGTATCCTTGGGGATTGTTGTTATTGTTGTTGTTGTTGAGTTGTTCAGAAAGGACACAACACTGGAAGTGTAGGCATGCACATAGGACAGCATCCCTCTCACCATAGTAGGGTCTGTGAGAGGGGAGGCTTTCCCAGACTCTTGCCAATGCCCATTCATAAAGCTCTGGTACATTTAGTGACTCGGTTACTCAGCAATGTAACATCCCTCTATAACAGACTTCTAGACTCTTTCCATGACATTGTTCCAGTAGTGCTCTGCTTCCTGCTGGGGTCAGGTGGATTGCTGGCCCTCCTTCTTCCTGTCCCCAGGAGACCTCCTGGCTGGGGACTCCACCTAGTTGGTATTTGGTCAACAAATAGTCAACTAGATATTTTTTTCCTTTTGATTCTTCTAGTCACTTTGTTCTTCATGGTATAATATTTGGTATGTGACCCTGAGTGTCTGGTTAATAGAGGTAAGAAAGGCAAAAAGGACACAATTCTAAATTTTGAAGGCATTCCCTTCTGGCAACCAGTCTTTATACTCTACCACTGGCCCTTCATGGAAAAATTGGGGGTGGGGGAGTAGAGGCTAGTTGGAAAAAAAATTCCAAGAAGGCTGAAAAAATTGTTACATATTTTAGAGGAAAGGGAAGGGTTTGATCAGAAAGGAACCTTTTGCAAATGTGATTTCAATTCAATTATATAGCAATTTAAAGTTTGCAAGTTTTAGTAAAGTTGTTAACTCAAAGAAAATAAGTTCAATTAAGTTTTAGTTTCTTTAGCTTGATGAATAAAAGTAAGGTCCTTTTATGGCTGATTATTTGATAAATATCTATCTTTTAAAAACTTAAAAATCCTTCTACACTCTAATGAAATGTTCTGTATGTCTCTATGATCAGGAGCACAGTATATACAATGAGTACAAAGATATAGATAGAAACAGCACTAAACCTCATAGGACTCAGGTCAATAATGATGACCAGTCTCAGTCCCAGGGAACAGATGATGAAGCACATTTCTCTCTTTTAGGTAGAATGGTAGAGGACTATGGGTGCTATAATTTCACATGGAATACAATGAAATATTGTATACATTATCGGGGGCAGCTAGGTGGTTTAGTGGATAGAGCACTGGGCCTGAAGTCTGAAAGATCTGAGTTCAAATAGGGCCTCAGACATTTGCTAACTGTGTGACTCTGGCAAGTCACTTAACCTTTATTTGCCTTAGTAGCTCATCTGTAAGATGGAGACCTACTGAAGAAGAAAATGGCAAGCCACTCCAGTAATTTCATCAAGAAAACCACATGGACTTTGTCTACCAGCTCATGGAAAGTTGGACATAACTAACCAGCAACAACATACATTATCAGCCAGAGTTGTAAGTTGATTTTGCTTAACTGTTTTCCTTTGTTAACATAGAGAAGATTTACATGATATGGAATGAGGTCTCCATAAAGGAAATAACCGTAGTATGAAAAACAAAGGACACCAGTAATACTAAAAAAATACCTGGAGAAAGAGCAACCAGAACAAGGGTAATGATAGTTCTATTACCTTTTTTTTTTTTTTTTAAGCAATCAGGGTTAAGTAACTTGCTCAAGGTTACATGGCCAGTTATTTCTGGGTGTGGTGTTGAGTATGGAAGCCCAGATTTGATCCCCAGGTCATCCTGACACTGGAGCCGGTGCTCTTACTCACTGAGCCACCTGGCCACTCCTAAGCAATTGGGGTTAAGTAGCTTGCTCAAGGTTACGCTTTCCATTACCTTTTGTTCTGATCAAGTTGCATTGGCAATATTATGTTCACTCCTAGGTGCCACATTTGAGGAAGGACATTGTTTTGCAAACTTTAAATAGCTATATAAATGCTCCATAGTATTATTTATTGTTATTGTTATTTCCAAAGGAAGTCACCAGGTGATTAGATGATTGGGGACATACAATACAGAGGATGGTTGAAGGAAGTGAAGTTTAGTATGAGAAAGAAGACTTAGGGGAAACAGAAGAGCAATCTTCAGTCTTTGATGACTTGTCATGTGGACTTTTTCTGCTTGGACCCAGAAGGCAGAACTAGATACAATAAATAGAGCCTGAAAAAGAGACCAATATAAACTTGGTGGAGGGGGGTGGGGATCACTATTAATTAGAGCTGTCCCCAAAGTGGAATAGACTGCCTGAGGAGAGGGTGTGTTCCCTTTAGCTAGAGGTCTTCAGGCAAAGGCTGCATGGCCATTTGTCAGGTCCATCCTAAATGACTTTTTTACTCACATATGCATGAGACTAAATGACCTGTGGGGTCATTTCCAACTCTGAGATTCTGAGTTTTGGAGTATCTCCAGCACTCTCAGTGTGAATGAGGTCATTGTCTTCTCATTTGGCTATTTACTCATATGTTATAGTAGTTAGAATCAGCCTTGGGGCCAGGAAGACCTGGTTTCAGGTTCTTCTTCTGCCATATACTTGCTGCGTCACCATAGGCAAACCATTTAACCTCTCAGTACTCTAGGCAACTTTCCAGTACTGTGAGTTGTAGAGAAGGTAGCCATCTGCATGAGTAAGAGGAGCTCCTTCTTCTGGTAGTTCTCCATAGCAATGAAATCATCCAAGTACCTATCATCCACCTAGACTGGAAACTCTTTTCAGGCAAACTTTTCATGTCTGATCCTTTGAGGATATAAAGATTTGCATATTTGATCCTTTGAGGATGCCTTATATAGACCTGTCATATTCCCCACACCCAGTATAAGAGCTCTGGGCACCCAGCAGGTAACCATTTATTAACCTATTTATCAATTGCTCAGTTATGCCAGGAAGGGCAGATACTTATTGCAGCTGTTTTGTCCTCCACGTGGGTTCATTTCCACATTTAAAGAGTTGGAGCATTATTATATTATCACATTATGCAAACCAAATACCCCAAGAAGACTGATAGTTAACAAACAGACTAGTAGATTAGGGATTGCCTGTGGGACTGGTCCTAATCAACCAGCCTACTTATCTGCCTGTGATCAGGGCCTTGAATCTTTATCATTCAGCGGAGAGAAGCAACATACCAGGTTCCCAGAGGAGCAGAACAGGATTTCAATTACATATCATTTTTTTTATCACTTCACTGAAATAACATGGGCTCCCTGGCTCTAAATTGCTAAAACCCAGTTTAAGTTAAGGAGACAAATAGACACTAATTACAGAGGAGAGAGAGAGAAGTCCGAAGCATCAGACTAAGAGAAGCTCTGTGTGTGTGTGTGTGTGTAGTGAGGAGAAATAGAGGTTTCTCCATCAGCATGAGGTTAGCTCCCCAAAGGATCACGGGGAGGATAGCTAGACACTACATGTATAGTGGAGCTGACCACCCCAATGGCCAATTAGTGGCAGGGCTAGAAGAAACAAAGCTTGAAGATCCTAGAGAATTTAGTTCAGAGGAGTTTTAGGACAATGGAATAAGCTGATCTGAAAGTAAGAGGTACAGTAGAGTGGAAAGAAAATTTTCCCTAGGAATCAAAGGACTTGGGTTCAAGTTCTGTCTTTGAAGCCCTCTGTGGAGGCTTGGGTGAGTCCTTTAACCTCTCTTGTCTTTGATTTCCTCAAATAGAGAATAGTAGAGTGGAGTTAGATGGCCTTTAAGGGCCCTTCCAGCTTGAAAGCCCCTAAGGGTCACCACAGTGCCTTGTATATAATAGACTGGACCTCACCATGGAATCTAAGAACTAACTGAAAGGCACTCAGAGATCAGCTCCTCTAACTTCCTCATTTTAAAGATGATCAGCCTGACATGCAGAGAAGAGAAATGACTTTCCCAAAGTAACTGCAGCAGCAGCAGTAGTAGTAATAGTAGGATAGTAGTAGTAGTAATAGCAGCTACAATTTCTCCATTTCTTACAAATACTTTCTTCACAGACACCTGAAAGGTTACTAATGTAAGCACTATTGTTGTTCAGCTGTTTCAGTTGTATATGACTCTTTGTGATCCCACTGGGGGTTTTCTTGGTAAAGAGAGTAGAGAATTTTGCCATTTCCTTCTCCAGCTCATTTTACAGCTGAGGAAACTGAGGCAAACAGGGTCAAGCGACTCATCCAGAGTCACACAGCTGTTAAGTATCTAAAGTTGGATTTGAACTCAAGTCTTTCTTATTCCATACCTGGTACTCTATCCGTTGTACCACCTAGTTTCCCCAAGCACTAATGCCTCTAATGTAAAGAGGAGGAAAATGAGACTTGCATCAGCTACAATAGGACTATTACCAGTGTTCCCTCATTCCCTCCTCCTATCCCCACAAATTTCCCTTAAAAGGCTACAAAACCTAGAACTTAATTGGCCCAAGATAGTGATGTTCAAAGCTTAAGCTTCACCTTCCTGGAGGCAGTTTTCTGGTGGACACTGACTTTGTTGATATGAGTTCCCGGTCACTTAGGGTTGGGAGTGTGCTGGTAAATTTTTAACAACTATTCTCCAAAATACGTATTCAAACCTACTTCAAAATTTAATGTACATTGTTAACATTTTCTCCATCAATTTCTCAAGTCCAGACAATCTATTAAACAATAAATTAAGTTCCAATAGCAGTACTTGCCCATTTCCAAAGTGTAGATACTCACACTAAAAACTTAACAATCAGCT
Source organism: Petaurus breviceps papuanus (assembly GCF_028583685.1). Lineage (NCBI taxonomy): Eukaryota > Metazoa > Chordata > Mammalia > Diprotodontia > Petauridae > Petaurus > Petaurus breviceps. The sequence goes on from NW_027187419.1 coordinate 1,849,061, forward strand.
TCCCTGCCTGGGGACACAAAAGGCTTCACCTTTATAGGGGTGCCCAAAGACTACCTGAGTCACCATGCGCTACCCTGCCCAACAGACCCACTTCCATATGAAAGGTGGAGTTGAGCACTGCTTTACCTATGGCATATCCTTGTCACGTTAGGCCCAAGCAAACCTCTTTTTGCTAATTGTTCAATGACCTCATTCCATCTCAAAATTGAACTTGAACTTGTAGAGGGACAGTAGGACCTACCCCTGGCAATCTCAAAGTGCCTTGCCAAAGATCCTATAGCTCCTCAGTGGCTTAGCCAGATCCCTGGTCCACTGTTCTTTCCTCTATTCTAGGGGTTCTAGACCTTTTTTGTATGTCTTGGACCCTTTGGGCAGTCTGGTGAAGACTATGGACCCTTCCTCAGAATGATCTTTTTAAATGCATAAAACAAAATACATAGGATTACAATGGAAAAATATTAAAATACAATTGAAATATAGTTATATATAATGTTACATATCTAATTGTATTAAAATATAGTTATCAAAATATTTCTTTAAAAACAAAACAAAACAAGTTCATGGACTCCATGAATAAGAACCATTGCCCACGGCCAATAAATAGCTCCTGAATGAAAGAATGGATTGATGGATGGATGTCACTTGTGTGGAGAATGGGGACCATATTCTCCATTTCCACTGGACAGAATGGAAACAAATTGTCTTAATTAAACAGCACACCAGGAGGGATTTAGAATACAAGAAGTAACTTCTGACCACCACAATTTGTGAGACCTTGGAATCCATTACTAAATCAAACTATCATCTCTGTTTCTCTGGAGGACTTTTAGGAACACAAAAAAGGCTCCTCCATTTTGGATGGTTTGGTTGTGATCATGCCCAGAGGCATGGGGATAAACTAGTTAGCCTCTCAAGGGTCTTTTTAGGCCTGACATATGGTCTATTTCAAGAGAATAGTATCTGGGTCTTTGTTATAATCTAAGTAGTTGTCCAGTGCCTTTCTTACTTGGGATACTCAATGCATCCTCATTGAAAATGAGGAGTAGTGAGATGTAACTGAATGAATGTCGATAAGAGGCTAGTTCTAACTCTTCAGAATCTTTCCATAATTGGGGCAGCTAGGTGGTACAGTGGATAGGACACTGGTCCCAGAGTCAGAATGCCCTGAGTTCAAATCTGTTCTCAGCCACTTACTAGTTGTGTGAACCTGGGCAAGTCACTTAACCGCAATTGCCTCCACAACAACAACTAAATCTTTCTACAATCTATTTTTCTATTTTCTCATTGTACATTACTAGCTATTTAGCACTCTACAATCCAAACAGGGCTCTTCTCTGTTCCTCAAGCAACACAACACTCCCTCTCCAAAGTCAATGCCTTTGTACTGGTTATTCCTCATGTCTTAAATTCACCCCCTCTTCACCTCCATCTTACAGTATTCTTTTCTTCCTTTAAGATGCAACTTCTAAATGAAGCCTTTCCTGATCCCCTGAACTGCTAGTGCTTCACCTTTTAAATTACCTTCTCTTTGACTGATTCGTACTTATATAAGATATGTATTTGGAGCGTTTGAATATACAGATGAAGTTCAAGGTTGGAATGGCTAGATATGCTATGAGGTGTGTTCTATCCTTGCAAAGAGTAAGAGAAAGGTTGTGTTTCTAGTCTTAAACAGGGGTATCAGGTTAGAAATATCTAACTGCCACTCCTTGAATATCTCTGGGATAGGGATATGTCTGGGTTCCAAAGGAAAACCATTTCTCTGATCACTCTTAATAGGAAGGGTAGGTGGCAGCTTAGCTTCAACAATTTACTCTGCTCCCCACCAAATGCTAGGTAAACTAAAGACCATCACAAATAACATATAGCAAGTGACCCCATTTATCCAAGCAGAATAACAAATTGAAATTGGAGTTGTACAGATTAGAATATAGTAGGAAATATTCACAGGTAAATGAACTCTTTAGATGGGAGCAAGATAAGATTTCAGCTTATACCAGGAAAAAGAGAACAATCTTATCCAAAGGGTATCTTCTCTCATCTTTCTCTAGAATTGCAGACTCTAAAGCTCAGAGGTATGATAGGGCCACCCTCTGTACACATCCAGGTCTCAGAGGGCTCTAATCCACATAGATACTCCTTGGAGAGGCAAGGAAAGTATTTGGCAGAGTTGTTTTGTAATAGACCTCAAAGCTACCTGAAATATTCTTTAATGGGACATTTGTACAACAATGGACATAGTACTAATATGACATCATGACAGTGCTAATGATAAGTATTTGTGACAAGACCATCATAAAATATTTGTAGCTTACATACCAATATCAGTCACTAAGGACAAAATCGTAGGGAAATTCTATGAAGAATGTTACAAGATTCTCCAAATCAAATCAATATATAACCTGATATTTGATGACTTTTAATATACTAAATAACATTTTGAAATGCGTCATACTTTATAGTCTCACAACTAAGTGTAAAATACAGAAAATATAAGATCCCGTTGTGATTATTTGTTGTGATTATAAATGAGCATTTGACTCCGTAGAAGAAAAAGGCCACCTTAAAGGCTCTTTTATAACAAGGTATCTGGCATCCATATATCGAGATTGTTCATGATTCCTTGGAAGATGTAATAAGGGAAATAACATGGTGCAATTGCCCTCCAATAATCATAAGACAAGGAGACATATACTCAACAAAAATATTCACTTTTATGACAGAGACCCAGAACAGAGTCCAGACTGAGGATGGATATTGTAGATGGTGAAATCCTATGAATACTCCAGTTTGTGGGTGACATCGTATTGATTGTATCAAACTGAAAATACTGAAGAGACTACTGAAATACATCTAGAATCACTGAAAGAAATTTAACATGACTATCCATACAGAAAAAACCCCAAATGGATGAATAATGACTATTGCTCAGATTTCAACATGCATATGAATGAACAACCTATAGAAATTCTCCAACAATATATGTCTGGGACAGACAATATAAACGAACAATGAAGTATGCCAAGAATTGAAAAGGAAGAGAGCGGTGTAGGTTGTTTTTCTTTTTTTTGGAAATTGCAAAGCTCTTTTACTGATCTCCAGTTTCCCACAATAGCAAAGACCCTTTTCAACATAAATATTTTATCTGTGTTACTATATGGAAATGAGACCTAGAACAACACTGCCTGTGAAGAATTAAAGATACCCATTATACAGAGGTAATGGAAAGGTTCATGGTGGATGTGAATAGGCTACAAGGCATAACCAATGGAGAATTCCAAAAAGCAGGAATAAAAAGTGTAATCAAAGAACTGTCTGACAGAAGGAGAAGATAGGCTGATCATATGGGCAGAAAGAGAGATATGACAGGTGGATAGACAAGGTACCCTTGAGATGTCAGGAGAAAGCTAGGAGGGTCTCTAATACATTGAGCACTTCCATTGGGATGAACTTTTAGAAAGACATAAATGAGAATCACATAGGATGGACAGGTAATCTTAATATGCACCCTAAATTGATGAAATCACAGATCCATTTGAGCAATTAAGAGTTTTCTAGCCCCATACCCTCTCTCTATATGTACACATACATATATACATATAAGTGTGTATGTATATTCATGTTTATCATTTGTATTATTATTTAATGGCTACATATTAACAAGCATGAAAAATGGAGAAAATATTTTTAGAAAAAAAAGTTTTCTTCACCAATGACATTTAGATGCCAACATCTTGGTGCCCAGTACACTGAATGGGGAAGTGGTAATTATCTTAAAGAAAAGAAAGACAGGAAGAGCAGCTCTATCAGCCCAAATATGCATAGAAGAAATTTTTACTGAAAGTGTCACAATTTTGAGGCCATTGAGGATTGAACTTCATTATAGACGAAAGGAGAAAAACACTGAATAACCGGCTAGAAAAAATCAAAGATATTGTTGGAAAAGATAATTGAGAAGACATTAATTATTGCTGATCTATATGTCTATTTGGCAGCTAGGTGGCACAGTGGATAGAGCACCAGGCCTAGAGTCAGGAAGACCTGACACTTACTAGCTGTGTGACCCTGGTCAAGTCACTTAACTCTGCCTCATTTCCTTTATTTGTTAAATTAGTTGGAGAAGGAATTAGCAAACCCTTCCAATATCTTTGCCAAGAAAGCTCCAAATGCGGTCACAAAGTGTCAGACACAACTGAAACGACTGAACAAGAATATATGCCTACTTTTTCAATGCAATTAAAGAAATGACAAATGATCTCCATGTGAATGTCAGATAACACTGCCTCAGAGTGTTCTCATGCATCCCTGACAGAGATCCTGTGCCCCCTTGAAATCATATGAGGACTTTGTAAAAACAAAAACCAAAAAATACCACTACCACCAACAACACAGTAGCCGTATAGAGTCTAGAGGTGTAAAGCCTACCTCACTGCCAGGATACTCCATGATTCATATGAAAATGAAGTTGTTTAAGAACAAAAACTAAAGTAAAGAAGGTCTGCAGTCTTTAGGTCCACATTCATACATTTATCAGACAGATATATCAATTAATAGATAGATATTTGCCAGAAACACCACTTCCCCATATACATTTTTTGCTTTATCCAGCACAAACCTCTCTGTCTTTTTATATTCTGATCATCAGTATCAAGTGAGCATAAAACAGTAAGATACATACTTACCAAAAGTGTTTGTAGCTGCTTCCACAGAGGAAATCCAGTTCAAGTAGAAAAGGGTTTCCCTATAAATGGTAAGAAACTCCAAATATTTTATTGACACATTATATCATGACAGTTTTATCTTAGAGCATAAGACTATTTCTCTCCCTTGCTCCATAACTTTCAATGACTCTCTATTGCCAGAACAAGACACCAACCCCTATGACTAGCATTTAAAAACTACCATGGGATGGCTCTAAAATATCTTTCTAGATGGATGCACAATACTCCTCCTCATAATTCTACATTCTGGCCAAACCTTTTTCATGAAATTCTACCTCTTTGCTCTGTATCTTTTCATAAGCTATCGTCCTTGGCTGAAGGGTTCTCCCTTGGACTCACTATCTCTATTCAAAGCTCAGTTCAAGGGTCACCACCTCCTTTATGAATCTTTTTTCTGATCCCTCTAGTTGTTAGTGCTCTCTCTATAACTCAAAATTATTATATATATATTTTTCATTTATTGTTGACTCCCACCAGTATAATGCAAGCTCCTTGAGGGAAGATGTAGTTTCATTTTAACTTTGTATACCCAGCACCTACCACAGTGTCTGGCATATAATAGTAACATAATATATATATTAACTAATTTAAATAAATTTTTGTCAAACCTTACAACAACATAGAGCTAAGTGAGATTTATAACCACTCAAAAGCATTTAGATTTATCATCCACCTAGTAAAAAAAAAAGTGGATGAAAAATATTCACTGTCCAGTTGGATGGACAGCGGATTTAAGTACTCCATCAGTATACATTTCTGTTACAAACACTGTAATTAGATAATAAGCTAGGCCAAGAATTGAATAGGAGGAAAAGAATGGTTTGTATTTGGTGAATTTTGTAATGCTTTCAAAGGTCCTAGTCTGCTCTTTGAATAAAAAACAAAACAAAACACAGCAAAACATCTTTTTCACACAAATTTTTTTTCTGGCAATGCCCCATAATGGTATATCAAGAAACACCTCAATCTCTAGAGGATAAAAATTGTAGGTGATCCAAAAGCAATGGAGGCGTGTTTGAGTAAACCTAAATAGGCTTCTACATATGCCCTAAGAAGCCACACACACACACACACACACACACACACACACACGATGTAAAAAAATATCATTAAAAGGGGCAGCTAGGTGGAGCATTCAATAGAGCACCAGCCCTGGAATTAGGAGGACCTGAGTTCAAATTTGATCTCAGACACTTAACACTTACTAGTTGTGTGACCTTGGGCAAGTCACTTAACCCCAATTGCTCTGCCCTTCCCCCTCCAAAAAGACCAACAAAAAATATCATTATATATATTTGTTAAGAAAAGAAGGGGGGTGGGGTGCAGAGCCAAGAAGGCAGAGTAAAAGCAGGAACTTGCTTGAACTCCACTACCTATTAAAAATGACTCCAAACAAATTTTAGAGCTACAGAACCCACAAAATGACAGAGGGAAACAAATTTTCCTCTGAAGGCAGGCTGGTAGGTCAACAAGAAGGGTCTATCGCACAGGGCTGGGCGCAGAGTTGCTGTGAGTTGCCCAGGCCCAGATCTGCTGCCCAGAGCAGCTGGAGCAGACTTCAAGAGAGTGAATCACTGGCAGATGTGGCAATTTCCAGACTTCTCAACTCATAAATGCCAAAAAGAAAGTAAAAGGTCGGTGGGGGGCTTCTGTTGGAACTGCATGAGAGAAGAGCATGCTCCAGCCCCTGACCCTGGGATGACTGAGGTGGAGGCTGGCTGCAGCTGCTCCTGGGTCAACTGCTTCCATTACTCCTGGCCCACAAATCCTGGGGGGACCAAGTGGCCAACCAGAGGGCATTTGCAGGAATGTCTCTACTGGCACTAAGGCAGGATTCTCTTGCTTTGCCCTGCATGGATCTGGGTCACAGTCTTGGGTGGCTGTCCTAGGGTGAGGAGTGCTAGAGGGGCAGAGCTTGTGGAGAGGGAGTCCTCCTCACAGTTCTGAGGCAGGTGCCTAGAAGAAGGCACAACAACTTTCTGACAAAAGCTGTGCAAAACCCCAGAAATTTGGGACACAGCACTCTCCACTCTGGAAGCAGAGTTCTACCTTGGCAAAGAGCTCAAAAGTCTAGTAATTGACTGGCAAGATGAGCAAGCAGAGGAAGCGAAATCAAAGTCTAGAATCATTTTTGGTGACAAAGTTGAACAAAACATAGAACCTGAAGAAGACAACAAAGTCAAAACTCCTGCATCAACAGCTTCTAAAAAAAAGAAGGTGGGTCAATTTTGTATAAGGATATGGCATAAGGATGGCCTAAATGGAACACTGGAATTCATGGAATGTAAAAAGACCTAAAGTAAGGCCCAGAACAAATTGGTTGGGCCCCCTACCCCACTGAAGATTTATGTAAATGCAAGAATGGGAATAGGATGGGATGGCAGAGGTGGGTTGGAATCTGCCCCTGGGGAGGGTTTCCACAATGAGATCATGCACCCAAGCACTGGTATAATATAATGATAATGCCTATTAGCAAAACAAAGTAATCACATGATTATTTTCAGTGTTTGAAATATTTACTCTGGGGATGGAGGAACAGAAACTACATAGTGCTCCCCTGGAATGAACTCAAGTATCCTTTCTTCCCAACCTGCCTAGTTCAAGCCAAAGTATCATGAAGAATAGGAATAAAGCAGACATGATATGAATAAAGAAGAAGTATCCTCAAAGGAATTTTGAACTTTTGGTCCATTTAATAATGCACAGAATGACACCATATACCAAAACAAACTCCAAATGAGTGCATGGCATATCTAAATGGATATTTAGACATAAAATGTGACATCATAAATTAGAAGAGCAAAGAAGAAATTTGTGTCATATTTATAGAAAGGGGAAGAGTTCATGATCAAATAGGAAGCAAAGAAAGGATACAGAAGGTAGAATGGACAATTTTGAGTAGATAAATTAAGAAAGTTTTGCACAAATAAAACCAATACAGCAAAAATAGCAAATAGGTTAAGAGGGGGGAAATCTTTGCAGCAAGTTTCTTTCACAAAAGTCTCTTTTCAAGACCTTATATAGAAGGTCATATTACACACACATACACATACACATATCAGTATATCATATATATCAGTAACTATATGAAAAAGCTCTAAATTACTAATAGAGAAATGTAAATTAAAATAACTATTTCACACCCATGTATCAACAAAGTTGATGAAAAAGGAAAATGACAAATGCTGAAGAAGCTGTGGGAAAACAGGTACTTTAATGCCCTATTGGTGAAGTTGTGAGCTAGTCCAGCTGTTCTGAAAAACAATTTGAAACTATACCCCCAAAGCTACTAAACTGTTTATACCCTTTGAAGCAGTGAGTACTAGCTTAATGCCCTAAAGAAATCCAAGAAAGAAGAAAAGGACCCACATGTAGAAAAATATTTATAGCCGCTCTTTGGGTGGTGGCAAAGAATTGGAAAATGAGGCGGTACCCATTAATTGGGGAACAAGCCTTTGTTTATGTATATGATAAAATATGAATGAGGTTTTTTTTTAAAGAAATGACAGGTAAGATGGTTTCAGAGAAATCTAGGAAGATTTATATGAACTGATTCAAAATGAAGTGAGCAGACTCAGGAAAATAATTAATACAATAACAGTAATATTGTAAAGACAAACACCTTTGAAAGACTTATTAACCGCCCCACCCCCAAAGAAAATATAATGAGCAACCATAATTCTAGAGTACTCAGATGAAACATGCTGCCTACCTCCTGACAGAGAGGTGATGGATTCAGAGTTCACACTGTTTTCTTTTGACATGGCCAATGAGGGAACTGTGTTGTTTGACTGTATATGTTGATGACTGGTTTGTTTGTTTTTATTGCTTTCTCATTTGGGGAGGGGAGGTGGGAGAGAGAATGCAGATCTAAAAATAAAATAAAACTTAAATAGGAGAAAATACTGTACAGAATAATGATAGTCAGAGGTTGTTTTCTCCACCAGCTAAATTAAAGCACAAAATTACAGAACCACAGGATACTAGAAGGGACATTAGGAACCTCTAATTTAGGAAGTTTTAACCTTTTTTGTGCCATTGAACTCCTTTGGCAGTCTGACATAGCCTATGTGTCCCCTTTTAGAATAATGTTTTTAAATACATAAAACAAAATACATAGGTTTACAAAGGAAACCAAAGGTTAGTGAAAATAAGGGTGTAATTTTTTTCCCCCATACAAGTTCATAGACCTCCTGATATCCATATGCTGACCCACTGGCAAGGTCTGTGAGTCCAGGTTAAGAATCAGTGATCTCATCCTTCTTAAGACCTTCCTTAATTTCCAGACAAGAAAGCTGAAGCCCAGAAGTCATACTGATAGTTACCTGGTGTGATTTTAGAGATAGACTCTTTAATCTGTTGGGAGATTCTACGTGAAATTCCTGTATTACTTATTTGTTCCTATCTGTTGAGAATTCATTCATTCATTCATTCACAGCACCAAAATGTAAAGAATACCTAGTATGTCTCCAATACTGTGCTAAGATACACGATGAGAGGATACTGAAAAAAGATATGATAGTCTCTGACCTGAAGGAAACTATATTTTCCTCTAAAACACATAAAACATTTACATAACCATAAAAAGCAGTATGTGTACTCTAATGGAGTGACCCAAGAATCTGTCTACTTGAATAGCACTGTGATGTTCAACACTTTTATCCACTGATTAGATAAAAGTGTAGAGAGTATGCTTACAAAAATTGCAGATGATCTAAACATTGGGGGGGAGGGGGTTGGGTCTAGCTAATGAGTCGAAGAATAGAATCAAGATCCAAAAGAGAAAAAAAAAATCTTACCAGGATAAAATGTTGAACTGGATCTAATAAAATAAATTTAATGGGGAGAATTATAAATTTATACATTTGAGATAAAAAAAATCATCTGTGCTAATGTCATATATGAGAAGCATGGCTATACCGAAGTTCATATGGAAGAAGATTTATTGATTTATAAGCCTAATAGAAGTCAAAAGTGTAACAAAGTATTTTAAAAATTCACCCAATTTCAGGCTACATTAATGACACTTAATAGTATCTGGAACAAGGGAGGTGATAGTCTTGCATTTCTCTTGCCTGGTCACACTATGTATGAAGATATCTCATCTCATTGGTATTCAGTTTGGGGCACCACATTTCAAGAAGAAGATCAACAAATAAACACATTCAGAGGAAGGTAGCCAGGACGGCAATAGACGGAGAGATGATGCCATACAAGAAGTAGTTGAAGGAATTGGGAATATTTTGAAGATAAGCCTGGCACTGGGGGTGGGGAGGGGAGGAATGCAAATATTTGAATCAATCACTATCTTACAGCAGAGGGATGAAAGTGCTTTGATGTGTCCCCAGAGGGGAGAACTAGGGGGCAAATTGGTGGGAACTACTTAGAGACAGATTTAGACTTAACAAAAGCACAATGCTCCAGTAATTAGCAGTGTCCAAAAGTGGAATGGGCTGCTCTGATAGGTGGTGAGTTTTCCATCACCGATGGTCTCCAAATGAAGTCTAAATGACCACTTGTCAAAAATCGATCAACCATTCAACAAATATTGTCTACTATATGCCAGGCACTGGACTAGACACTGGAAATGCAAAGACAAAAATGAAATAATCTTTTCCCTTAAGGAGTTTCTACTTTGTCAAGACACACATGTCTTGTGTTCATTGTGAGGATTGAATGAGAGAATATTTGTAAAGCTCTTGTCATGGTGCCTGACACACAGTAGGTGCTTAATAAATGTTCATTCTGTTTCCCTTCCCCATATATTCCCGAATACATATTTTTGTTAAGTTGTTTTTCAGTTGTGTCCAGCTCTCTGTGACCCCATTTGGAGTTTTCTTAGCAGAGATACTAGACCGGTTTGTCATTTCCTTCTCCAGATCATTTTATAGATGAGGAACTGAGGGAAACAGGGCTAAATGACTTGCCCAGGGTTACACAGCTAGTAAACATCTGATGCCAGATTTGAATTTAGGAAGATAAGTCTTTCTGGTTCCCCCAGGGTTCTATCCATTGTGTCACCTAGCTGCCTGAATTTTGGTAAATATGTAATTGAGATCTCAAAGTCCATTTGTATGGGACTTTCTTCTTTTGTGGAGATTCATTATTTAATGCTTCCTGCCTGCGTGAGGGAGTAAATCAAGATTTTTAGATGCCTGGACAGTTTGAATTCCATCTAGCATTTATGTAGTACATAATATGTGTGCCAGGTACTGTGATAAGAGCTTTACAAATAGCTCATTTGATCCTCATAACAACCGCTTTGAGGTACGTGCTATTATTATCTCAGTTGAGAAAACTGAGACAGAGGTTAAGTGCCTCACCCAACGTCACCTAACTAGTAAGTATCAGGGCTGAATTTGAACTCAGGTTTTCCAGACTCCAAGACCAGCACATTATGCATGCCATCTAGCTGCTATCCTAGTGAAAATAAGGACCCACTGGAGTTTACTGAGCAAGGGAATGAGCATAGTTTGATATGAGGTTTAGGGTAGTCCCTTTGTCAGTGGTACAGAAGAAAAATTCAATACAAATTTTATTTTTTAAAATGGGAAATCATTTTGGCAGCTGTATGGAGGATAGATTGATGAGGGAAGAGACCCATGGCAGGGAGACCAATTAGGAGGCTACTTCAAGAGTTTGGGTGAGAGGTGGTTAGAGCCTGAACTGGAGTGATGACAGTAAGGAAGATGCTAGAAGTGTTGTGCAGAGATAAATGGATACAACTTGGCATTGATTTGATATATTGGATGAAGGAGAATGAAAAGTTAAGGATAATGCCAAGGTTTCAAACCTGTGTAACTGGAAGGATAGGGGAGCCAACAACAGAGACCAGAGAAGTTCAAAAGGTAGAGTCTGGGAGGATAAATTAAGAGTTCCGTGTTAGACATATGTGAGTTTGAGATGCCTATGAGATATTCAGTTCAAAATATCTAATAGGGAACTTATATTGTGGGACTGAAGCTCAAGAGAAGAAATAGAGACTAATATAGAAATCTACAAAATATTCGTGTAAAGATGATTATTGAACCCATGGTGACTGAAGAGGTCACCAAGTGGGAGAATGTAGAGAGAAGAGAAGAGGAAGAGGAAGAAGAGAGGAGAGTGCAGAGGAAGAAGAGAGGAGAGTGCAGTGCCCAAGAAGGACCCTGGGAATTACAACTAAAGTTAAAGGGTATGATATGGATGATCTTTCAACAAAGGACACTGAGGAGGGGTTAAGTGTATAAGAAGAGAGTTTACAAGAGTGTAACAGAGACCCAGAAAGGAGAGCGAATCTAGGAGGAGAAAGTAGTCAACAGTGTCAAATGCTTCAGAGGTCAAGAAGGATGAGGATTGCCAAGGCACTATCAGATTTGGCAATTAAAATCATTGGCAACTCTGGAGAGAGACATTTCAGTTGAGTGGTGAAATCTGAAGTCAGACTGCAAAGCATTGAAAAGTAAAAAATAAAAGAGAAAGTAGATACTATGAGAGTAGACAGCTCCTGCTTCCCCCCCTCCCCCCACCAAAATCTGGCTGAGAAAGGAAAGATATAGGATGATAGTTTGACATGATACTAGAGTAAAGAGAAGTATATGGTAGGATACTAGCATAAAGAAAAGGATGTTTTGTTCTTGTCTTCTTTTTAAAGGATATGGGAAATCTGGGAATTTTTATAGGCGGCAAGGAATGAGCCAGTAGATAGGGAGAGATTTGAAATGAGAGAGCGGGGACAGGGGTGACTATGAAAGCAATCAGCCACAGGAAATGGGAGGAGATGAAATAGATACAGAAATGTTGCCCTTGGAGAGGAGAAGGACCACCTCTTCTTTAGAGACTGAAGTAGACAAGAAAAAGATAGCGGAGGCTATCAAGCGATTTTGCTTTTTTTTTTTCTTTTTGGAGGGTAATTGGGGTTAAGTGATTTGCCCAAGGTCACATGGCTAGTTTTTGTGTTAAATGTCTGAGGCTGGATTTGAACTCAGGTCCTCCTGACTTCAGGGTCAGTGCTCTATTCACTGCGCCACCTAGCCACCCCTATTAAGGAATTTTGAAAATAGTTGGAAGGCACTGTATACATAGGTAGAGGAGTAGAGACTGCACATGGTGAATGGCATTTGTGGCCTCCTTACATTGAGGGGATGCAAGTTAGTTGGGCTTTGCTTTCTCTATTGCTTGTTTTAAGGGTAATTCCTATTCAGGTAAACTTGGGATACACAGCCTCAGGGGTCCCTCCCAGCTTTGAGATTTCATCATTGTGGACTGGAATGGCCATGGAACACTGCTCAGAGCAGTGGGTCCTGAATTGTGCCTTGCAGGAATGAGGTAAAATAAGGAATGACTAGGAAATGTTCAGTTAAAATGAAAATCTCATGCTGGGTAGTACAAGAAAATAGAGTTAGAAAAGCAGATGGGGACAAATTGTGTAGGACTTGAGTTCTGGTATGAGGAGTAGGCAAAGAATATCCATTGTAGGCTTTTGGCAAGGGAGAAACATAATGGAAAAAAACTCTTTTCTTTAAGATAACAGTGTGCATGCTGCATTGGAGGAGGGATTGGAAGAAGAAGAAAGACCAGTTATAAGTCTATTTCCATAATCAAGGTAAGAGACAATGAAGATGGGGACTTTGGTATTAGTAACAGAAATTAGGAGGAAGGGACACATTGAGAGAAATTAAGGAGGAAAAATCAATAGGTATTGGTGACATTGAATATGGGGAGTAAAGTATAAGGAGGAAATCCAAGATTATAAGCCTGTTTGCTCATCTGCCTTTTTTCTTTGGAAGAAAAAGGAAAGCAGGAAAGTCCTTCCTTTGGAGGGAAGTTTTGCTTTTTTTTTTCACAGTATCAAAGAATTTCAGAGTCAGAAAAGTTCTCCATGGTCATCCAAGCTAAGCCACACCTGAAAACTAATTCCCTCTACCACATGTCTGATAAGTGATCATCCAACTTTTTGCCTAAAGGTCTGCAAAGAGAGGTACACTGCTACTTCCTGTAGGATTCCATTATAATTTTTGATAAATCTACCAGTTTGGAAGTTTTTCCTTATCGTTTCCTTCTATGCAATTTCCACCCTAGTTCTAGAATTCCTAGTTGCACTCTCTGAGGTCAATCAGAACAAACACAATCTTTCTTGAGAGTGTGAGACCTTTGGACAAATACTTAAAACAGCTACCACATCTCCTCTAAGTCTTCTCTTCCCAGGTTAAACATACTCACTTAATAGATCTTCACAGGATATGAACTTCAGGCCATGCACTGTCCTGATTGTCTTCCTCTGTACAACCTCCATTTCATCAATGTCTTTCCTAAAATGTGCCTTCAGGAACTGAGCACAATATTCAAGCTGTTCTCTGACCAGATTATAGTACATCAGGACTTTTACTTCCTCAGCCCCTGCATGCAATCCTGCTCTTAATACACATTAACTTTTTGGCTACCCTTTCAGTTTCAGAAGCGTTGCTTCATTTATTCACTCATAATTCAATAAATATTTTTAGGACCTCTGCTGCATAGAAGATGCCATGCTTGGTATTACGGAATATACAAAGATATATGAGATGGTTACAGGATATTCAGATGGAAATTTCCAGCAGGAAATTGTGAGTTTGTGTCTAGAATTTGGTAGAGCTTAGACTGGAGATAAATACTGGGAAATTAGCTGCATAGTGGTAAAAGTTAAAATGAGAATTGTTGGGATCTATGAGAAGTAAGAGTGTGGCACATGAAGTAGCCCCAGGACTGGGCCTTGAGGAATTCCCAATTATCACTGAAGGAGAAAAAGGATCCAAGAAATGAGACAGAGAAGGAGCAGTAAAGGAGTGAGGGGGCCGAACAGAGTGAACTATCTCAGAAATAAAGGGTGGGAAGTTTTGAAATGGTGAACAGTGTCAAATTCCACAAAAAGGTCAAGAAGAATGAGGCTTGAGAAAAGGCCATTGAATTTGGTGACTCAGATCTCATTGGTGACATTTGGGAGGGCAGCTTTAATAGAGTGGTGGAGGTCGAAAATAGATTTCAAGGGACTGAGAAGTGAATGGGTGAAGAGGAAAAGGAGGTAAGAAGTATAATGTGCATATTTAAGAATTTTGTTAGTGAAACAGAATAGTAACTGAACGGAACATCAGAATCAAGCCAGTTTTATTTTTGTTTTGATTGTTAAGGTGTTCAAGTTTTACCACAGAAATCCTGGAAATCATGGAAACTAGATTTTAAAGGAAGGATAATAAAATACCATTGCAGTGGCTTCCAAAGGAGACTGTAAGAAGAGACAGGAGAATGAAGACCTTTGCTTATTACTTATTGGCTGTAGGGGTCAAAGTTGAGTCCTTCCTGACTATATTGAGGTTGTGGCCTCACAGCTTCCAGTCTTCCTAGTTCTGTTTTTTTGCTGTCCTTCCACAACCCTTGCCCCTCTTCCCTTACTCTAACTCCTCCTTATAGTGACTCCCAGAGCTAATTCCTGATATATCATCAAAGAGCACCCCTTTGACTCCAAACCACTTCCTGCTGTGCCCCACCCCCTCACATAGAGATTGGAGGTAACTTTACTCCAGAGAACCAATTAGTACCAATCTAGACTGGGTAATTACAGTTTGATAAGATCCTCGAAGCTGATATCCCAGGGCAGATAAAACAACAGGAAGCAAACTCTCAGCAGGACTTTGGTAGAAAGGTATTAGTGCTTCATGCCTCTCCCCCTCCTGCTCCCAAACTCTGAAATGGTCACAGAGGGTGGCAGAGATGGTGAAGGAAAGCTTGCAGCTGCAAAGAAAAGGCCCCCAGAGGACCCAGGAGTGTGCAGCTGCCCCCTCTCTCCTAGCTCACTTGTTGCTCAGAACCATCATCAGCTTCTAGGGTATTATCACACGCCTACCATAGAGGAAGCAGTATTCTATTCCACAGTCTTCTATCTACCAGTGGGATTTGTAGCAATGGGTTCTTTTTAAGGTAGAATGAGGAAGGAAGTAATGTGCACATTAAGTTTTGTTAGTGGATGGTCTGATGGAGGCTATGGACTTAGCCCTTTATACTCTACTAAAGTTGATCACCAATCACCATATTGATCCTCTTTTCCCCAGCCTCCTTCTTCCCTACCTTTATGTAGCATTTGACACAGAAGACAATTTCCTTCTTGAAACTCTCCTCCCTTGTCTTCCGTGATACTAACATTATCCCATAAGGCACCATCTCTGAGATACTCACAAAGACCATAATTTCCATCCCACCAAAATATACCCAACTAGGGTATCTCTAATGGTGACTGACACTTGGAAAAATGCTTTTTGGGCTGTGAGGAATTCTATAGAACTTAGAGTTCACCTAGAAATGAGGAAACAAAGGCCAGAGAAGCAAAATGATTTGCCCAAGGTCACACAACTTATAAATAGCAAAGCTGGAATTCCAATCCCAGGAACTAGAAATCCAAATCTAGACAATAAATCCTTTTCAGGACAACATAAAATAAATAAATAAATGTGCCATTGCCTGGCCCAAGGAATGAACATTTCCTCTTTGGTGCCCATTTCCCCAGGAATGAATGAATTCATTTTCTTTAGATTTCCTTCTACATCACCTGACACTGGTACATTTTGCCAACATTGTCTAGGAATGCATTATTATAATATACTCAGTTACAACCATCCAAAGACACATGGCTGTAGAAGAAAGGATCTAGGTCAGGGGTCAGTTCTGCCCCAATATATACAAGGCTGGTTAAAATTCTATTTCAATTAAATTAAAAATAGCAATAATGAATAAGCATTTACTAGATGCCTACCACTGTTAGGTGCTATGGATACAGATGAAAAATGCTATGATTCCTGCCTTCAAGGAGATTCCATTCTACTGGGGAGTGAGGGTGTGTAATACCAAGCAAAGGCAACTTTCCAAGGTTCAAAATACCAGCATAGGTGCTCTCCATTTTATTCAGTGACAAATTAAGAACAGAGAGAATCAACATATAGCATAATTCAAAATACAGCATTTACCAAGTGTGATTTAATCAAGTACTACCCCACCCCTGGACATTACATTCATTTAATCAGTCACAAAGTCCCTCTTCTAAATACTACTCCACCCCTAGGCTGTATATTCATTTAGTCCATCACAAAGCCCCTCTTCTCAAATGGAGATTAGTTTCCAATCATAAGTAAAGTACATTCATTTGTTCAATCACAGAACACAAAAAGGTCAAAAGTTCCCCACCCTTGGATCACAATTGAATCTACCCCAGAATTACAACAAGCTTAAGCACAGCATTTAATACCCAAATGGAGGTCTTTTCTTCATCTTGACCCAAGGCAAGTTCTCAGCAATCTTTGTTCCTGGGGAGACAAGGCTTAGCAAGGCCACAAGATACATTGCCAGTGTCCTCATTAATTCACTCTCTGTCTGCAGAACAGTCCTAGGACCCCTCAAAACATTAGCAAAACCCTCTTCCAGGATTTCTGTAAATATACAACAAGAAAATCCTTCTTCAGGGCTTCTGAACCAACAGCAAGGTTCTAAGACCTCTGCAACAACAGGACTGTCTTTCACCAGTGGACAAATCTGGCAAAACAACATCAAAACAGACAGACAAAGTACCAGCATAACAGCCATGTCTCCTCAGTCCTTGGCAGCTCTGGGTGGCAGCTCTCAAAAATCCTGAGCAATTCAAAGTGGCCCTCAGCAATCTTCTCAGTCTCTCTCTGCCTCCAAGATGCTGCTTCCAAAAAGTTCTTCTGCCTCTCTCTTTTCTTGTATCTCTCTAAATTTACATCACCAGCTCCTCCCAGTTCAGCCCTCTCTTTTCACGTCAACAAGTCCATCCCACAAGTAGGATTCACAAGCTCTGGGTTTTAACACAATCAAACCAAAAACCAAGCCAATACAGGGGGATCTTTAAATTTCATTACTATTACAGGGTGGAACAGGAATTGTACAGAAATAAAGATAATAAAATAGAATATGTAAGAAGTAAAGGACAGATTCTGACAAAGTGCTCTAGAAGAAAATGAACTAGGGAAAGATCATTTTGATCCAGGAGTAGATTTTATGGAAGTAGTAAGGATTTGAAAGAGGAGAAAGATTTCCAAAGGAAGTCACATGGAAAGAGTGCACTCTAGGCACAGAGAATGATGTGCATGGAACTAGAAATGGCAGGATGAGATTGGGAGAAAATTAATCTAGTCTGAGAAGTCCCAGTGAGTCAACTCCCTCTAAGCAAAGCAGAATGGTACCTGCTCTACAATTCACAGTCTGTGAGAGCTGATTAGGGGCACAGAAGGGCCACCAAGTCAGGGCATGCCAGAGGAAGGATTTTAACTCAGATCTTCCTGACATCAGGCCTGTCTGTATATTCACTATACCACATTGCTTCTCATGCATGGAACATAGTAAGCATAAAGATTAGGAATATGAAATGAGATTTAAAAGGTAGGTCGGGGCCAGTTTAAGCCAAAGAACCTTAAATGACAGATTTAAGGAGTTTGTGTTTTATCCTATGAATAGTCACTAAAGGCTTTTGATCAGGAAGGTAACATGGTCAGTGTTGTTATTGTTGTTGTCTTTGTTTTGGTCCTTAGAGGACCAGTGATATCATGAGGGTGATGTTTTGACTTGCACATTTAAGTGAGGTAGGGCTCTGCAAAGTCATCGGCCCCACTGTCTCCTCCAGCAACATCCAAGTCTAGTGGCAAGACATAGGTCAAGATGACTGGAAGTTACCCAAGAAGCAGTGGGTGACCTTGGCCTTTCTAAATTAATGCCTTTTCCAGGCCTCAGTTTGTCTGAGGCATGGTCAGGTCTATGCCTTAGGCAGTTAATCTTGGCTGTTGTAGAAGGCACAGGAAAAGGAAAATACCAGAGACAATAAAAATAATATTATTATTATAATAGTTTAGGAAAAAAGTGATTAGGGTCTGATTTAAAGAAGTAGCAAGGTGAATGGAGTGCTGTGGACAGATCTAGGAACTTAGACCAACTTCTAGAGAACTTGGACAGGACTCACAGCTACAACAACATTGAAATGCTCAGAGACAAAGAACCCTGAGAAATGGTTAGAGAACCTGGGTTCAGGAAGTCTGAAAAAGAGAAAGCTGTGGGACAATTTGGTAACTGTCTTCCAATATATGAAAGTATAATTGTAGGGAAATTGGTTTCTGATGAGCCCCCTCCCTCCAAGCCCATTATTTAATCAGAGAAAGTAAGGGACCAGTAAAGAGGTGTTAAACTAACTGTAAAGTTGCAGCCACTGCCCAGTGATCTCCTTATGAAGTGTGAACAAATTTTTCTTGATTGAATTAGAAGGGATGATGCCATTGGCTGAGAAATGATTGGTCATATCCCTGAGTGGCCCATAAATAACAATGGAACAGTTTGAGAGTCAGCAAGTTCAAGCCAGTCCAGATAGGAGTCAGAGTACAAGAGAAGCCCAGCTCCCAATGAGAAAGATGCTCAGGGCTAAGTAGGGGAAGCCCCTGAGAACAGTAATGATGTGAGCTGCCACAAGAAGCAGAGGTCAGAGCTCCATGAGAGACACTGCATGGTTTGAAGAGTGTCAGGATGGATTCTGTGACGCTATAACCTCTCGGTAATAAGCTGTAGCATCTTAATGCAATGTATAATATAAAAATAACACTATCTAATACTATTCAGTAATATGCATAGGGTGGTAACTAGGCACTGAGAACAGAACAAAATGAAATAGGCTCAAACACAATGAGATAGATTTAAGTTGGGCAAAAGGAAGAATTTCCTTATAGGGAGGGCCATAAGATATGGTCACAGAATACTAAGGACAAATATGGAATCAACTTGCTTGTAGCTTTAAAAAAATCTGTAGTCTGAGGGAAGATTTCAGAACAGTCTGGCTTTGAGATGGGCACTGTGTCCAGGATTTTGTTAGTATAAGGAATGCCCTGCAGGAAGAAAATGCCCTCAACCAATGTGGGAAATTTATAGTCTTATAGTGATTGCTCAGGGTCACCCAGTCAGAAGGGAGACTTGAACCCAGGTCTGTCTGGTTCCAAGAATGGCTTTCTTTTTGATACTCCATTGTGCCTCTATCCTAGTCCCTCTCTGGACAAATTTCCTTAAATGGAGGGCTATAAGATGTGAGTACAGAACACAGAGGGAGGATGTGTGAGATCTTCCCCTTAGCTTTAAAAACACTCTTTTTCTGGGAAGGATTTTGGATCACTCCTGCTTCAAAACAGGGGTGTAAATGAAATGACCTCTCTGAAAATCTGGACTGTGAAACACTTGAAATCTCACATGGATCTTTTTTGACTTCCAGCACTAACCTTCTCACTCATGATGGGGCATGGGAGCGGGGAGGGGAGAGAAGGGGAGGAAGAACAGAAAGGGTAAAGGTAAGAGGGTGCAGCCACTCCTCCTGGGTTCCATGGTCCTTGTTTCAGAATCTGCCAGGCTGGCTTGCAGAGTGTGGGTGTGATAGCCTGATAGCAGTTAGTGAGAATGAACTAAGGAGAGAGACTGCTCTGATTCAGGGACAGGGGAATGCCTTTCCTGGTTCTCTTCTCATGGCAGCAATGCCCTAGGCTTAATTGCATCATCAATTCCATTAAATAATGCAACAACTAACCAGGATTTAATGAATACACAGAAAGGGATAAGTGGACCTGGAAGTGTAAGTGATAATGCTGATGCAAAGAGAGAAGGGGAACAAAGCTTCTATTTCAGCTAGAGAAAAAACACCGGCACACTCTCTCTCTCTCTCTCTCTCTCTCACATACACACACACACACACACACACACACACACACACACATTCTCCCTCTCAAGCACAACCATAGCAACAGATGCAGACTGAATGAGGCTGAAGACTGTCAGTGTGGTGCAGGGAGGTGGGTGGGTTCACAGAGCTGCTGTTACTGACTGCCCAGCAGTAACCCAGATAACTTATAGGATCAGAGATCCAGGGCTGGAAGGGACCTCAGGGAACAGGTAGCCCAATTCCTTCATTTCACAGATAAGAAACCTGAGGCCCAGGGTCATTCAGTGACCTGTCCAAGGTACTACCTAAGTGGCAGTGGGGATTTGGACCCAGGTCCTCTGATTCCAAATCCAGCACTCTTTCATGTACTAACTCAGGTTTCTATGTCATGGCCTCTGAGAAATGAGGGTACTCAAGTTCGACTTTTGTGATCAGCTTCTGAAGGACTGAGCTTGGTTACAGCTACTGTAAACAATAGTTAGCAAGCACCCAGACCTTGCTGGGCACTATATGGATGCTTCCATTCTTGAAATATGCATCCTCCAAAGCAAAATAAATATTCACTCAAATATCTCTGTGGAGGCAACAGCATAGAGTGGAAAAAGCCCTCTCTATGGAACCCAAGGACTTGGGTGGACTCTGGCTCTATTACTCTCTGCCTGGACAAGTCACTACACTTTCCAAGGCCTCTATTGACTCATTTATAAAAAAGGGAGGTCAGCCTAGATGACCCTGAGGTCCCTTCTAACTCTTGCTAGGATACTATATAGAGACATACTTTATAGTGTCTTAAGGTTATCTCGTGCCTTCACTAGCATGGAGGTCATAAAGGTTCTCAAGGGCTATGTCATAGCAGAACAATCTCTAGTACATTCCTCCTAGATGGAAAAGCTTCAAGTCCAAGACCAGTGACAAACTGTGCATCTTTCCTCTGGGAAGCAGCAGAGGCAAATTCAGAGGGGCTCATACTGTATTGGCCATCTGGTGATGATTTTGTTTTGCTTCACAGAAACTCTCAAAGACCATCAACTACTATCCCAACGGCCAGTCGGTGCGATGTACAGAATGCTGAACTCAGTCAGAAAGACCTGAGTTCAAATCCAACCTCAGTTACTTAATTGCTAAGCTACATGATCCTGGGAAAAATCACTTTTCCCTGTCTGCATCAGTTTCTTCATTTGTAAAATGAGGGTCAGGAAGCTCTTACCTCCCATGGTTATAGTGAAGATCAATAGACAATATTTATAAAACACTTCATAAACATTTAAGTCTTATTTAAGTGCTAACTCTCCTCCTCCTCCTCCTCCTCCTCCTTCTTCTTCTTATTCTTGTTCTTCTTCTTCTTCTTCCTCCTCTTCTTCCTCTTCTTTCTCTTCTTCTTGGCTCTGCAGCTATGGAAGGCAAATCCCCAATGACAAAATTATAGATCTCAGATACAGTTAATGTTTGCAAAGTTTTTTCATGGCCCCAAGAGATAGTGCAAGCATTACTATCCTCACATTACAGATGGGGAAACAGCCTCTGAGATGAACCCCAGTCCTCCTTTCTCTATTCATACTTGGAGGTTTGAGGACCTAGACTCTGACGCTAGTTCTGATCTTACTATCTGTCATTTAATTAAAGCCCTCGAATTGTGAACTTGACTTTTTGCCTGTCTAGGAGGTTGCAGTCTCTTGGTGTACCTTTCTAAACAGATTATCTTTTCATGAGTGTGCCCATGTCTCTCTGTAGAGATCTCTTTCAGTCCTCCTTTGTCTCTGTCTCTAACTCTGTATTTATTCCTTGTATTTTATACTTCTCTCCATTTTTTCTTGCTCTACATACCCAGTTTCTCTGCCTCTCTGTCTTGATTTCTCCATATGTATTTCTTTCTATCCCTCTTTCCCTTGTCACAGTCTCTCTGTCCTTTTTGATCTTCCTGTCTCATTGTCTCTCAGCCATGCTCTCATTTCCACAGCAACATCTCCCAGGAGAGAGGGAGGGAGCATGGGACCCAGGGCCCCTGGGGAGCTGACCTGAGTAGATCTGGGATTGTTTTCTCAAGCTTTTAGTCGGGGAGTCAAGTGGGTGAGAAGCATCACGACTCACCAGACACTGAAAGGGAGTGATGGGAGGAGAGAAAACACAGAAGCTCAGAAAGAAAGAGCAGCTATTAGTCACCAGGGGGAAAAAGAAAAGGAATTGGTCAAACAGCAGGTGGTCCAGAAAAGCACAAGCAGTCCAAATCATCCCCAAGATTTAATAAGGGGATGGGAATTAGAGCCTGGCAGGGAAAGGTGGAACTGATGGTCTCAGCAGCCCCTCCCTTCTACTATGCAAGACCAGCTAGCCTAACTATGGGGACAGCTGAAAAGAAGAAAGAAAGGAAGGAAGGAAGGAAGGAAGGAAGGAAGGAAGGAAGGAAGGAAGGAAGGAAGGAAGGGAGGAAGAGAGGGAGGGAGGGAAGGAGGAAGGAAGAAAG
>NW_027187419.1:1871955-1999648 GCF_028583685.1 Petaurus breviceps papuanus
AAGGAAGGGAGGAAGAGAGGGAGGGAGGGAAGGAGGAAGGAAGAAAGAAAGAAAGAGAAAAAGAAAGAAAGGAAGAAAGACAGAAGGAAGGGAGGGAGGAAGGGAGGAAAGTGGGAAGGAAGGAGGGAAGGAGGAAAGGGAGGGAAAGGAGGGAAGAAGAGAGGGAGGAAAGAAAGAAAAAAAGGAGGGAGGGAGGAAAAATGGAAGGGGAAAGAGAATATGGAAAAAAAGAAACAGGACTTTCCAAAATAACCAATCAATAAGCATTTATGAAGTGGCTTCTCTGTATCAGACACCATGCCAGGTGTTAAGAGTTACAAAGACAACATCTAAACATCCTCTGCCTTCAAGTATTTTACATTCTCTAGTGGGAGACAAAATGTACATGTATAAATGAATATACAATAAATGCAAAGTAATTGGAGGAGAGGGAAGGCCCTAGCAGCTAAGGGGATATGGAGAAATCACATAGAGAAGGCAGTGTTTCAGCAGGACTTTGAAGGTAAGTAGGAATTCTATGTGGCAGAGGTTAGGAGAAAGTACATTCTGGCTTTGGGGCAGCCTATGCAAAAGCCCAGAGATGAGAGATCAAGTATCATGTGAGGAAAAACAAAAAGGCCAGTGTAGCTGAGTACAGAGTTTGTGAAAGGGAATTACATGCATTTGAACAGAGAGGTAATAGTGAGCCACTGAAACTTATTGAGCAGTGGACAGACATGTACTTAAGGAATAGCATTATGGCAGCTGATTGGAGGATGGATTTGATACAAGGGAACCAATTAGGAGGACATTGCAATAGTCTGAGTGAACAGCCAAACGGGAGCAGCTAGGTGGCACAGTGGATGGAGTCAGGAGGACTTGAGTTCAACTTTGCCTTCAGACACTTACCAGAGGTATGACCCTGGGCAAGTCACTTAACCTTTATTGCCTCAAAAAAAAAAAGATTAAGACCATAACATGGTTGTAGAGAGCACAATCTCAGCAAAGGACTTTAGAGATCATGTATGATGTCCTCATTTTACAAATGGAGAAACAGAGAAGTTAACTGACTTTTAAGATCACAAAGATAGAAAGAGCAAAACTGGGATCCAAATTTACATCCTCTGACTGGAAACCATGCACAAAGTTGTAATCTTGTACTAGAAACAGAAGAGTATAGGAGCACAAGTTGTATTTCCATGATTATTGTCCCTGAAGATAGAGCATCCAGAGGAGAAAAATCTGTCTTAGAAGGTAAATAACTGGTTAAGAATATGTGTGTGAGAATGGGACCTGGATTTCTACATGACAGCTTAAGACATTGGAATGACAGCTTCCTAATTGGGGAAAGAGTATGCTTAACAAGGGCTGGTAAGAATGTATTTGCCTAGTGTCTTACAAATCTTATTTGGGAAAAAATACTTTAAACTAAAAAATGGATGAGGCAGAGAGAAAACTGCCTAGGTATATCTACCAAGCTAGATGCCATTCAGGCAAACTATAGCATAGAAACAAAAATTACTGTTGAATCACTTAGAAGCTCATAAGAGAAAAATCCAAGGAAGGGAAGGAGCCAGTAGTGAAAGCCATTATTTCAAATGTCTGTACACAAATGTCCAATGTGTAAGCAATAAGAAAGATAAAGTAGGGGTCCTACCTAACACAAAAATATAAATTTGGCCTCAATGACATCACTGAGACAATGGGATGTCACATGCAACTGTAATTTTTTTAAGCAAGTTAAAGAGAATATCACTGAAAAGGTATTCTTATGTCAACCAAAGAGAGGAAGCATGATTAAAACCATTTGAGTAAAAATTAATAGAGGAAAAGCAGAAATGAATTCATCACCAGAGTATGTTATAGACCACTTGAACAAAAAGAGAAAATGGATGAGGAGTTGGAAAAACAAATCACCAACCTAGCACAGAGCATGATATTGTAGTAATGGGAAACTTCAATTATAGAGCTATCTACTAGAGCTCGCTTGATCTGCCAAAAGCAGAACAGTGGACAATTTCTGGATTTGTCTTAATGATCATTCTTTTCTTCTTTCAAAAGATGGAAGAACTAATAAGGGGCAGCCCTGGGCTTTGGTAGACTGACTCTGGCCTCTTCTTGCTCCGTTCCAGGCCTCCACAGCACTTCCTGGGCATCTCTAGCCATGACCCACCTGCTTTTAAACTCTCCTTTGTTCCCCCTTTCCAGCTCCCCTGTAGGTGTGATTTTCTCCGAGCAGAAAATAATCTCTTTGAGGATAGGAACCATTTAGATTACTTTTGTTTTTATCCCCAGCACTTGGCACAGTGTGAGGTACAAAATAGGGGTTTAAAAGATGCTTACTCACTTACTCTATCTGCTGATTATTAAGGTGGGAGCTAGAGAGATATAGTTTTAAGAGTACTGACCCACAGAGTACCTGGAACCCCCGTTCAGCATTTTTGTAGCTGGATGTGATGTTGTCTATTGAGGAATGCATGCAGTTGATGCAACTGATGGGAGATTGGACTAGATTTCCCTAAGGTACCTTAAAAGACTGTCATGTGGAAGACAGGAGATGTGTTATATTTGGACCAGAGGGCCACACCAGGAAGAATATGTTGAAAATTGAGAGTCCCTAAAATTCTATGAACTTTGTCATAGATGAAGAGTTGAAAGGAATTTAGAGGTCATCTAGGTTAAGACCCACATTTTTTAGAGTAAAGTGACTTTCCCATGGTCGCATGGTTACTAATTGACAGAATCGGGATTTGAACCTGGGTCTTCTGATTTGAAATGATGAAAAGGGAATCAATCTAAAAGAGCAGGGGAATGAGGAACTGAGGCTCTATCTGTAGGAGTTTTTGAAGTAGATGGTGAAGGAAGTCATTGTCACCCCCTCCACCCCAACACACATGCACCTTCTGCCTGGTTAGCAGAAGGAGTACAAATTAGGAGCTGAAAAGGACCTTGGACACCATGTAGTATAACTCCTTCATTTTATACATAAAGAAATGGAAGAGGCTAAACCCTCTTTTTTGTAAAACCCCTATTTTGTACCTCACACTGTACCAAGTGCTGGGGATAAAAACAAAAGTAATCTAAATGGTTCCTATCCTTGAAGAGATTATTTTCTGCTCTGAGAAAATCACACCTACAGGGGAGTTGGAAAGGGGAACAAAGGAGAGTTTACAAGCAGGTGGGGCATGGCTAGAGATGCCCAGGAAGTGCTGAGGAGGCCTGGAACTGAGCAAGAAGAGGCCAAAGTCAGTCTACCAAAGCCCAGGGCTGCCCCTTATTAGTTCCTCCATCTTTTGAAAGAAGAAAAGAGAGGGAGAAGTGGATTTTTCCAAGGTCAGAAGAAGTGGGAAGGGTGAGATTTAAATGTAGGTCTTCTAATTCTAAGGTCAGTATACTTTCCATTACACTGCATTATTTCTCATGGTACCATGAGTTTTCCATTCATTGAGGGTGGCCTAAGCATAGTTGGGACCTGGGGCTAGGGACTGGGGACTGGTTAAGATGACCTCCCAAGGTCTACAAGACAGTGAAGTTCCCTTCCTGCACCAGCCCATCTGCCCATCCCTCCACCTGGGTTGCCTGGCAGTCTCTGGCCTGGCCCGTTATTCCCTTCCCACTCACCAGCCAGCCTCCCTGGGCCTCTGGGCCTTTCTGGCAAAGAGAAGTATGCCCAGAGCTGTTCATTTCACAATTGCCCCTTTCAATCTCGATTTGTTATTGAGTTTGTTTTCTGTTTGTCTTTTCTTAGGGGTGGGAGAATGTGGGGAGCTGCCGCCTTTGCCGAGAGCGCTGTGTTGATTTCTCCCTCTGTTGTGTGGGGATTTTAAATGACGGAGCCTTTGATTTCCCCGCTTCCTTGGGAGACCCATTCTTCTCTTCTTTTCTAAAACAACTGGCGCCGGTACTTTTTTGCTGTCTCTTTCTTGCCTGCTGAGGAGCCCAAGTGCCTCAAAGCACAGTCCCCGAGTATTGGCTTTTTTGGTCCCTACCTTGGGAGAGGGATAAGACAGGAGTTCCCAGAAGGGTTTTTGGAATTAAAAAGAAAAAAGTTGGGAGTGTGTCACTGAATAAGTACATGTAGGGACACACATGGGAATGTGCGTTGGTGCTGATTCATGTGTGACAACACACACTTGAACAGGCATGTATATACAGTATGTGTGTATGTACACACACATGAATGGCAGCATCCTATAGTTGCTAGAGAGGAGGCCTGGTCCCTGTCTTGCTTCTGACACATACTGACTGTGTGACCCTGGGGAAGTCACTGGACTTCTCAGTATACCGGGCTACTCTCTAAGACTTAGAGACTGTACTGACCAGCATTAAGATAAGAATTCTTCATTTGGTCATTTCCTATATCAATGAAATCACAAATCCAGACGCTATTCTCTCTGTCTATCTCTGTCTCTTTGTCTCTCTGTCTCTCACTATCTCACTATCTCTCCCTTTCTTTCCCTCTCTCCTTTTTTGCATCTCTGTCTCTATCTTTTGCTTTCCTCCTCTTTCTCTTTCCTTCTGTCCCTCTCTTTCCTTCCATCTCTGTCTCTTCCCCTTCCCCTCTCTCTGAAACTGTCTGTCTCCCTCTGTCTCTCCATCTCTGTCTGTCTCTGTTTCTCTCCCTCTTTCCCTCCCTCTCTGTCTCTCTTTCTCTCTCTCTCTCTCTCTCTCTCTCTCTCTCTCTCTCTCTCTCTCTCTCTCTCTTTCTCTCTCTGTCTCTCTCTCTCTCACACACACACTCAAGCATGGCATAGTAAATAGAGGCTCTAGGTCAGGAAGACCTACATCCGGATTACTCCTGCCTCTGACATACGCTAGTCTTGTGGCCCTGTGTTAGACTTAGAACTTCCTAGCATCCAAGCAACTCTGAAACTGTTAAGTGACTCCTCACTGGAAGTTCTCTATTGTTTGGTTGTTTTTTTGTTTTTTGGCAAAGATACAGGAGTGGTTTGTCATTTCCTTCTCCAGGTCATTTTGCAGATAAAGAAACTGAGTTAAATGACTTGCCCAGGGTCACACAGCTAATAAGTGTTTGAGGTTGGATTTGAACTCAGGAAGAGGAGTTTTCCTCACTTCAGGCCTGGCACTCTATCCACTTCATCACTTAGCAGCCTCCTTATATTACATGTAATACACATTACATGTATTGCATAAATTATTTATGTGCTTACCCATATATTTATAAATAAATCTAAACATTGAAAAGAATATTATTCTATGGGTATAAGTGAATTTGAATTAACCTAAGACTAAGCATGATGATGTGTGGAGGATGTTACTCAGAATCCCAGAACCTCAGGGTTGCCAGGGACCTCAGAACCCATCAAGTCCAAACCACACCTGACCAAGAATTCCCTCTAACATACCTGACAATTGGGTATCCAATCTCTACATGAAGACCTCCGAGGCAGGGGAACTCACCAGCTTTCAAGGCAGCCCGCTCACCTTTGGACAGCTCTGATCATTAAGAGGTTTTCCCTGGTATTCAGCATAAATTTAACTCTTTGCAACTTCCTCCCATGGCCCTACCTTACTCCTGGGGCCAAACAGAACCAATGTAATTTCTTTTCCATTTGACAGCATTTCCAGTTCTTGAAGATAGCTATTAGGCCCCCCACTAAGTCTTTTCTTCCCCAGGCTAAATTCTCCGGGTTCCTCTAATGGTTCCTCATCTAGCACAGACTTGAGGCCCTTCTCAGCTCCCTTCCATAGGACAAAGTACAGTTTATCATTGTCCTTGCCAAAATGTGGAGCCCAGAAATGAATGAAGTGCTCCGTGGTGATTTGACCAACAGGACTCTCACGTCCCTAGTTCTGGTAACTACGGCTCTCTTGATACAGTAAAAGATTACATTAGCTATTTTTTGTCTGCCACGTTTAATTAATGACTCATAATGAGCTTTCGATCCATTGAAATCCCAGATCTTTTTTCTTCAGACAAATTAATGTCCACCAACATTTGTTCCATCTTAGAGTTCTGAAGTTAATTTTTTTAATCCAAATGTAAGACTTTAAAATTTTTCCCCTAATGTTCATGTTATTAGATTCTGTACAATTGTCTATCTTTTGAATTCTAACCATCATTTAGTGTTTTAAAATATGCCTTCCTGCTTTGTGTCATGTGTAAAAGTGATAACTATACATATATGCCTTTTGTCCCATTCACTGACAAAATTTCACCAGCAGGAGGCCAAGCACAGGAAGGTCTGCCTCCACTGAAGACCTCCTTTCAGCATGGCATTGAACAATTAACTACTGTTCTTTGATTCCAATCCATTTGGAATGACCTATCCAATTGTACTATTGTTTAGCTCACATTCCTCCATCTTATCTGCAAGAATAACATGAAAGACTATGAAATATTTTGTTGCTATCTATATAAAGTATATTTATATCATTCCCTGGTACAAAAACCAAGTAAAAAGAAAATAAGGCATTTACATCAAAGTGTATGTATTTAAGTGCCTACATCACTATCTGAGGGCAGCTAGATGGCAGTGGATAGAATGACTCGGAAAGAACTGTATTCAGATTCAGTCTCAGGTACTTACTAGCTGTGTGACCTTGGGCAAGTCACAGCTTGCCTGTTTCTTCATCTGTAATGTGATCTGAGAAGGAAATGGCAAACCATTACAGTATCTGTGCCAAGAAAACCCCAAATGGGGTTACAGAGAGTTGGACATGATTGGAATGACTCAATAACAACAAATTGCCATCTGGATACATGATTTTGCATTTGGGATATGATAAGTATATGTCAAAGTGTGTGTGTGTGTGTGTGTGTGTGTGTAGATAAGCACAGAGAGAGCAAGGATAGAAACAGCACTGGCTTTGAAATGAGTTTAAATCCCCATTCTGCAGCCTTCTGACTCTGTGACTTTGGATAAGTCCGTACTTCAAACCTCTTTTTTAAACCTCAATTTCCTAAATCTTTCCAGATTTAGGAATAGTAACGTCCACCCTACTCACTTCATCCAGCTGTTGTAAGATCCAGTAACACAATGCATGAAAAAGTCTTCAGCATGCAAAAAACACAATATAGATGTGACCAAGTATGATTCTATTTGGTAAGCATGGATTTCTTGTTTTCATGAATACATGAATATTCGTGGGAGTGTGTAAGAGCAGGTATTTACGCACTCATGATGTGTATGAGAATCAGTCAACATGTATTTGTGTGAATGTCTGAGTGTGCAAGTAGATATTTGTATGTGAACCTGTATGTGTGAGCATGCATGTGTGTATATGTGTGACTGTATGGCTGTGTTTGCATGCTTCTGGCCTGTATTTGGATTTGCTGTGTTAACAATTCCAGAGTAGAAGTAAGAGAAAAACAACATAGAAAAGAATCAGAAAATGGTGCAGCGCTGCATACATTTCAGGAGCTTCAGACACAGGCCCCCGTGCCAGCTCTGATTCCAGCGGTGTCTGTTACCATGGCTATGATGAAAAAGACACTGTCAGTGGCTTGTTTACTTTACGCTCCCCATCCAGTAACACCCTCTTTTGAAATCCCACTGTATCTTCCCTTCACTTCCACCTTTTTCAGATAGGAGCAACATAGCTGCTTCCACTTCTTCTCTACCCCTGGGCGGGGCACGTTTAATTATAAGATATCAGTGGGTCCCTACTCTATCCCTCTTATCACTTCCCTCAAATCTAAATGCTTGGGGTTATCTAGGTCCCTAGAGGTGCCTAGGAAGCTAGAAAGTCTCAGAGAGATGGGGCTCATCATGGCTTCTTCCTTCGTCCTCATAGAACAGAGCCAGGCCATCTTCTCCCTGATTATCTGGATGCCCTGGAATGTTGTATCATCAAGGGATACGTACTGATCACCACCCACCAGCCTCCCTGTGCTCAGACTGGGGGAAACTGCTCAAAATACAGCCTGGTTCCCAGCCAGTGTAGGAGTAGGAAGCTCAGATCCTTTCAAAGATGTCCAAG
Source organism: Petaurus breviceps papuanus (assembly GCF_028583685.1). Taxonomy (NCBI): domain Eukaryota; kingdom Metazoa; phylum Chordata; class Mammalia; order Diprotodontia; family Petauridae; genus Petaurus; species Petaurus breviceps. The sequence goes on from NW_027187419.1 coordinate 1,879,879, forward strand.
TTCCTTCATTTCTCTCTTGCCAGTTATTTTAAAAAAGCATTGAAGGATGATGGGTAGAGGAAGTGATCCTGCATGAATAAGAGTGAAAAGATGCTGGGTGGTGTTTCTGATTGCATGAACACACAGGTGCATGTGCATGCCAGTATTGGAGGTCAGGGAGTTCAGCTGGTTGGAGCCTTGTGCTTATGAGGCAAAGGTCACCCACGTGGACCAGTTAGCTTCCCTATGTATGTTGTGCCAGACCCATATACTTTACCTTTCCCCATGGCCTACTGTCTTGTAAATGCCTGCCCTTGGTAATAAGGGGCACTCACTGAGACACCAGTACAAATCCAACCACATCATAGGAAAGAAGCTTGAAGCACTTACCTCATGGATGGTGGGAGAGTTGACATCTATACTAAGAAAAATATTACCTACATGCAGGTGTTTTGTTGTTGAATCATTTTTCAGTCATGTCTGACTCTTTGTGCCCATTTGGGCTTTACTGGAGTAATTCACCATGTCCTTCTCCACTTCATTTTACAGGTGAGGACCTGAGGGAAACAGGGTTAAATGACTTGCCCAAGGTCACACAGCTAGTAAGTGTCTGAGGTTAGATTTGAACTCAGGAAGATGAGTCTTCTCCTCTCCAAGCCCAGAACCCTATCTACTATGCCACCTAGCTGCCCAATATAGAAGCACAGTGTTCAGTAACTTCCAATCTCACCAGTCCACCAAAAACTGCTGTCTCCAGAATTACCAGTGATCTCTTCATTGTCTCATCCAATGGCCTTTTCTCAAATCTCATCCTTCTTGTCCTCCCTGCAGACTTTGACATTGTAACGAAGCCTCTTTTCCTGATATTCTTTTCTCTTTAGGTTGTCAGGACATCACCCTCCCGATTCTCTTCCTACCCATCTGACCACTCCTTCTCAATATCGTCTGTGGGATCTTCACCCAGATTACACCTGCTAATAGTGAGGGGAGCGGGGGGTCTCACAGAACTCTGTCCTGGACCCTTTCGTCTTCTCCCACTTTCACTTGGAAATTTCATCATGGGTTTAACTGACATCTTAAAGCTGGTCATCTTCAAATCTACTTCCCTAACTCCTCTTCTGATCTCCAATCTCACGTCTCCAACTGTGCCTGTTAGACATGTCAAAATAAATGTCTACTAGGCATCTTAAAGTCAGTATGTACAAAACTTAACTTGTTATCTCTTCCCCAAATCTTCCTTCCTTCCAAATTTCCCTGTTACTGTTGAGGGTACCACTAGCCTCCCAGTCTCTCAGGTCGACAAACCTGGGCAGCATCCCCCAGTGACTTATTATCTCTTATCCCTTCTATGCAATCTGTGACTTCACCTCTGTAACATCTCTAAAATACACCTTTGTCTCCTTAGTATACAGAAAGCATTTATTAATGCTTTTTCATGCATGCATGCATTCATCCATCCATCTATTCATTTTCATTCATGGTGCTACTATCATCCCAGTGCAAGCCCTTATGTCCTCACTCCTGAACTATTCTAATAGCCTGGTTGGTCTGCCTGCCTCAAGACTCTCCCCATTCTGGTCACTCTCCTTCACTCAGTCACCAAAGTGATTTGCACAGGTCTGATTACCTTATTCCCATACTTAATATAGTCCTATAACTCCCTGTCACTACTAGGATCAAATATAAAATCCTCCACCATTCAGAACCCTTCAAAACCTTGCCTCCCTCCCATCTTCTCAGTCTTCTTGTGCTTCCCCCTCCCCCGGCCCATGTACTTTTCAGCCTGATGACCCCAACCTCCTGGCTGTTCCTTGAACAAGACGCTCCATCTCTTGGCTCCTGACATTTTCTCTGACTGATCCCCAGTCATGAAAAGTGTTCCCTTCTTAGATCTTCCTTTTGGCTTCCTCCAAGTGACAGCTAAAGTCCCAGCTTCTACAGGAAGCTGTTCCCAAGTTCTCCTAATTCGAATGTGCTCCCATGGTTGATTATTTCCTATTTATTCTGTACCTAGCTTGTTCATACATAGTCAGTTGCATGTTGCCTCCCTCCTTAGATTGTGAGTTCCTTGAAAGTGGGAATCTTACCTTTCGCTTTATTCACAGGTCCTAGCAAAGTCCTGAGTATGTAACAGGTGCTTGATAAATGTTTATTGCATTACAGACATTAGTGTCCAACACTAACCTTTTGAAAGTCATGTTCAAAAATCTGTGAAATGGACAGAAAAGTTCAAGTGCTCCAGGAAGATTCCCCCATCCCCTACCCCAGATTTATTTCCAGTCCAATTCCTATGGTCATCATCCTGGGAAGTAATTCTTGTGGCAATGAGACCTTATTTTTGCTGGCTCTGAAGCTCACCCCTACAAGTTCTCAGTACCAAAATCGTTGGAACTGCCAAATGGTTCAATCACAAAGAGATATGATTTTGTCATTAGAAATGGCATTAAAGAAAATATATTACCACCTGCTTGGCTACCACACCCTTGGGACCATCGGACCTTTCGATCTGAATTGCAGCTGAAACCTGTATTAGAATGAGATCCTTGACAGCAGGGACTGTCTCCACTTTTCTATTTCCATCCCCAGCACTTGGCACAGTGCTTTGCATATAGGAAGAATTTATTAATGCTTTTTCATGCATGCATTCATTCATCCATCTATTCATTCATCAGATAACCTGGTTAGCATTCAATATTCAGTGTAAATATAAAAATAGAAAACTACCACCTGCAGTACCATCACCCCGTTTTGGGTGTGAAGGTTTCTGTTTACCAGATCAGCTCTGGAAAGTATAATCAGGGAATTAAAGCAGTGTTCATACTGGATGTGATTTCCTTGTGGTATTCAGAGTCATGCTGAAAAGTTCAGGTTCAGCCTGAAGGAGACCAATATGGATATCAGGATCATCAGCTGTAACACCTACATATCATATTGAAGGTAGATGGACAGGTGGCTGGATTGGTGGAAAAAAGGAAATACTAGCCAACTTGAATATCCATCATGCACTATGCAGTGCATTATTGTTGTTCAGTTGTTTTTCAGTTGTGTCTGACTCTTTGAGATCTCATTTGGGGTTTTCTTGGCAAAGATACCAGAGTTATTTGCCATTTCCTTCTCCAGTATTCATTTTACAGCTGAGAAAACTGAGGCAAACAGGGTTAAGTGACTTACCCAGGATTATGTGACTAATAAGTATCTGAGGTTAGATTTGAACTCGCCATTTGTAGAATTTTTTTCTCATCTGTAGAATTAGGGGAAGCAAGGAAACAAGAATTTATTAAGTGATTATTATGTTCTAGGCACTGTGCTAAGGGCCAAGGATATAAATTTAGACAAAAAGAAAGACAAGTCCCTGCCATCAAGGAGTTTATGTACTAAAGGGAAGAAACAATGCACAAAAGGGAGCTTAGATGTTTTGTGATATTTTCCCTCATCCATGATCCTAATACAGATTAACATGGAGCTGGATTTCTATTTAGACTTTCTGAAGTGACTACAAAGTGACTCATTCCATATTCACCGTCTCTCATTGTCTGGAAGTTCATCCTCAGATCTAACTTAAATCCTTCTTGCTATCACTTTCCTCTTAGATAATGAGGGCGTTCCTTCCATGCTAGTTCCTTGGGATGCAGATGGAGCAAGGGTGTGGAGATCTTGGTTTGACTTTTTAAAATAGGACCTGATCACTTTGGGGGTCTTGCGAAGATTTTTTTTATATATTTGCTTCAGTGCATCTAGATTCAAGCTCTGCCTCCTCTGATTAACGAACTATGCAAATCTGGTCAAGTTATACAGTCTCCTTGAAGCTCAGTTTCCTCATTTGTAAAATGAGATAACAGCATCTACTTTACCACCCTAACAAGGTTGTTGTGAGACTTTAGGGAAATGAGAGGAGAATATACTATAATTTTCTGAAAGGATTCTCTTAAGAAGTTTTGCTCTCATCTTCCCTCAACCCACCTTTCTGGTCACTTCCTTTACAGGGTTTATGCCTTCTCAAATCAATCACATATTCTACTAGCCAGACAGAACCTCTGACCTACCTCCTTGTATGTAAGCAGTATTATATTCATACCAGTTCAGAAAGAGATGATTCTAAAATGTACATGAGGTTCTCCAGAGAAGGAAATGTTTCTCTTCTCTTTGGCTCCCATTCTAGCATTCACTACTTCTTACTGTCTGGAAGCCCATTTTAGATATAATCTAAATTCCCCCTTGCTATAGCTTAAGCCCATTTCCACAAATTCTATCTTCATGAGACACAGAGAACATCAAACTCCCTGCTTCCAGGTAACAGTTTCAGAGGACTTCAGAGATCATCCATTCCAAACTTCCACTCACTTTACAGATGAAGACACTGAGGTTATGGGATCTGTCCATGGTCATGCTGACACCAAATAGCAAAGTTGGGACTTGAAATCATGGACAGCTAGGCAGTGGAATGGATAGAGTGACTGGCCTGGAGTCAGGAAGACTTGTTTTTGTGAGTTCAAATCTGACCTCAGACACTTACTAGCTGTGTGACCTTCACTGTTTGCCTCAGTTTCCTCATCTGTAAGATGAACTAGAGAGAGAAATGACAAACCACTACAATATCTCTGTCAAGAAAACCCCATATGGGGTCACAGAGAGTCAGACACAATTGAAAAATGCCTTAACAACAACCCCAACTCGAAATGCACAGCTCTGGGTTTTGTATTTTGCTACATTTGGAACTCTCTTCTGAATGACTACAGATTTCCCATAGAAGGTTCCTGCTGCCCATGCTATGAAATGAAATGTTTCTGCATTTCTGTACCTCCCCAGTTCCATTCCATCTTTCTCTTTCTTGGCTATCATTGTCTTCTTGCTCTAAAAAGTCACATTATAGCCCCTTCTGACATCCCCAGTGGTTTAACTGGGATTCTGATCCCTCCTCTTCCCTGCCTCCATCCAGCCTGACCACGATGGCATGCCCCTCCTCCCGCCATAGTGAGGGGCAGAACTTCCCGGAGATAGGGTTTGTTTATGTACACATGTGTGCTTTGTCTTCCAAATGCATTGTGGTAATAAGTCGTCGGGGCTCCGATGAGGCAGTGCAATCGCAGTGACCGATGAGAAGGCCTGATTGCTTGTGCATAGCTGCTGAAAGGGGTCTTGACATTTTAAGTGCTCGTCAGAGTGAGGAATGACAGCTCAAGACAATGAGACACTTCCTCTTTCCCTTTCGCTGGCTATTAATAAGTGCTTGTAAGTCTAGGGATGCTGAAGAGCTTCTGAGCCATTGTATTTGGTTTTGTTTATCCCCCTCTTTCCCTTCCTTTCTATTCCTGTTACCTTCTTGATTCCCAGCCTCAGCCTCAGCCAGCCACTCATCTCGGTTCTGGGTGCCAGCAGCTCTTTGTCTTGGAGTTGGATTGGTTAGTACTCAGAAAATGTCATTAGGCAGCTGAGTTGGACCTAAACTTGTTTTTTTTTTTTTCTTGGAATTCAATCTCAGAGGCTTCCTGGACCAGAATGCAATCTGAGTCTTATGTCCCATGGAGCCCCAGATTATTAGAAGTAATATGACCAGCAGCAAAAGAGCTGGAAGAAGGGTGTTGACAAAGGTTGGGGGGAGGACAGCCCCAAATATAAGCATTATGTGGGGGAGGGGGCAAGATTTGCAGAGACTGGTTCCCTATTTAGTCTCCAGATAATTTAGGGGTCAAGAAATGGAACCTGGTATTAGGACCAGTTAGTCTAAGGAGTGACTGGGATATTTCAGTGCCTGGCAGCCTCTGAGATCTCAAGGTCCTACAGCTGAGTCTTCAGGTTCCTTCCTTCCTTGGTCTTACATCTGAAGGGTGATTACTCACACAAAAGAATCTTTTTGGTTGTATGAACAGTAATGGAAATATGAATGGAGATGTATTCCATTTGGTAAATTAGATTTTTAAAAATAATGAATTTTCTTAAAACAAGGCACATCTATCTACTTTGAATCCCTACTAGGATAGGGTGGCTTCTCCAGAGCAAGGGGTTTATCCCTGGTCATACAGGTACTAAGTAGCAGAGCTAGGATTTGAAATCAGGTTCTTCCTTTCTTCCTTCCTCCCTCCTTCCCTCCCTCCCTCCCTCCCTTCCTTTAAAAGGGTAATGGAAGCACATGACCCTTTATAGTCCTCCCTGGGGCCAGATGAAGATGGATGAGCTTTCCCAATCTTAGGGATAAGTCTGTCTGACTCCATATCTGCTTACACATATGTATATACAAATGGACAGCTAGGTGATGCAGTGATTAGAGTGTCAGACCTGGAGTCAGGAAGATTCATCTTCCTGAGTTCAAATCTGGCCTTAGATACCTACTAGCTGCATGACCCTAGACAAGTCACTTAACCCTGGTTGCCTCAGTTTTCTTATCTGTAAAATGAGCTGGAGAAGAAAATGGTCAACCACTCCAGTATCTTTACCAAGAAAACTCCAAAAGGGATCGTGAAGAGTCAGACATAAGTGAACAACAAAATACACACTACATGCTTATGGTGTACACAGGTTCATGATCTATACACATAGGCATATGCATGTTGCATAATCTTGCACACACAGAAATCCAGGTATATGTGTACACTAGAATCACAACAGGTGATATTTATACAGTTTTACAGCACACAACGCCCTTTTGCACACATTATCACATTTGTTCTTTACAACAGTCCTGTGATAAAAGCACAATAATTTGCAAAGACCTACGCTGCTAACTAGGTCTGTGCTCTAGAACTGGAACCCAGCAGGGTGGCACAAGAATTCACCCATTGTTAAGGCAGGGACAGTCTGCTCCCACTGTGCCCTCAAGAGAACTCCACAGTGCCCCCTGCCATGACTCTTGTGCTGCCCCTCAGAAAACAATGGCCCACTTTAGTGGTCTGGCCCGGCCTGCCCAGGTGGAGTTAGAGAGTTTCTGTGTAGGCCCACCTCACTGCTGCTAGAGAGGCAATGCTCGGTGGGATTCTGGGCTTAGCCCATGGCAACATGGCCTGAAGTCAGACAAATGCTTTCTAATTGGAGCAAATATGAGATGCTAAGAAAAAGGTGAAATTATCTTCCCTTTTTGAGTAAAAGGTAGGCAAATCCCAGCCAGGCCAGGCTGAAATTTGTGTAGCTCAGACACTGGAGAAAAGCTGAGATGACTTCTAGCCTGAGGAGTCTGTGTCGGGGGAGTTGGGGGAGCAGGAAGCATAGTTTGTGGAGTCCCTTCACCACCTCTGCTCCCTCCCCTCTCCCCTGCCTCCCACCCATCCCACTCTCCCCCAACTCTCTTTTCAGCCTGGCTTCATTGGCGTGGAGCTCTAAAGCCTTATCCCAACCCTGCAGCCATTGGATCTCTTTATTCCGATTCAATTACACACACAATACAAGCTTTGCAAACAGAAAATTACACGCCACAATAATTGAATTCTTCCCTGGACTTTCCAACACATGGGACTGTGCTGTGGCTTACTGCTGCTTCCATGGCCCCAGCCCTTTCCCACCACCCCCTCAATCCCAACCCACTCTGACCACTGGCCACATGAGGCTCTTTCGTTTGATCCCAGGGGAGCCAAGGGGCACATAGCTGGAAGCTGCTGCCTCATCATTCCTTTCTTCCATGCTTTCAAGGCCAATTCATCCCCCCTATTACTGGGTCCATGGACTACCCTCCTCTCTGGCTCTGAAATATGAACTACCTAAGGTCAAGAACCACATTGTTGCTTTTCCTTTGGATCCTCAGAACTTAGCTCAATGCCTAGCACATCTGACTGGTTCTTGGCATCCCTGGGACAATGGCAAAGCTGTAATTAGTGAAGGAATGAAAAAGCATTGGGGCGGCCAGGTAGCACAGTAAGTAAGAGCACCTGCTCCAGTGTCTGGATGACCTGGGGATTGAATCCTGGGCTCAGACACTTAGCACTCACCCAGAAACACCTGGCTGTGTAACCTTGAGCAAGTTACTTAACCCCAATTGCTTAGGGGCAGCCAGGTGGCTCAGTGAGTAAGAGTACCGGCTCCAGTGTCAGGGATGACCTGGGGAATCGAATCCCGGGCTCGGACACTCAGCACCACACCCAGAAATAACTGGCTGTGTAACCGTGAGCAAGTTACTTAACCCCAATTGCTTAAGGGCAGCCAGGTGGCTCAGTGAGTAAGAGCACCAGACCCAGTGTTGGGATGACCTGAGGATCAAATCTGGGCTCAGATACTTGGCACCACACCCAGAAATAACTGGCTGTGTAACCGTGAGCAAGTTACTTAACCCCAATTGCTTTAAAAAAAAAAAAGAAGAGAAAAAGCATTGATTAAGCACTTGCTATATGCCAAGCAATATGCTATGAACTGGAGGCAAAAATACTTTAAAGAGATGGACCTTGCCCTCAAGGAGCTTTCACTTTAACAGGGTGAGACAACACAGATAGGGGAGAGGTGAGTGAGGAAGATTCCCTCTGGGATTCACCGAGATGGGGAATGGAACATGAGGGCAGTCAATTGATATACATTTTGCAAAAGCAACAGTAGTGTTGTTCTGATTACTAATTCTCAGAGCAAAAGGAGTGGATAGGGGGCAGGGGTCCCCATTAGATGGCAGGACACGATAGAGTCAGAGTGAAAAAGCATGGTCCCAGGGAGTCCAGAGTTGAGTGCCTTATTTTGTATAGAGCAGATAGGTGGCAAAGTAAATAGAGTGCCAGGCCTGAAGTCAGGAAGACCTGAGTTCAAATCCAGCCTCAGACACTTACTAGCTGTGTGACACCGGGCAAGTCACTTATTCCTGTTTGCCTGTTTCCTCATCTGAAAAATGAGCTGAAGAAAGAAATGACAAACCCCTTAATTGTCTTTGCTGAGAAAACCCCTAAATGGGGTCATCAGAGTTGGACACAACTGAAACAACAAGTTGGTCTTTGCATATTTGTTTTGAAGGGTGGCAGAGTATGATCATCAGGGAAGGAGATGGAAGGAGTGAATATGTCTTTGCTCCAGGATAAAAGTTGCCAAGGGAGGTTGCTTCCTCCTCAAGAGAGCCCACTTTTCTCTCTTCAGGAACTATCATGGAGCACAGCCTTGAATGAACGAAAAACCTTTTAACGAGCATTTACTATAGGAAAAGCCCTGTCTGACTGCTGAACATAGAACAAAACTGAGATAGTTCCTGCCCTAAAGGAGCTTGGATTGTAATAGGGGGATACAACATATATAGGGAGAGTGGTATTTTGGTTTGGAAAGTCACAGGGGCAGTGAGGGGAGCCATTGGGAAACAGAGTACCACAGACTCTCCAGAAGCAAAGGTGCTTGATTATGGCTCCAGAAGAAGGGCAAGGAGGAGGGTAAATATGGGGTGGTAAGTTCACTAGTGATAAGATGGCTGGAACATAGAGTGAACCATGTCTATAGCCAACCTAGATATAATGGACCATGAGAGACAGCACTTCAGGCCGTGAGGACTCCAGAGAGGGAGTTCCAAAACTGAACGTTCTCTAGGAAATAGTGTCTATACTAGAGGGTATAGTGGAAGGCCAAGTGTATAGGACCACCATATCCACAGGCACATCACGTAACCTCTTTCCTCCTTTATAGAACAGCCTTAAATTGTCCTCTGTAAAATAAGAGGACTATACTAAATGATCTATTATGTCTTTTCCAGCTCTAAATCTGTGATGCCGTAATTCTCCAGTTCACTCTGTCCACTGACACAGCCTACTTCTCCCCTTTAACCCTTTGTCATTGTAGACCAGATCTGGAAGGACCCGTGGATGGAAGGGGGACTGTCTCCATTGAAAGTTGCCAGAGGGTGGGGGATCTGTAGGAACAGCAAAGATTTCTACTGCTTCTGATGCAGCTTGGTAGAGGATGAACAGACTATTCCTTTTTCCTTGTCACAGTCATGGATAGTTCAGCATGGGAGGGATGTTGGGCACGGCATGGGGAAGGGCCTGTGTCATTGGCAGGCTGCCAGAGTCTCTCTAAGAGTCATTAGCAAGCATAACAATGATCTGGGCTGGGGAATATCATCCAGAGCTGAGTTGTCCACCAGGAACACACCAGCCCCTCCATCTGACATAGACCCTGGCTGGTTTTGAAAGCTGCAGGGCCTTCAGTTATGGCTCCAGCGCCAGCCTCAGGGAGGATAGGTTCAGGTTTTGTGTATGGATACCCATTGTCCAGGCATTGGGCCCCCATGGGTGTAGGGGTGGGGTTTGAAGGCTACTCCCTCCCAGCTTTTCAGAAAGAATAGTATCTATCATCATTCCTCTAAAAGCCTTGGGGTAGAGGTGAAGTGTGGGAGGGCAGGAGGGATGAGGGCTGCTGGGAAGTGATCCAGGGGTGAGGCTTTTTGACTGAATCCAACTTGTCCAGAACAAATCCTTTAAAATTCTGTAAAATTTGGATTCAGTCAAAAGGCCTACAAGTTAAAGAACTACAAGGCCACATGTGGCCTTAAGGTTACAGGTTCCCCACCCCTGGATTAGGCTCTATACACCTTCACTAAGAACGTTCTCCCCCCTCCCCACTATGGCCTCCTCTGCTTATAATTGAGTCCTTTACATTGATTGGTTGGTTGATTGATACCCCACATGCAACTGGGTGTTTTCATGTATCCCATCGCCCAAAACATTTCTTTCTGTACCTCTTCATCTGGAAAAGGGATATGCAGGTCCACATGGCCTGGAGTAGATTTGGTCTGGGGTGAAATCTTGAGGTAATTGACCCTGGAGAGATAGAATCACAACTTCTTAGAATTAGAAGAAATCTTAGTGATCATCTATTAAACTTCTTATGTAATGGATGTCCCCAGTATCCCTGAGGGTTGGTCAGTCAGTCTTTGCCAGGATACTTTTGGGGGCAGAGAACTCCCTACCTTAGAAGGAAATACATTCTGCTATAGAACAGCTCTAATTATTATTTACTTATGTTGAGCCTCAATCTGTCTTCTGTCCCTTACACACATTGTTCCTGGTTCTGCCCTCTGGGGCCAAGCAGAACAAAACTAATCCCTCTTCCACATGACAAGCGTTCAAATATTTCAAAACCGTTCTCATGAAACCTTCCCTGGTCCACCCTTTAAAGTCTCCTCTCCAGGTTAAACCTTCCCCAGTACCTTCTACTATTCCTCATGGGATGTGGTTTCCAGACTTCCACCATCCGAGTCCAAGTTCTCTAATTTATCAGTATCCCTCTCAAGATGTGGCACTGCTGTGACCTTTGAGTGACTGCTAAGCTATGGGAGGTCACAGGGAGATTCATTGGGGCTAAGGATTATTGATAGCCTTTGTCATTTTGCTGAGTGTTTAAAATAGAGTTGTTTTAACTGCAATTATTTTAAAAAGTAAGGCATTACTTGTGAAAGAAAAACCATATGTAATCTTTGTTAACTGATGTGTATAAACATCTATAGCTTATGAATACAAATAATTTGTACAATAGGTGTGTTTGGCTTACTGATGTGCACTCAGTCTCAGAGAATGTTTAGTGAATCATTCGATTGATTAACAAGAATTTTCTGAGCACCATTTACTGTGTGACAGGCACAGTGCTAGGCACAGTGGATACAAATACAAATAATAAAATAATATCTCTTTGCAAAGAGCTTGCATTCTAATGGGAGTAGGTATAAAAATATGCACAGCATAAATATAAATATTAAGAATAAATAAATAATAAGAATAAATATGTACAAAATAGTTAGATACAAGGTAGTTTGGGAGGAAATGCACACGCATTAGGTTGGGGGGAGGACCATGGAATCATACTGAAGATGGTGCCTGAGTTGTATTTTGAAGGAAAAGAGGAACTCTTTGAGGTAGAAGGAAGAAAGGAGAGCATTTCAGGCATGGGGAATGGCCAATATAAAGGCATGGAGAATAAGAACACGCTGTTCCCTTAACACATCACAAACATTTTCCAAGGCACCCATACCAACTCTCCATCAGTAGGAACCATTATTCTTCAAGAGGCAGCTACTCCCTTCTTCCCCTTGAAGGTGGAATTGGCCTGCACTCTTGCAAAGGGAGATGGGGGGAAAGATTGCCATGATCATGAGGAGTAGATCCTCCCTGGCTAGAAGTCAGGGGATGTCCATGTGGCTCCTTCCCTCTGAGGACAGCATCTATCAGTAGAGTCAGAATGGTGGGCAGTTCTTCTTAAGACAGAGAAGAAGAGGAGTCCAACCAAATTCTGCCTTGAGAATTGGCAGCACACAGCCAGCAGCCCACAAAAGAGTCTCTTCTTCCAGGTGTACAAGAGGCCAAACCTATATTGGAGTTTGATGTTCCCCTCTTTTGGAAAGCTTTGTAAAGTTAGGTCTAGAGGGCCGGAGTGGGGGGCCTGTGTGTTGTCAGTTAGAATGTGGGAGGGATTTCTGTGTGTTTCCTGCATCTCCCTGACACCTCGGAGCTGAACTTTCAAACCCTTTTAGATAAGAAAGAAGCAAGCCCATCACTGCAACTGTCACTCTTCCCTGCTTGCAGAGTGGAAATCATTGCTGGCCACAGAGCAGGAGCTGACATTTGTAATTCACCGTCATGTGCTAAATGATGTACTTCATCTGAGTGGCCCCTTGCCCTGCCCGGCAGGAGCTCCCGCTAAGGGGGAGACACACACAGGTGTTGCCCATTACTTCAACTTCAGAGAACCCCTGGGACTTAGCTCAAGCTTTAGGGCCCTCCCTTCCTAAAGTACCTCAAATTTGTTCTGTTTATACTTTTTATGTGTATGCAATGTCTCCACTATTAGAATGTCGGCTTCCTGAAGGAAGACAGTAGAATTTTTTTTCATGTTAATATCCTCAGAACCTAGTATAGTATCTGGTACATAGTAAGTGCTTAATAAATGTCTATTGATTAACTGTTGGTATGGGAGACCTTTTTTCCTTGCCCTTTGCTATCAAAAAGAGGGGTTTTGAAAAATCCCTTGGAAAAGGGATTGCAATCTAGGAGAGAGAGAATATTTGGGGGCATAAGGAAGTATCCAGAACACCGATGAATGTGGCTGAGAGGTAGTTGGTGGTTGATATGAGAACCATGAATGTACAATTTAGTGTTAGGGCTGTTTGAGAAGTAGGCATGAGAGTAGAGATAGTTCGTGGAGGCAAGTGTGAATACACAGCAGTGTATTTTGGTAGGTCTTTGAGAGCAGAAAAGGGCAGAGGTTGGGAACCCTCCCATCTCTAGGGCTGCGAGAATTCTCTTCTCTGCATTTCTGCATGGTCATGTTCATCAGCTGGGACCTGGTAGTTATCACCCCTCCCCACCGCCACACACAGAGCAAGCAATAACGCAAGCTAGAAGACTAGATTTTTGTCCAGCACCAACCTGCCTGAATTGTGGACACAGCCGAATAGTTCCTCTCCAGATTTCCATTGCTAAAAGAGTGTCCAGGGAGTACAGGGAGACACTCGATGACTTAACACCAAGGATCCTCTAAGGCCTAGAGGAAGAGCCTAATAACTCAGACCAAGAGAACCCTGGGAATCAAATGGAGGAGAGGCCGCCCCTCATCCCTCCTACCCTTTCCCTCCTCCCTGATGGCACATTTCCCAACTCAAACGCTTCTTTAGCTGGTGGCTTTGCTTGGGTGCGTGGTTTCTGATGCCTTTCAGAAATAAGGTTTATCTAGCTTTGAAGGTCTTATTCCAGGGACATTTCTTTCTTTCCCTTTTATTTTATTTTATTTTTTATTTTTTTAACGAAAGAAAAAAAGAAGAAAAAACAGCAGCTTTGACTAGGCTGAGGGTGACACTATGGCTGATTCTTATGCAATGTTGCAAGTGCCTTTCAGCAGCAACAATGGCAGGTTCTTTGACAATGTCATGCGTCTATTCAAAACAACTGGCATGCCAGTCAGAGGCCTGTGCGTTTGCACAGTGCTTGTTCTCCGTAGCGATAAGGCATGTTAGATTTTTCCATTCTATTTGAGAAATAATTCTGGTCTTTTTTAAGTCCCTGGCTTTTTTGATTATTTTTTTTTTGCCTCTTTGCTGAACAATAGGACCTGTCCCTGTTTGATTCCTTGCGTGATGCCTGTGTTATAACAACTTGAGAAAGAGAGAAAGGAAGGAGCCGGGGACAGGGCTTGGGGTGGTGGGTGGAGATGGAATGGCTTAACAGCCCTTGCCAGGTGCTCACCCAGAGAGGGACAGGGTTAAGGAGGGGCTAGGAGATTAGCCCAGTCTGGTCGATTCCTTATGGCTCCTTTTGTTGGGAGCTAGGAAATGCAGGAGGATGGGTTAATTATGGGGTGGCCTGTTCTCTCGCCTGGAATACATCAGTTAATCCTCTCCAAATCAGGAGTTAAGGGTAGAAAGGCCCATTTCCTGACATTGCTAACAGGGCACAATAAGTTCACAATAAGGACTGATGGATGGATTCATCCATTTTTACAAAAGATTCCTAGCTAGTGCTTTTCATCTAGATTTCCGTGGGGAGCTTACTTGTTCCTATCTCTGTTCCTTGTACCAGTCCTCATGCCTTGAATGCCTTCTCTCCCCTCAGCCATTTTGACTTTTAGAATTGGTTCAAAGTTTCCCCCTCCTCCAGGAGGTCCTCCCTTATTGATTCCACCTGATCTTGATCACTCCTTTGTTTTTCATTGGCTCAGCATGTCTAATTTATACCTGTTGATCTATTGAATCTTAAGTTATGTCACCTGTCTTCTGTTTCCCTGACTTAACTAAAAAAATCAACTAAAAAAATTCTGTTTCCCTCACTTTCACTAAAAAATTGAAGGTCCCATGAGGGGCCTTGATGCAGATTCACACAGAGGCATATGCCACCTCACATGCTTAACTGGTTCCACAAAAGCATGTTGGTAAAACAGTAATATATTCTGGTGTTATTGATGAGGTGAGCCACTCTGGTAGATGGGGGTCATGACAGGCAGGTAGATAGACACCTGAATGAAATGATTGGGCTAGTCTTGAAAGAAAACCAGAGTTACAACCTGAAACTAGGGACAACGAAGCTAAAAGAGGAGTTCCTGAGGGGAGAGGCGGAGGGAGGGAGGGTAGCCCCAAGGAGTGTTCAGACCTGAGGTCAAATTAACATTACTAAGTCAAGGATGGAAAGCTGAGCAACTGGAAGCATGGGGATGTAGAGATCAGGGCAGCATGGAGGAGTTGCAGTAGCCCTAGGTATGGGGAGGACCCAGTGAGGAACAGAAACTGAGCAGAGTGGAGCCAAGCACGGACAGGAGTATTAAGCAGCCAGTCCTCCTTGGGTAGGAGAGAGGGTGCTTGACAGCTCTGTTGACTCTATAAACAAGTAACTTGGCAGAGGATGGAAGAAAGAGGAAAGGAGCAGAATAGACAATAGAACAGAGATAGCTGAGAACTCGTGTCCAGTATCAGGCCTATGACAGCTGGTGGGGAGGGATGGAGTCTCTCAATGGGAAGGTGTAAGTAATTAAGAGACCTAGAGTCTACTCCCAGATCTTCTCTGAGTTGTTCAACCTTAATCAACTCACTTTAACTCCCTGGCCCTTGGTTTCTTCATCTATAACTTAAGAGGGTTGGATTAGCTGATTTCTAAAGCTCTAAAATTCCAGGATTGTCTTATTTTGGAATTCTTCTTGCAAAAGGACTTGAGAATCTTCAAGACCACAAGACAGTTTTCAGTTCCAATAATATATTTGAGAATGAAACAGAAGATAAAGGAAGCAGAAAGAATAAATGATTTCAGGCACCAGAGTTGGGCATAACAGCAATAAATGGGCAATAAATTTGACTCTTGGTTTTCTGGCAATAAAGATTAAAAAGCAAATATGCCAGGTTATAATAGTTTTCCTTTCTCTTTCTAAAGGAAGTATACAAATTAATCTGTAGAGATAAAATGTGTATTGAAGCTAAAGTTAAGAAATATTTTATCATGTAAATCCTCAAATAAAGAACATTGAATTACATGGTGGCATTCCTCCAACCATTTTCATGGTTTCTTTCATAGCCCCCACCATCCTCTTGACAGGTCCTAGTATGGTGTGATGCCCACAGTAGGCACACAATCAATGCTACTGACTGATTGATAGGTGGAATCAATATTTTCTGCTCCTGCTCCATACCAGGAGTAAAAGCTCTGCTAACTATGGATGAGTGGAAAGGGCTTTTTCAGAAAATTGGCTTAAACTATTTAGTATTGACTCAACTTGGGCCCCTACCTCCCTCAGTTGGCAAAATTCCCTGAGCTCATCTGGATTTTTATCTAGACAATATGTCATTCTCTTATGTGCAATCCAGATTTCCAAATTCTCAGGACTTGCCTCCAGACCATAACTCAGATACTATTTCTTGTCTTTAGATTCATAGATTTAATAGAATTTAGAGCTGTAGGGTACCTAGAAATCCTTTAGGGAAGGGGTTCATAACTTGGGGTCCATTAATTTACTTTTCTTATATTTCTACATTTCTGTTATTGGTGTCCTTTTAAATCCTTTGTATTTTATCTTATGAATTGAAAAAACTATTCTTAGAAGAAATGTATAGACTTTACCAGACTGCCAAAGGAGTCTATGACGCACGCACATACACACGTGTTAAGAACTGCTAATATAGGCCAGTTCTCTTACTTTACAAATAAAGAAACTGAGACTCAGAGAGGCTTGATCCCAAAATTTCTCATTCCACATAAATTGAGGAGCCTGGAATGGCATGTGTGAACTGAGGGAAAAAGAGATAAAACCCTTCTCCCTGAACCACATAGTTCCTTCTCTGAGGCAACCCTGCATCAAAAGTGAGTCAGTTATCCCATCTACCCAGGTCTTGAGATTTCATTATATCCAAAGATGAAATGGGCTTCCTCAGAAGGTAATGGACTCCCCCCTCCCTCGAGGTCTTCAAGTAAAGGCTAGGAGACCAATTGTTGGAAGTTTTGTTGAAGGAATTCCTAGACAATTATAGAGTGAACCAAAAAGTAATAATAGTCAACATTTATATAGTGCTTCAAAGTCTTCAAAGTGCTTCACACATATATATCATTAAAAAATGTTGTATTTGTTTTCATTGGTAAGGATCTATCTTCTCACCCTCCCATCCCTACCTCCCTACCCCCACTGAGAACATAAGAAAAACAATATCCATTACATACACATATATACATATATGCACAAATATATACATATGTTCATATATACATATATATTCAATCAAAAATTTCCACATTGGTCATGTCCAAAAAACACTTGTATCATTCCACATTCTGATTCCTTCACCCCTCTATCAGCATGTGGGAGACATGTTTCATCATTAGTATCTATCAGGAATCCTGTTTGGCCATCATGCTGATAAAGAGTTCAGCACAATAGTATTCCCTCACATCTAGACACCATAATTTGTTTATCCATTTCCCAATTTATGGGCACCTCCTTTTGTTCTCATTTTTTTGCTACCTCAAAAGAGCTATACATATCTTTATTCATACTTTGAGTTTGTTTTGCTTAGGACTAATCCTTCCCTTAATCTACCCTCCTTCTAATTTCCCTTCTCTCCTTTCCCTCCTATTTTCCTGTTGAGTGAAATGTATTTCTGTACCAATTGTGTGTGTACAGTCTTCCCTTTTTTGACAGGTTCAGATGAGTGAGGTTCAAATGTCCGCTACTTCCCCCTACCCCTTCTCCCTGTTGGTATAGATACCTAGTTGTATAGTATAATTATGTGAGATAACTCATTATGGTGGGGTTCTTTTTTTGTTTGCCCATTCTTTCAGTCTACTTTCTGACTTTGTACCTGATGTTAGTGCTGGTCTCCACCATACTTGTAGAGGAAAGGTCTGGGCTGGTTCTGTTGCTGCTTTCTTTCGGTTATTGAGTGCTCTGTTATTACAGGATCTCAGGGACAGACTGAGAACCTGTGAGCTTTCAGTGCTCCCAAAGTGGTCTGATACAGAGTAAAGTCTGATGCTGAGATCTGCAAGTTCCTGACCTGGGTTCAGGTCTGTGCAAGAGTAGATTGCTGCTGGGCTCTGTCTCTATTCATCAGCTGTAAAGTTCTGTTGGTTCAGAATGATAGAAATTGTAGGCTGTCCTTTAGTCTGGGATGTTCGCCTTGGTTATTCCTCTGTAGACTTAGAGGGTGCTGGAAGTGAGAACTTTCTGAGTTTGTGATCTGGTCACAGTGATGTTGTTGACTTCTGAATTTCTTCCTTTCTCAGCATTCCCCCAAGGTTTCCCTAAACAGGAATACCACCTTTGTGTTCAGGTCCCCTTCTTACTCTTCCCTGGATCTGTGACCCAGAACTGACTAGCAAGGAACAAATCAGCCAGCTGGTGTGTGGGTCTGGTAGAGCCCTGGTATGACCTGAGACTTTCTCTTTTCCTGGTACACAGCCTTTCCCTAACCTCTGGAGTATACTGCATGCAGTGCTCCTGGCCAGACCTCATTCCCCGCATAGATCTCTCTATCTCTCCATGCCAAATTGGACCAAACAACAGGTTCACTCTGAGCTTTTCTGGACTTTTTCATCAGAATTCAGTCTGGCACATTCTCTAGATCCATCTGGAGAGGAATCTCTGGACAAGTGTTCACTGTACTTATTCCTACACCCTTCTATCTTCTGTACGTTTCATCTCATTTGACCCTTACAATGATCCCTTGAGATAGGCATTATTATTATTATCCCCATTTTACAATGAGGATACTGAGGTTAAGGGACTTGGCCTAGAGTCTTGAAAGGATTTTGAACTGAATTTTTCCTGACATGAAGCCCATTGCTCACTATCTACCACACCACACTGCCCGGAGTCTATGAAACAATGAGGGTTAAAAGCAGACCACCTTGGAGGTCACAAAAACTGCAGTGTGTCTTGGTAATAACTGCAGCTCAAGTTATGCTAATTCAAGAAGGCATCTTCACAAGGCATTATGGGAAAATCTAAAACCTACCAATATTTATATCATATATGCATTTTGGTCTAACTATGTACATTTCCAGCTTAGTAAACCCTTGAAACAAACTGGCAGAATGGAGAGAGACCAGAAGACTTGGATGTGGAACCAATCCTGACACACACCCCTGTGTCACCCTGGACAAGTCACTTGATTTCTCTGTGCCTCAGTTTCCTTATCTATAAAATGGGCAAAATAACAGTACTTCCCTCACAGGATTGTTGTGAGTACTGAATGAGATGGTGTATGGTAAGCCCTGTCTCTGTTCTCTCTCTCTCTCTCTGTCTCTCTCTCTCTCTCTCTCTCTCTCTCTCTCTCTCTCTCTCTCTTTATATATATATATATATATATATTTTTTTTTTTTTTATTTAACTCTTAGGTAGTTCCTTGACTTTCCAAATGTTTTAGCTATCTCTGCCATAAGGGCAAAGAAGGATTGGATTTTATTTATCTTTGCACCCCCACCTGCTTGCATACACACACACACACAGACATTTCTATAGATTTTAAAGTTTAAGAATGCTTTTCTTGGGGTGGCTAGGTGGTGCAATGAATAGAGCCCCTGCCCTGGAGTCAGGAGGACCTGAGTTCAAATCCGGCCTCAGACACTTGACACACTTACAAGCCATGTGACTTAGGCCAAGTCACTTAACCCCAATTGCCCTCCAAAAATAAAAAAAAAGAGTGCTTTTCTCACTATTACCCTATGGGCTAGGCAGTACAAGTATGATCACCCTCATTTTACTGATGGATAAATGAAGATCTGAGAGGTTCACCACTTGCCCAAGCCCACACAGCTTGTTAAATGTCAAAGCTAGAACATGAGCTTGAGTACATTGACTTTTGTGCCCAGGACTCTTTGACCTGTCACTGTGGCCCATGATAGCCACTCAGTAAGTGTTTCTTGATTGATTGATTTGGGGTTGGGAAGGGAAAAATTCAGGTTCAGGCATCTGGCTTTTAACCCCATGGCATTGCTCTTAGGCTTAGTTAAATTGATTCTCATCTCTGAAGTGTCTTGGGAGGTCACTAAATCAAAGAAGAGCCCAGGGAGAAGTGTATGGCCCATGTGTATGACCCATCAGGCATAGCTACCCTATGCGAAAATCTATCTTCCCACTGAGAAGAAAAAGGTCCCCAGACCAGCTCTTTCTTAATTTCCCATCATGTGCCTGACTGTCTTTCTAGTGCCTACCAAACACCAGCATTCTGCTGTGGAAAGGGCTGGGAGTATGCAGATACTAATCAATTACTTAGAGAATTGACAGTTTGGGGCTTTTCTGCTTAAAAACAAGTTTAAAATATGTCACTTGCTTTTTATTATTTTTTTAAGAGTGCAGTTCAACACAGGGACTTTAGCATGAATAAACTCAGATTTATGTGCCTATCAGAGGGATCCTTAAACTTCCTAAGTGCTTAAAACATACACATTTTAACTTGAAAAATTACCAGGTTTGTCTAAAGGAGAATTTTCAAACATAAAACACGAAGCTCATTTGAAGGGAGAAATTCTCCAGTGGAGTGAACCCAGCCTGTCATAAAAAAAGTTAGACCAGGCATAAAGGGAAATGTCAGCTGTGTGGGAGAACCAGCTGTCTCTCCCCCCTTTTTTATTTTTATAACCTAGATCAGATTATAGGAGAATATATGAATGCCTGAGGATGGGCATCGGGGGAGCCGGGAGGAGGGCGAGCCTTTCTCTCCTGGGTGATGCAGAGCCCTCTCCCAGAGAATACATTTTTTACTTCTAAATAAAGCACTCTGGAGTGGCACATTTATAACCAGCAAAGAATTACTCAAATAAGAGACGCTGTCAGCTATTTATTTTAAAAGCTTTTTCCAAAGGAAAAAAGGGGGGAAAAAATCTCTCCACTCTCCTCTGTGTCCCTTCAAAAGGTTTTCAAGTGAATTTCCTCTATGATTTTATTCTCCTCTATTTAGTAGAGAAGTCAGGCTTACAGCACAGGAATCAACTCTCCCCCGCCCTCATATGACCCAACTGACTGTGACTACCTAGCTTTCAAGGAATGGGTAGGTAGAAAAAACCATGACCTGGGAAAGTGATCATGGCTATTGAGATTAGGGGGTGGTTGGGGAGAAGCAGGGAGAGAGAAAGAGAGATTGGTCATACAGAATTGGAACCTGGGGTAAAAAATCTTAATTTTTGTATCTTTCCAGGTGTGCTCAGCTTTTTTTTTTTCCTGGAGTAGTTACATGATCCTATAGGATTTCAAGGCTGGTATGTATGCCTTGTTTTACAAAAACCCATGATACCAAAATCTGAATTCTAGGATACAATATATTTAAGGGGTAATTATTAATTCAGGAAGAAAAGATGGAAGGAAGGAGAGAAGGAAGGAAAGAAGGGAGGAAGGGAGGGAGGGAGGGAGGGAAGAAGGAAGGAAGGGAGGGAGGAAGAGACCAGTGGAAGGAGAGAGAGGGAGAAAAGGAAGGGTAGGTTTCTAAGGAGCTGGAATGATTTGAAAATCAAGGTCTTTGTTGACCTTCCCATGCAAGTCCCTGGGGAAACTTTCACCTTCACTGCTGAGTGTGCCTAAGCTCTGGGCTCAAAAATAATAGGTGTTATTTCATATTCATGCTACCATTGCAGAAGGTGAAATGCCACTCTGGGAATGTCAGACTGTCTCAGACCTTTTTTGTGCTCATATATTCTTGTAAAAAAACAACTGGCCAACCTGTCTCTGGCTCACTCTAGGTCCTCACAACCCCCCAGGAGCAATAGAAAGCAAATAAGCAACAGAATCATAGAGTCCTAGAGTTGGAAGAAACCAGCCCAACCACTGAAAGCACAAATCCCATCTATAGCAATTGATCATCTAGCCTCTGTTCAAAACCCTCAAATTAGAGGGAGCTCACAATTATGTGATACACTCATTCAATTTAGGAACAGTTTTTTCCCCTTGGGAAGTTTGTCTTTGTGTCGAGCCAAAATTCGCCTCCGTGTTAATTTCCATCCATTGTACTTCACCTCTTGTTTTATGGGGTCGAGCAGAAAAAGTCTAATCCCACTTTTATGGGAGAATTTTTCAGCTAATTGAAGGTAGCTGTCAAGTCCTCCACCCCTACCCCAAAGCTTTCTCTCCTCCAAACTGAGCATCACCCAGTTCCTTCAACAGAAGGACCCAGCAGTTATTCAGATGCTCGAGGACTCTTTTAATGCAGGGTGGAGAACTGAGCTGTGTTAACACAGCTAAACTGGTCTTACTAACTGGTGTTCTCCCCCCTTTCTGAGCTGTCCATGTTTCCTACATGATTAGTCAGTGGATGGCACTGTCTGAGAATTGTGATCATGTAAATGCAAATACTACTCCTTTCCCTCCTCTACTCCATCAATGACTGTCAAAAATTTTATCTATCCTTCAAAATCCAGTTGAAGTGGCACCTCCGCCTCCACTTCCAGGAAGGCTTCCCTGATTACCCACTTCTACTTCTACTAGCAAGACTTGATCTCTCCCTGCTCTGAACCCTATAGTATGATGTGTGGGCTTCTCATAGGTTATATATTATATTCCACCCTGAATGATTGTAAGTATCAGGAACTGCAAGCCGCTTCAGAGCCTAGTACAACACTCTTGTACATAATAAGATCTGCATGCATCTTGTTGAATAAATGAATGAATATTTGATTGGCTGGCTGGATGGATGCTTAAATGCAAACCACCTTCTTTTCTTTGCACTTCCACCTTCACTCTCCAAGAGGTTAGAAAAATTAAGCCAGGCTAAGAGAGGCATGACTATCAAATCACCAACTATTATTGTATAAAAGGATCATTAACAAAAAATAGTCATTGTTATAATCATGATAATATAAACAGCTATCATGTATGTATGAGGGACAGTATAGAAGAGGCTGGGAAGGCCTGGGTTCAAGTTATGCCTCAGAAGCTTACAAATCAAATGATACTTAACAATGTATTCATTTCTCTGAGCCTCAATTTCTTCATCTGTGAAATGGGACTATTTGTAGCTCTTACCTTCCAGGGTCGTTGGGAGGCTCAAATAAGATAAGAAATGTAAAGCACTTTGTGGACTTTAGAGTGTTGTGTCAATGTCGGTGACTGTGATGTGTATTTAGAGTTTACCAAGGAATTTCTTCTCTATGACTTTGTGAAGTATCAGAAGTATCATCATTATACCATTTTATAGATGACAAAAGTGAGACTGCTTTGCTCATGGCTACACACTTGGCAGATATTGAAGTCCCTTCTCATCCTTCAAAATGCAAGCCCTCTCAACTTTTTTTATTATTGTTGTACAGGAGGCAAACTCAAACTTGGTGGGGAAGGCAAGGGGATGGGGAGGATTTTTTTTAACAAGATGCTTGTTTCAATGCTCATATGAAGACTCATATAAATGGAAAGACATAATTCTCCTATAATTTCTTATATGAAAAATTGAGAGCCATAGAGTTGAGTTGCTGAAGATCGCTTAACTCCAGATCTCATTTCACTGACTATATCATGTATGCAGTAGCCAGAGCTTTAGTTGTCTATTTTCCAAACTGATATACTGTTGTAGACTTACACCCTGACCCCTGTCACCTCATCTCGTCTGGTGAAGGAAAGTCATCTGAGGCTGGGATAGAAGCCTTGGCTTTTGGTGCATGCCCAGGGGATCCCAGGAAAGGAGAACAGTGACAGGGAAGGAGGTGCCCAAAGGTAGGCAGAGTGCTCACAGCTCTTCTCTACCTTTTGCTGTTTCCAAAAAATTCAGGTTGACTGTGGGCAGTTTCATAAGCCACTGCCCCACATCCTTAGTGTCTCCTACACCTTGGGGTGGCTGAACAGATAAGATTGAGTGAGCCAAGGAGTAAGGAGAAAGAATACATGCTGAGAAAATTAATTAGTAATTAGCAAAAAATAATAAAAATTAATTAAAAGGAGAAACAACCTGATACAAACACCTGGGTTTGAATGTTGCCTCCAACACTCACTAGCTGTGTTACCAGGGATTAGTTTTAGAGCCTCAGTTGCCTTGGCTGTAAAATGGAGGCAATAATACTTGCCCTACATAACTCCTGGGGTTGTCATAAGGAAGGTCTTGCAAACATCAGAGTACCCCAGAGATGAGAGTTATTGTATTTAAAGGGACCTATTTGTTTCTTTTGATGTGACCACTTCTACATGGTAGAGATGATGATCTTCTGTGTTGCCTGCTAGGCATAAAGTCGGAGAGATATGCATAAGAGGAAGCTGCTTGGTTGGTTGTTGTCCTTCACTCTTAAGAGGACCAAAATGACGTCACTGTGTTGGGGTCAAGGTACAGTGTGTCCAGCTGTAGCTGATTAGAACAGTACAAGCTTAGAAGGCTCTACCACAGGTCAGGCACAAATAGTCCATGTGAACATCTGGAGGGGAAATGTTGCTAAATTTGTGCATCTCGCATTTCTTCTGAGCTACTTCAAGTCTGCTTCAGTCACAGAGCACAGCATCTTCTCTGATGAGGATATCCCACGCTGTGCAGTCCTATGCCAGTATCTCCTAGATCACACAGTCAATTCCAAAGTTCTCATGAGAGACTTTGAGAGTGTCCTTGTATTGCTTTTTCTGACCACAGTGTGAGTGCTTGCCTTGAGTAAGTTCCCTGTAAAATCATCACAGGGAGTAGAAGGAAGTAGACTCGGAATCAGAAGACCAAACTTCCAGTCCCGTGTGCTCGCCTACTAGCTATGTAACTTTAAGCAAGGTCTTCCCCTTCTCTGGACCTCAGTTTACTCATTTGTAAAATGATGTGGTTGGAATGGATCAATGGCATCAGGCTCAAACAGAAATGAGAGCCGCTAAGCAGTATAGAAAGATCTCTGTGGGCCATATAGTAAGGTAGAAAATGAAAAATTAATATTATGAATGTTTTATTGTGTTTTTACTTATGTTATTAAATATTTCCCAATTAAATCTTAATCTGTTTTTTGGGGAGGAGGCTGAGCCAAGATGGTAGAGAGAAGTCAAGAAGTTACCTCAGTTCTCCCTAGTTTCTTTCTGAAACAACATGAAATCAAAAATAATTCTGGAGTTACAGAACCCACAAAGACAGATTGGAACAATTTTCCAGCCCAAGATAACTTAGAAGGACTTCAGGAAAGGTTTGTCTCACTTGGGTAAAAGTGGTACACAGGCTAGGCTGTGTCCAGGCTAGCTAGAAGGAGGCCCTTCACCATAGCACAGACCAACACCCGCGGTCCCTTGGTTCTGGCTCAACAGGCCAGCGGCACAATAGGCCAGCTGTGAGGCATCCCACCCCAGTACAGTAGGCAAACTGCTAAGTCCAGAACCCAGGGTACAACAGGTCTTACTAGTTTGGGCCACCCTAGTGCAGTGGGAAAATTGCCAGTCCCAGAGGCCTTGGCACAGGTAACTAGAGACCAGGCCCCTGGCCCCCATTGCAAGAAGCTTGGGACAGTATCCCCTGTACCCCAGGAGCAGAGCTCAACTTTTTAAAATGAGAACAAGAAAAAAGAACCCTGAAAGCTAGTATGGCACCAGGGAAGATCAAAGCACAAACTCAGAAGAGGAAAACAATATCAAAATTCCTACCTGCAAAGCCTCAAAGGGGAATAGGAATTGTTTTCAAGCCCAAAAAGTCCTCTTGGAAAAGCTCAAAAAGGATTTTAAAAATTAAGTAAGAGAGGTAGAAGAAAAATTGGGGAAAGAAATGAGAGTTATGCAAGAGAATTATGAAAAAAGAGTCAACAGCTTGGAAAAATGAACACAAAAGCTGACCAAAGAAAACAAGTAATTAAACAATAGAATTGGCCAAATTGGAAAAAAAAATCCACTGAAGAAAACAACTCCTTTAAAAGTATGGAAATACTTTCCTTTAAATGGAAAAGGAGATACAAAAACTACCTGAAGAAAGTAATTCCTTAAAAATTAAAATTGGAAAAGTAGAAGCTAATGACTATGAGACATCAAGAAAAAGTCAAACAAAATCAAAAGAATGAAAAAACAATAGAAGAAAGTGTAAAATACCTCATTGGAAAAACATATGACCTGGAAAATAGATCCAAGAGAGATAATTTAAGAAATTTTTGACTACCTGAAAGCCATAATCAAAAAAAAAAAAGAGCCTAGACATCATCTTTCAAGCAATTTTCAAAGAAAACTGCCTTAATGTCCTAGAATCAGAAGATAAAACAGTCATTGAAAGAATCCACTGATGATCTCCTGAAAGAGATTCAAAATGAAAACTCCATGAATATTGTAGCCAAATTCCAAAATTATCAGGTCAAGTAGAAAATACGATAAGCAGCCAGAAAGAAACAATTCAAAGACCAAGGAGCCACAGTCAGGATTACACAGGACTTAGTAGCTTTTTTTTTTAAAGCAATCAGGGTTAAGTAACTTGCTCAAGGTTACATGGCCAGTTATTTCTGGGTGTGGTGCTAAGTATCTGAGCCCAGATTCGATCCCCAGGTCATCCTGACACTGGAGCCGGTGCTCTTTCTCACTGAGCCACCTGGCCGCCCCGACTTAGTAGCTTTCAATTAAAGTATCAGAAGACTTGGAATATGTTATTCTGGAAGGCAAAGAAACTTGGATTACAACTAAGAATCAACTACCCAGCAAAATTGGATGTAATACTCCAAGTTAAAAAAATGGATATTCAATGAAAGATGGGACTTTTAAACTTTTCTGATGAAATGATCAGAGTTGAACAGAATATTCTATCTTCAAATACAAGACTCTGGATAAGCATAAAAAGGTAAACAGGAAAGAAAATAACACATGATATTCAAAAAAGTTAAACTGTTTACATCCCTACATGGGAAGATGATACTTATAAACTCTTAAGAACTGTATCTCAATTAGGGCAGTTAGAAGGAGAATACTTAGAGAGTATGGCTATAAGTTGATTTTGATGTGAGGATAAAAATCTGGTGTGGTTAGCACTCCTGGGCCTTGTATTTAATCCCGTGTTTCCCCGATAATAAGACCTATCCCGAAAATAAGCCCTCCCCTTACTGTGTAAGATTCCTCTAAAATAAGCCCTCCCCCCAAAATAAGCCCTATTGAGATTGCTACTGTAGTGAAGGTGATCCCCTGCGCTACACGCTACATTATGGTATCCTCTGTATGCACTGTCCCCCCCCCCCAGGTGAAACGCACGCTGCGCTCCGAGCTGCATCCAATCAGAGCTGCAGTAGTGAGCGCGTCATCCTGTTCTTCCCCAGTGATTTGCTTGTTGGCGCCATTGAGAGCAGTGCCATGGAGGAGAGCTGAGGCAGGACAACATAAGCCCTCCCCTGAAAATAAGCCCTCTGGTGTTTTTCTTTCCAAAAAAATTAATAAGACAGTGTCTTATTATCGGGGAAACACGGGTACCTCTGAACTAGTCACTCCCATCTCTGACATTCAATTATTCTAAATGCTAGTGCCATTATAATTTTTTCATCAAGCTCTGTCACCAGGGAACATGCCTCCAGAACCTTAATAGGGTTTCTCTCTTGAGCTGCTAGAGAGAAGCCTTGACTTTTTTTTTCCATTAGTGAAAAGTTAGGAAAAATGGGTTTTGGTTCCGGATTTGCCACTAACTTACTGTGTGTCTTTGGGAAATTCAATGACCACCTCTAGTCTTCAGTTTCCTTATTAATAAAATGAATAAAACCTGATTTGAACACCCCCCCCAGCTCTCCCTCCCCCCCGTCCCTCCCCCAGGCTTATTGCAAGGTAGCAGTAAGACAACAAATATAAACATGCTTTGGAAAGTACAAAATATTAAACAAATGCAAAGATGACTATTTATGATTATGATGATTTTAAAATTGCCCTCCAAACACCTTATGGGCTACTTTACACTCTGCTCTGCTTGGGAGATAAGAAAGGCAATAATGATAATATCAACTCACCTTTATATTGACATTTAAACTCCCCACCACTCGGCCCTTTCCTGCATTTCCAGTGTCTTTACACTTGAGTCCCATCTTTACACTCTACAAGCCATCCACACTGGTTGATTCGCTCTTCTTCACATATGATACGCCATCTCCTGTGCCTTTCCTCTGGCTTTCTTCCATGCCTGAAATGCTCTCCTTGCTCACTTCTGTCTCTTAGCTTCCCTGGCTTCTGGCAAGACTCAGTTCAAATGTCTCCAAGAGACCTTCTCCGAGGCTCCCCAGCCATGATGCCTTTCCCTCTGAGATTATTTTCCATCTTTGTTATTGTTGTTGTTGTTCAGTTCAGTCTGATCCTTCGTGACTCCACTTGGGGTTTCCTCGGCAGAGATATTGGAGTGGTTTGCCATTTCTTTCTACAGCTCATTTTACAGACAAGCAAATTGAGGCAAATAGGGTTAAATGATTTACCGAGAGACACATGGCTAGTAAGTGTCTGAGGCTAGATTTGAACTCAGATCTTCCTCACTCCAAGCCCAGTGCACTAGCCACTGTAGCACCTAGCTATCTTCCATCTACTTTGTATGTATTGAATGATTCCCATGTCTTTCCCCCATAAGAATGTGAGTTTCTTGGGGGCAGGGACTGTTTGTGACTTTCTTTGTATTCCCAGAATTTAGCACAGTGCCTGGGGCATAGTAGGTACTTTATAAAGGATTGTTACCTACCTGGATAAGGTTTACAAACTGCTTTGTATATGTAGTATCCTCTCTGGGCTTCTCACCCAACCTGCTCTCACAGGATTTTAGGGGTAACCTTGAGTAATTATAGCCTAATGCTTTAGCTTTTGAATTCCCACTGGTGTGGGGGACATTTTGGGGGACAATATTAGCTGACATTAATTAATTTTTAGAAAAGGGATTTTTTGAGAAAGTATAGCAAGAACAGTATTTGAGAAGGTATAGCAAGAACAGTAATTAGAAGACACTCCCACCTCCAAATGGTAGTGCATTTGCTCCTTACATACACAAGGTCCCTAAGGAGAGTACACTCAGACTTAAAGGACACATGGCAAAATGGTAGATTTTGACTCCTAGCCTCAGAAGTTCATTTCTTCCTTTTATGAAATCTTCCTGAAGTTCTCTTTGGGTGTGGCTCCCTACTGGCTTTTAAGGATTGATGCTTTCCTAGAGTCCGTAGCTGGCATTTCTATCACAAGGAACCATAGGTCCTGAAGCCACTCTTTCCATATTCATCTGCAGTTGCTTCTTCCATCATTCACCAGTTCTAGTGACCACTGGCAATAACTGTTCTTTACTGGGATTTCTGATGAAACCTCTGGCTCTCCTGAACTCACAGAGGCACCAGAACACTCCCTTCTTCAGCAAACTCATTCACTTAAGATCAGGGAAGAATAAACACAAAAGAAGCTGAGCCTCCCTCCTCCTCACTCAGCAGTTCCCAGCAGTCCTTGCCTCACTCACCTCCAGGAAGGAAAAGAGACTGAAAGAACCATGGGCCATCCCTCTTATAGGCACACTCACTTCTGACTCTTCACACACTCCTAAAGTCATAAGTTCTTCCATCTCTGTTGTCTAGAAGGCTTTTTGTCATCACTCAGAACCATTCCCTCAGTTACAGTGACTGGAATAAACTTCAAAAGGTCCACATGTTGGCTTAGAAACAGAAAAGAGATATTTGCACATGTTTTGTGTAATGCACCAGGAAGTGCTAATTTGAGCATGCTCTAAAGACTGGGCCCTCATTGACTAGGCTCACTATTAGGCATAATTTTTAGAAGTCTTTCCTCACATCCAGGTGTTTCTGTTGGTCCTTCCTTCTCCATGAGGACCAATGACATCAGGAGGGTTATGTCTTGAGACTTGTAAGTGAATTGAAACTAAGTAAGGCAGGGCTGTGCAAAGTCTTCAGCCACATTCTCTCCTCCAGAGTCATCCGAATCCAGTGGTGAGATACAGGTCAGGAAGACTGGCGATGGTCCCGGATGCAGCGGGAAAAGCATCCCCCACCAATTTGTACCCATTACCTTTAGATCTGCTCTCTGGAGCCAAGCACAAGCTTAATCCTTCTTCCACAGGACAACCCTTTAAATAATTAAAGAAGGCTATCATGAGCTCCCTAAGTCTTCTCTTTACTTGGCTAAGAATCTCTAATTCCTTCAACCAGTCTTTGAAGATAAGGCATGATCTGAAAGCCCTGTATCATCCCATCCATCTTGCTCTCCACTAGATAGATCCTCTCCAGCTTAGCAATGTTCTTCCTACACTACAATGCCCAGAGTTAAACATGCTACTCTAGAGTTTGATTGACCAAGGCAGAATATCACCTCCCTTTTACAGGCCTCTTCCTCTCAATGAAGTCTGAGCCCTCGGCAGCTCTTCTGTCTGCTGTATCACACATCTTGAGTTTGCAGTCTACTTATACCTCCCCTCCTAGATGTTTTTCAGATGACCTAATATCTAGCCAAGATTCCCTAAAGATCTCTTCCTCATTTTAATATTCTGTGACTCTTCTCTTCCTTGGACCCAGAAGAGTGGAGGTAGGGCAAGTCTTCAGTCTCTGAGAAAGTTTATCCCTCTTTGTCAAAAGAAAGTTGTGCGTCTTTTCCCCCATGGACCACCAAGCTCACTCCATACATTAGGTCATCAGACCAGCTGAACACTTGGGGTAAACTTCTCAGGGAGGCTGTAGATCTAACAGCTCCTGAAACCATCCTATGGAACAAACAAATTCTTCTACCCTTACCTTGGTTCCCTCAGGGATGAAAACCCACGTTCTTGACTGTGTGAGCACCTCCAGCCTTGCCCAGCCTTGGGCCTCAAGCCGCTATTTTTACTTCTTCTCCTTGTCACCGGACTTTACGAGCAAAGGGCGATCTCCCCCATGGCAGTTTCCAGCAACTGGAAGACAGTAATAAGTCTGGGGTTGGTGTTAAGCTCGGATGTCAAACAGAGTGGCCAGGGCCGCCTGAAACATTGGGAAAGCCTCGAGCTTCTCCCTGTACAAGGTCAGCTTGTGTGTAACACTTCATTAAATTGCTCAAACACTGAGCCGTATCTTTAACCAATACCTTTAATGTCATTTTCTGCAGACTTAATAGAGGGGCATTAGCATACCTGTCAAGTCTTCCCATTTAAACTCTGAAGCGAGTGAAGTTTAAAGTGCCTCCTTCAGCCCACAGTGGATTTCGCTTCAAACTTTGGTTTAAGAAAAAGAAAAGTGTGTGTGTGTGTGTGTGTGTGTGTGTGTTGGGGGAAGGGGAAGAACTGAACAATCTGAAAAGGAGGGAATATTCTCTATGCAATCGCTAAACTTCCAATCCTGAGGGTTAGGTAGTATCAGCGCCATATGAAGACCTGGGTTTACGATCTAGTTTTCACTCTGCCACTTAATTTGCTAAGTTTCTTAGGGAAACTTTCCAGTTTATAAAATGAATGTGATAAAAACTCTACCTGACTCTCAGTTTCCTTGGTAGGACAAAATATAATAGTATTCATATGAAGAAGTGTCTTTGTTAAGTATATATTGCTCTACACATGCAAAAGATTAATTTTAATGCAGTGTTAATATTAACTACTGGTATTAACATTTTAACATGGTCTGAGAGATCCTGTGGACCTGTGGCCTATGTTCAAAGCCACCAAGGAAAGTGGAGGAAGTTGGGTTTTGTCTCAGGGTGCTGGTATCTGGAGTAGGCATGTTTTATTCCCACAACAGCTCCCTGCCTCTTCATTTTTCCAGTATGGATGCTACTACCCACCTCCACCCCCAATATTGACCTGTCTTGGATTATGAGCAAATATGTCTTGTTCACCTTTACCCATGGCTATACTTCTTCGAATGTCACCTCTTCTGCTCCTGCTGCTTCTCCCCCACCTCCATATCCCCAACACTTCCTAGGGTCATGAATAAGCAATGTGCAGATAAAGAATTAACTGGACTGTCTGGAGGATGGGGCACCTCCTTTCTAGATGAAACTAAACTGTACTGTATTTGGATGGATTCTCTTCTCTGTCGCTGACCCCTTAACTAAATTTGCCCCTAAGCACAAGAATTCCTGGTTACAATTCTGTCCATGTCAGAGAATTATAGACTGGAAGAAAAGCATGATTTAAACAGGCAATTCTTCTTCCTCTAGGCAGCATACTAGCTAGTAAGGAGCAAAGAGGAAGGCAGAGAAGTGCCAAGAACCAGCTAGAGGGGAAGAGGCTATGTTTATAGACCCTAGGCCAAACAGAAGACTGAACAGATGATAGAAAATCAGTTCACGGAGTACAGTCACAGAGATAACTCGAAAGCAGACATCCAAATTTCACATTCATTATGTGAATGACTTGAGAAGAGCATATGAAGAAATCAATGTGTACTGAATAACTGTGTGACTGGTTTTAGTTGAATAACAACAAGAAAGTGATGATTTTCAATAAATCCAAAACCAGAAATTACTTAAGAAAGAGCTCCCTATTTGACAAGAACTGCTGGGAAAAGTAGAAAACAATTTGGCAGAAATTAGGTTTAGGCCAACCTCTTATACCACATATCACAATAAATGTAAAGTGAACAATACAAACAAAATATTAATGATTTTACCATAAAAGATACTTGAAGAAAATCACACCAGATAACTTTCACAGCTATGGATAGAGGGTGAGTTCTCAGTGACTAAAAATAAAATACATAATTTTGATTATATGAAATTGATATTCTTTTCCATGAATAAAATCAATACAAGGAGGATAAGAATAGAAACTGTCAGTTGGGAGAAAAATTTGCACCAAATATCTCAGAAATTGGTCTGACATCCAAGATTTATAGGGAACTATCACAAATATATGACCAATCATCATTATTATCTAGTGTATAAATAGTCATAGGGTATGAATAAGCAATGTGCAAATGAAGAATTGAAAATTTAAAACAACTATTTGAAATACACATTGCTCAAAATCTCAGATGAGAGAAACAGGGGGCTTTTATATAACCAGTAAGCCAGTTTGGATTTGGGCATTCGCGTGTCTTATAGCTTAGTGGCAGAAGTCATTCAAGCCAAGCCCCTGAGAAGTAATTGCTTGGGGAGGGGATACCTTAACCTTTGATGACCCTACCTCAGCCAGAGGAGGACCTTGTAAACTTCATAGGACCAGAGGGATTTGAACTTTTTATTAGCTTGTATCAGTGTCCTTGTAGCAGTAGGGACAGGCAATAGATTCTGTATCTACTTGAAGGCAAACTGGACATAGTGAAGAAGGTAGTAGTTTTAGGATTCTACAAGCAGTCGAGCTGATTAGAGTATACCGTGTTTAAATGGAACTTCTTGAGTACCAACACAATGGGAAGAAGAGTTCTAACTTCTAACAATTAGGAACTATGAATTACCCTTTTGATATATATGTACTCTAAGCGTGAGTCCACTTTTTAGTGGATACTTTATGTCATAGACTTTGGAGGGGCATGCTTTATAAGAACTCTTCCTAATATACTACTTGGCTGACTAATTGCTATCAAGTGATTATCCATGGGTGAAGCACATAAATAGGGGCTCATGAATTACAGCATTAGAAAGAGACTCTCCACCCAACCCATCTGCTTACCCCTAGATCTCAGAAAGGGAAAATCAGAGCTTGTGTTCCACATAAGAACAAAGGAAGATATGAATTAATGTACAGTCAGCAGATCCAGGAAAGCCATATATATACAATGCCTTCAATAACTTAAATAGAAAGAACAGCATGAGAGAGAATGACAATTTCTAACATTGAACACTGGATGATTTTAATGATTAAGCTTGACCCCAAAAAATAGATGAGAAAATGAACTTCACTATCTTCTTTGCAGGGAGGGAAAACTCAGTTGGGGGTTCAGCAGAGCAATACCTGGGTGTTCTTATACCTGGGGGAAATTCTATTGGGGATAGAGTACAGAGGCACATGATATGTGAATAAGAATAGTCTGACTATGGGGACAGTCTCATCAGGAGGGAATTTTCTCACTGCCCCCAAACCCTGAGAGTATGACGATTACTCTTACATGTGTGGGGGTATAGGAAGATGGACATTGGGAGGGAGATACCACGGAGATGGGACCTTATAGTAGCATTGTTGCCTAGGAACAGTGGTTTGATCCAACAGAGTATTGTGAGACAAAATTCAGGGAGAGAAGTTGCCAGAGGAAAGAAGTGTATCTATCTCACTCCTACTGGGCAGGAAGCCTATTCCTCCAAGGAGAAAGCATCTCCTTTCACCTCCATACTGGCACTGTGGAGTTACCTATGCTAGCTCTAGACATAGGGGCTTAGCCTGTCTTGGAATCTTTGGTTGGAACAGAGGGGTTATTTAGCCTGTCCAGATTTTAGTGAATTACATCTACAAAATGGGTGCCTTTGTAGTGGGAGGTCAAAGCTCTCTCTAGAAAGAAATGAGCTTGAAAATCTGTGGCTGAGAATCTTGGCAGGAGTTGTGAAGTGGGATAATGAGTATAACTCTACCATTAAGCTACTAATCATTAATTATTCCCCCCGACATCTCATAATGTGCTACTTGGGTAAAAATAAAATTACTTGAACTTTTTCACCAAGTTCTAGTTTTAAACAAATTGCTTGCGTCAAACTATTTACTAAAGTGAATAATTTTAGACATTTGTCAGACTTCGCAAAATGCTTTAATTAGTGCTAGCTAATAAAATCCTTGTGTAATTAAGGGTACATTCGTCCCAGCATATATTTCTTGCTCTCCCTCTTTGTTTTTGCTTACACTTTTAAAAATGATTAGGGTCTGGGCCTCCAGAATGTGTTTGTGTGTGTGTGTGTGTGTGTGCGTGTACTTTTATGCATGTGTGTGTCTCCAGTGTCATTTAATAATGAAGCACCACTTAGTTATTAATGCCATAATTACAGGGAGAAAAAATAGTTTCTACCCAACAAGGGAAAAGTTTTCCTCTGACCCCACACTGCAGTAAGAACTGGTACAGACTGGAGCTCTCCCATGGTCTCTAGGGGGAAATCAAACAATGTTCCCTCTCCAGTGACTTATGACTTGATGCCCTTAGGGAGCAGCCACTGTCTACAAGGAGCCTGCTGGTTTCCTTGACATCCCCTTTCTGAGAGGTTCCAGAGTGGAGATGGCAGGAGTGACAGTTCACTACCAGCTCAGAAACCTGTCACTTGAGGATCAGCATTTTAACTACCCCCTGCCCCTCCAAAAAAAAGAGGACACCTTAATTTACTCTTCTGATTGGCTTGATAGCTGTCAGAGTGACAGCCCGTCTCTGGTTGAGAAGGGACCTGGTGTTAGCTCTCAGGCTGGCTTTATGGGTATTATATGGTCTGCTTGCTGCTGGAAATAGCAGCATGGAAATAGTGATGATGGTCCTTGAGCTCTTTGCTGTTTGCCCCTGTTATTTACTGGCCTCCCTGCAATGCAGGGCAATCTTCTGAACCCGGTCAGGCCAGGGTTTAAACTTGGAACCAAGAACGACATCAAATGCCTGCCCCCACCATTCCTCCTACCCTGTCCTCATCATCATCTACAGGGCCCTGTACAGTGTCTGCTTCACATTAGGCACTGAATCCACAGCTGTAACTGACAGTCCTTGACTGGTTTCATCTCCCCTGGCTTTGTATATTATTCCCGCCCCTTTTTTATCATTGGCTGGGATGTTGTCACCTTAAGTGGCTAGAAGAAAGGGAAGTTGCTTGGTGGCCCAGCCATATCCAGAATGCATAAGCAGGTAGGTAATGCAGTGGGTAGAGTTCTGGACTTAGAATTAAACAGACCTAATTTTGAATCCTGCAGTCACTTATTAGCTTTATGACCTTGATCAAGTCATTTAACCTTTCTCACTCAGTTTCCTCATCTTTGAAATAGGGATAAACTACAGCACCTACCTCATAGGTGAAGATGAAGAAGTATATGGAAAGGGTTTTTCAAATCTTAAGTACTTTATAGAAATGTTACCTATTATTATGTATCCTTCAAACTCTTAGATGGGACAGACTCTAGAGAGTCCATGCAGTATGCTGAAATCTTGTCCTTTTCCCACTCTCTTTTCCTGCATAAAGCAGGTCAGACTGTCAAAAGAGTGTCACACCAAATTGTTTCTTTTCTCGGGGGCTAGATTCAGTAAGAGGTATTTTCGATTCCAGAAAAATGACTCTGAACAGAATGACTATTTTAGAAGGGACTGATCCCAATTTGGAAATTATAAAGAAAAAACTAGGTTCGGGGAGAGGAGAGTGTATTGGGGGGGGGATGGTTCTCTTGAGAGCTAATCGTTAAATTTCATTGTGAGCATTTACACCCCAGAAATCTGCAAATGCTACAAATTAGGACTTGATTTATTGTTTTGTTCATTGTCCAGACCTAAAGTGATGGAGGAAATGTTAATAATTCAGATTAAACTCAAAAAAGTGTCCTGCACACTCCATTTATTTATTTATTTAGGAAGAGCTAGGTGTTAAAGATTTACTAACAGACTGCAGTTAGGTTTCCTCTGGCATCCAAGGGTTGCATGGTGGCCTAAATGATCTCTGGAGTCTAATATCTTCTCAGAGTTGTCTCAAGCTCTTTCTTTCCAGCAGCCCCTAGGAGTCACATCTTAGCTTTGTAGTAGTTTGCCCAAGACACCTGACACTCACAAATGAACTCATCACTCTCCACAGCTTGATTTCCCTCCCCCACCCCCCACCACACCCTGCCCTGCTCTCAACTGCCTAGGGAGGGGGAGCACCTGTCCCATCCTTTAACCCGTGGTGATATGTCACTGATCAGCACAATTGGCTCTAATAGCTCCCCAGGTGGATTCCAGAGAGCAACGAGCCGAACATAAAAATCCCTTTATTATTGCCATTTCACTTTTATATACCCATCAAGCTTTCATATTTAATCTCCTACATCACAATAGCTGATCATTTTTAACATTTGACATTGATAGAGTGCCCACCGCTATTATTCTGACATCCTATAAAACATTACGCCCATTTGCAATAGAAAAGGCCAAGAATCAATACTCAGCCCCATTTTCCACTGCAGCCGTAAATCATGAGGTGCCTAACAAATTGTTTTAAATAGAAGAACCTTCAGAACCAATGAATGGCCTAACCAATCCCTACCCCTTGTCAGAATTGTCAGGGACCCTCCTGCCTAAAGGGGTGAAAGGCAAGGCCAGGCTGACACAGAACTATGGTATACTAGAGAGTTAAGCGCTTTTTGTAGACCCTGAACTCAGAGCCAGAGAAAGACATATAGCCTTCCTAGCAATAACCCTACCCAAACTGACATTGGCTACCCAATACAAAAAAAAAATGTAAGTGTCTACTATGTGCAGAACACAAAGATGGCCTCTATAGGAGACAGAATTCCATCTAGATTTGCAGTTGCTGTTATGGAATATACAATCAAGTCAGAAGGGAGTGCACATAATTGCCAGGGGAAAAGGAACAAGGAATGGAACAGGAAAGAAGCACAAGGAAAGAAAATATCCTTCCTACAAGAAAGGCTTCATGGAGGAGATGGTTAAGAGCATTAACAGGCAGAAATAGGGAGAAAGACTATCCCAGGTACAGGATATGGAACAGCATAGTAAAGGCATAGAAGTTAGAAAGCAAGAGATGTGGAACAGGGGACAGTATATTGAGCATATATAGTATATTTAGAAGTGAGGGATAGGAACAAGTTTGAATGATGAAAACAGGGGGGTCAAAATCATTGGGATAAAGAAGATATGACCAGGGTAAGGCTGCTAATTTTTGAGGAATGTGCTTAGGTAGATTTTCATTGTCCGTACAAGTCTGGCCTCAGGACAGAGTCCTTGAGGAACCTTGGGGAGATCAGGTGAAAGGACAGGTACTTGTACCTGAAAAAAGATTGTTACTTCCTTTCCTCCAAGGCAAAAAAAAAGTCTGGAAACTTGGTGAAATGATCTTTCTCCTCTTCCCTGGAAGGGAGGAGTCTGGTGTGCTATGAAATGGTTTTTCTCCCCTTTCAACAGTGGGCAGGAGACAGGGCAGGAGAGCTGGACAAACGGTTGGGAATGGTGTTACTTAGAAAATTAGGAAGATGGAAGGTTATGCAGGTCATGCTCCAACCAAGGATATGATCAGATCTATAATCTTCTAATATGGAGGATTATTCTGACAGCAATGTAAAGAAATCCCCTTAGAAATACAGAGGCAAAAATAAAGCAGTCCTTATTCTTAAGGAGCTTACATTCTAGTGGAAGGGATAACATGTATATGTGAGTGTGTGTGTATGTGTGTGTATGTGTGTGTATGTGTGTGCACTAGCATTTGGAGGAACCCAGAAAGGGCTCCTACAGAAGATTGAACTTGAGCTAAATCTTTTTTTTTCCTTTTTGGAAGGGGAAGGCAGGGCAGTTGGGGTTACATGAATTGCCCAAGGTCACACAGCTAGTAAGTGTTAAGTAGCTGAGGCCAGATTTGAGGTCAGGTCCCCCTGACTCCTGGGCCAATACTCTGTTCACTGTGCCACCTAGCCACCCTAGCTTGAGCTAAGTTTTGAAGGAAACAAAGGATTTTCAGCTGCAGAGGTAGAATAAGGAGGGGAGGCCATTATAGGCTTGGGAGACTGCTAGGGCAATGGCACAGAGAAAGGAGATAACTCAAATATGGGGAACATCAGGTAAATCAATATAACTAAATTGTTAAATGTGTGCAGAAGGGAATTAAATATAAGACTAGAAAGATAGGAAGGGACCAGATTGTCAGGAACTTTGAATGTTAAGAGGAATTTATATTTGATGCTAGGGATAATTAGGACCCACTGGGGTATGTTGAGGAGGGGAGGTGACATGGTCAGATCTACACTTTAAGAAAATCACTTTCTTTGGTAACTGTGTCAGTTAAAAGTAGTTGCCAAACATTTATCACACCTACTATGCTCACTAGTCACTGTACCAAGTCTGGAGATACAAAGAAAGGCAAACATATGACCCCTGCCCTTAAGAAGAGGACATTCTAGTGGGAAGGTAATGTGCAAACTACTCTGTTCTATAAAATCTAAATGGGCTAAACAGAAAGTAATCTCTGAGAAAAGACACTAGCACTGGTGGAGGTGAGGACTGGGAAAGGCTTCTTGAAGAAGGTAGGGTTTGAGCTGAGGCTTGATGGAAGCCAGAAAAGCCAAAATGGAGGTGAGGAGAGAATTTTAGGAATGGGGGACAGAAGATGAAAAGGCACTGAGTAAGGAGATGGAATGTTATATGCAAGGGAAAAAAAAGAGAACGAGGGTTACTGGATTGTAGAGTCCATGGAAAGGAGTAAAATGTAAGAAGGTTAGAAAGGTAGGAAGGGGATACGTTGAAAGGACTATAAAAGCCCAACAGAGGATTTTATATTTGAGCCTGGATGTACTATGGAGCCATTGGAATTTATCAGTAAGGAGGAGGCATGGTCAAATCTATGCTTTAGGAAGAGTAGTTTGGCAGCTAAATGAATGATGGCTTAGTATGGGGAGATACTTGAGGAAAGGAGTCCAAGCATCAGGCTAGTGAAGTAGTCCAGGCATGTGGTGATAAGTGTCTATCCCACAGTAGCATTTCTATTGCTGTAGCAATAGAAATGACAGAAAAATGGCAACTCATCAGACATGTGGAGTGAGTGAGAAACAACGATGAACTGGACTTGCAAACATGGATGACTGGAATGATACTGTCTTTGACAGTAACAGGGAAATTCAGAAGATGGGTGGGTTTCAGGGGAAAACACAAGTTCATTTTGGACATGTTGTGTTTGGGCTGAGACTAGAGATGGGGACACCAGTTAGGAGGTCATTGAAATAGTTCAGGAAGATTCAACTTGATGAGGGAAAGGGAATAGTTAAAAATAATCACCCAGATTTCAAGCTGAGGTGCCTGGGAAAACAGTGATGCTTTTGACAGGAATAAGATAGTTGTAGAGAGAAGAAGGTCTGGGGAGAGAAATGATGGTTCTCTTTTGGACAAGTAGAGATTTAAGTTCCAAGTGAAAATACCCAGCAACTCAGTTAGAAATGTGGATCTGCTGCATGATATCAAAGCCAGGGCTTAAAATATAGGCTCTTGTCATAATTTATCCCAAAGAGTCCCAAAATGAAAATATTGGGTGATTTTTCAATGACATGCTCTTGTAAATGTCCAGACAGGTGTAGTAGTTTATACATGTAATCCCACCTACCTGAGAGGATGAAGCTAGTGAACGCTCAGGATTTCAAAGCTGTAGTGGGCTAAACCAATTGAGTGTCCCCACTAAGTTTGATATCATTATGGTGATCCTATTGGGACTTGGGAGGGAGGAAGGGAGGGAAGTAGCACCATCAAGTTTAACAAGGAGGGGAGAACTGGCTCAGTTCAGAAACAGAACAAGTGATAGTTCCCATGCTGATGAGTGGTGAATGCCTATGAGTAGTCCCTATACTTCTAGACAAGGCAAGATAGAGAAAACTATTCCAGAAAGAAGAAAAAGAAGGGAAGTAAGAAGAGAGAGAGAGAGAGAGAGAGAAGGATGGAATAAAGGGAGGTAGGGGAAATGAAGGAATGAAGAAAAGAATAGCTAGCCAGATAATATGTCTTTGACATCTCTGACACAACTTATGACTAGATGAGCTGGATCATGGAGTCATAAATCTAGAGTTCTAGAAAAAAATGGGGGGAGATCTTAGAGGTGCTCAATTCTAAGCCCTTCATTTGACAGATGAGGAAACTGAGGTTCAAAGAAGTTAAGTGACTTGTCCAAGTTCATGGAGGTAGTGCCAAGTGGCACTTCTGGGTTGCAAATGAAGGTCCTGTGCCCTGAGTTTAAAATGCTCTAAATTCAGTGCTCATTCAGTTACACCACATTGCCTCTGTACTGACAAATTCCTTCCATTCATTTTGCCCACTTTTGCTTATGTGGCTCTGATTTCATTCACCACATTAACTGAATTGATTAGCTTTTTGGCATTGGGTAAACATAGACACCAGGGGAGCAGGAAGGAGAAATCCACTATTGCCTGCTATCTTGTAGGACTGGGTCACATTTGTACCTCGAAGCTGAGCTTTCAGCAATGTGGGTGTTCCCTCTGATGATGCAGTTCCCAGCCCATTTGTTGCTTGTCCATCCTGTGTGTCTTCCTATAAGTTCTCTCCAGAGAGCCTACATGGTGTGTTGGGAGCCATTCTTAATTTTCCTTGCTATCATGTTTTACACTGCTGCCAAAGGGAGTTTCCTCAAAAGCAGTTCTAGCCATATCAATTCCCTAACCAACAAACTCCAGTGGTTCTCTGTTGCCTGTGGTTAAAATATAAACTTTCCTTTTTAGTCTCTGAGGCCCTTTGTATCCTATATCTCCAGCCCAATTTTGCCTTATTCTTCTTTCCAAACTCAGCACTCAGGCCACACTGACCTTCGCTGTGTTCCTCATGCACCAGCTACCTCTCATGCCTGGAATGCTAACTCTCTTCACCTTTGTCCCATAGAGTACCTCTTCTCCTTCAAGATGCCCCCCTCTAAATGAAACCTTCCTCAATTTCCTCAAGTACTAGTGTCTTCCCTCTAATTTCACAATATTTTATTTATTTTATACATTCTCTCTATAGTAATATGCATACTTGCTGTCTCTCTCTAGCCCTTTCTCCCTTGGGATGTAAACTCTTATGAATAGGAATTTTTCACTCCTAGTATTTCTATCCTCAGAGACTAGTACATTGTAGGAGCTTAATAAATACTTGCTGAGGGGCAGTTAGATGGCACAATGAATAGAGCACCAGCCTTGGAATCAGGAGGACCTTGAGGTCAAATCTGGCATCAGACACTTAACACTTAGTAGCCATGTGACCTTGGGCAAGTCACTTAACTCCAATTGCCCTGCCTTCCCCTCTCCAAAAAAAAAATAAAAGCAAAAGAAAATACTTGCTGATTGATTGATTAATGCCATAAAAATTCCAGTGGAGTACATGGGCTGCCCATAAACTATCTCTTACCCTCTTCATATGTCCAACATTGGGTCTGTAATCAGTCAAATAGAGCCTCAGACATTAAATATATGACCCTGGGTTTGTCACTTAACCTCTGTCTGCCTGCCTCCATTTCCTCAACTATAAAATAATGATAATAGTAGCACCTACCTCCTAGGATTGTTGTGAGGATCAAATGAAGTAATGTTTATAAAGCTCTTACCATAGTGCCTGACACACAGTAGGAGCTTGATAAATGCTGGCTTCCTTCCTTCCTATATTCTTTTTAATCCACATGTTTCATTGATGACATATTTTCCAATAGGTATGCTCCTAGCTAGTTGTGTATAAATCAAATTTTTATTAAGTGAGTACTCTTTGCCCATTAACTTATAATTCCAGAGATGTTTTATTGCTATTTCAATTAGTAGTGTCTACTTATATCATTTAATTTACCTCAGCTAGTAAACAAATACTTAAATGTACTAGGGAATAAAAGAGAGGCCGCAGGCATAGTGGAGAGAGCATTGAACTTAGAGTCAGAAAACTTAGGGTCATGTGAATTAGCCCTGACACCTATGAGCTCTATGCGTGTTACAATTAGTGTGTCACAACTTGTTCTAGCCTCAGCTATGGAATGGGGATAATAATAACTGTTTTACTAAATTCATTTCATGAACTTATTCCTATTATGTGCACAGCACAGTGTTAGGCAACAGGGATACAAAGGATTCCTTCAAGTAAATGACAATTTGACAGTGGGAGGTAGAGAGGAAAAGCATGTGTACAAGTAATTATGATATGAAGCAGGGGTGGAGAACCTGCCAGCTCGAGGCCTCATGCGGCTTTCTAGGTCCTCAAGTGAGGCCCTTCACAGAATGATGAGGTTTGCATTGAGTCAAAGGGCCACATTGGAGGACCTAGA
Organism: Petaurus breviceps papuanus; assembly: GCF_028583685.1. Lineage (NCBI taxonomy): Eukaryota > Metazoa > Chordata > Mammalia > Diprotodontia > Petauridae > Petaurus > Petaurus breviceps. The sequence goes on from NW_027187419.1 coordinate 1,922,437, forward strand.
AGGCCACATGTGGCCTTGAGGCTCTAGGTTCCCCATTCCTGATACAAGGGAAATCGTGACAGACACAAACAAAATATCCAGGCAAATATGTCGAATAATTTTCATAGAAACCACTTGCAGTTAGGGGAAAATGTGCCAGGGAAATCAATCAATAGATATTTATTAAATACTATTATGTGTCAGGCACTGGGATAGAGCTGGGCATAGAAACAGACACCATATTAAGGAAAATTATATTCTATTAGGGGAAACAACATACACATAAATACATGCATAATGTATATTTAACAGTATGTCTTTTTAAGAATTATCAATTTTCTGATTGAAACATGAACTTTCCATAAAGAAAACAGTAAGAAAGTTGTATACAGAAAAAGTATATCATCCGTTTTAACTCAATACCTTGTTTTCCAGCTGATCATTTGCATATGACCAATAGGAGGACTCTGGAGTTAATAAATGGGGAACCTTGAACCCTAGAACTATTTTATGACTATTGGACAAATATACATTGCCTGGCTATGGCATAGTTGGCACAGATGAGGTTTTGGTAATGTACTATTTGTCACAAAAAAAGTAAGTTCTCTTACTGGGGGACACTCCTCTGAAAACCAAAAGTTGATCTAAGACCTCAGAACTGAGAGGAAGATAAGAGACACAATTCTTTTCTCCAATGCTTGAAGGGGAGATAAAAAAAATCAGAACTCAGCCAAAACAGAAGAATTGGAGAAAGTATCTACAAATCCCAGGTCTCTTTTCAAGAATGTAGCACTTCTCTGGCAAAGAATTCACATCCAGCCTAGTTGTGGATTGGGTTGGTTGGTCCCACATTGAAGCAGCATAGAGATGGAGCTGTCCAGCATGACCATAGAGTAGCCAAGCTTAGCAAAAGAGATACCTATCCAACACAGCTATCACCCCTGCCAGAGAACTTTGTGAGAACAATCCCACAGAAAGGACATCGAGGCCTGATGTTCTAGAATTGTGAATTGTCCTAGCCAAATGGGTTCCTACATACATTTCTAATTAACATGGTACTTCAAATTTGTGTTCAGTCTCCCCTAGGTGACAATTTGTCCATTGGTGGGGAAGTGTACCACATGTTATGGGTGGGTTGTTATGTAGTTATGGTTATTTGACTTTTGAGTGTTGTTGTTGTTGTTAAGATATAAATGAGGGGGCGGCCAGGTGGCTCAGCAAGTAAGAGCACCAGCCCCAGTGTCGGGATGACCTGGGGATCAAATCCGGGCTCAGATACTTAGCACCACACCCAGAAATAACTGGCTGTGTAACCTTGAGCAAGTTACTTAACCCGGATTGCTCTAAAAAAGAAAAGATATAAATGAGTCATCTGGCTTATTTGTTAATGGGAAATATACAAGTGGAAGTTCAGGAACTATAGTAGTAGAAATAACCCAAAAGGGTTACTCCTGGAACTATTAGTAGCAGTTTGCTACTCTGAGTACCCAATTTTCTAATATGGGTACAAGTTGTAGAGAATGGAGGAGCAAGCCCTGCTTTAGAACTTAGAGAGAGGTGTAGCACCTACTACATATACAAAATAAAAGATAATTTGGGGAGAAGACACTAAAATCTGGGGAGATTCAGAAAAAATTTCATATAGAAGATGGGAAAAATGGGCACTTGAGATAAGTGTTGAAAATTACAAAGGATTCTAAGAGGCAGAGGGTGTGACACTTGTTATCCCCTCACAAATCCTACCCTTATCCTACCTTCCCTATTACTGTAGAGAGCATCGCTATCCTCCTAGTCTCTCAGACTTACAACCTAAGGGTCATTCTCAACTCACTATCTCTTACCCTCCCATATCCAATCAATTACCAAGACCTGTTGATTTCACCTTTTCAACATCTTTCAAATATATCCGTTTCTCTCCACTGCCACCATTCTGGTATAGATCTCCATCATCTCATGCTTGAACTCTTTTTTAAAAAATTAATTAATTAATTTTAAAAATTAATTTGTTTGTTTCCTTTTAGTTTACAGGATTCAATTCCACAATTCCTTGAGTTTCACATTTTGTCCCCCTCCTTTCTCTCCCCCCCATGGTGGCATATAGTCAAGTATAGGATCTGTAAATACTTTCACATTATACATTAGTCAAGTTATAAAGACAGATTGTATCAGATGGAATGAAAAATAGTAAAGAGGATATAAAACCAAACAAGAGAAGGAAAAAGATCAGGTATTTTGCTTCCACCTGGATATAAACTCACTTCTTTCTAGTTCTTTCTCTGGATGCACATATTTCTCTCCATCATGAGTCTTTTGGGATTGACATATCACCGCATTGCTGAGAAAAGTCCAGTCTATCAAAGTTGTTCATCACACATATGTTGTGTCTGTAATTGTGTACAAATTTCTCCTGGTTCTACTCTTCTCACTTAGCATCAGTTTGTATAAGCCTCTCCAGGTAAATATGAAGACTGTCTGCTCTTATTTCTTATAGCACAATAGTATTCCATAACATGCATATACCACAACTTGTTCAGCCATTCCCCAATTGATGGGTACCCCCTTAATTTCCAATTCTTTGCCACCACAAAAAGAGCTGCTATAAACATTTTTGTACATATGGGTCTTCCTCCCACTTCTATGATCTCTTTGGGATATAACCCTAGGAGTGGTATTGCTGGGTCAAAGGATATAAAAGTGTTTATAGCCCTTTTGGCATAATTCCAGATTGCTCTCCAGAAAGGCTGGATTAGTTCACAACTCCACCAGCAATGCATTAGTGTTCCAGTTTGCCCACATTCTCTCCAGCATTTGTCATTTTCCTGTTTTGTCATCTCAGCCAATCTGACTGGTGAGATGTGGTACCTCAGAGTTGTTTTGATTTGCATTTCTCTAATCAATAGTGATTTAGAGCATTTCTTCATGTGCTTATAGAAATCTTTAATTTCTTTCTCTGAAAATTGCCTGTTCATATCCTTTGACCATTTATCAATTGGGGAATGACTTGTATTCTTATAAATTTGACTCAATTCTCTATATATTTTAGAAATGAGTCCTTTGTCAGAGACATAGGTTGTAAAGATTCTTTCCCAATTTCCCACCTCCCTCTTCTTACATTGGCTTTGTTTGTACAGAAGCTTTTCAATTTCACATAGTCAAAATTATCCATTTTACATTTTATAATGTTCTCTAATTCTTGTTTAGTCATAAAGTCTTTCCCTCTCCACTAGTCTGACAGGTAAACTATTCCTTGTTTTACGAGACTGCTTACAGTATCAACCTTTATACCTAGATCATGCACCCATTTCATGCTTGAACTCTTGCAATAGCATGCTGATTGGTCTGCCTATCTCAAGTCTTTCCCACCCCATTCCATCTTCCCTTCAGCCACAAAAGTGAATTTCCTAAAGTGCACGTCACACTATTTCACTACCCCCCGCCACCTCCAGCTCGATGAACTCCAGTGGCTTCCTATTGCCTCCAGAGACAAATACAAAATCCTCTATTTGTCACTCAAAGTCCTCATAACTGAAAATGCCTCCTACTTTTCTGGTCTTCTTACATTATCCTCCCTGTCATGTATTTTTTTTTACCTGGTGATAATGGCCTCCTTGATGTTGCATGAATGGGATACTCCATCTATCCATTTCTTGACTTTGGGTATTTTCTCTAGCTGTCCCCATACCTACAATACACCCTCTCTCCTCATTTTCATCTACTGTTTTCCCTGGCTTCCTTTAAGTCTCAGCTGAAACCCTATCTTCTACAGGAATTCTTTCCCAACCCCTCTTAATTCTAGTGCCTTCTCCCTGTTTCTTATTTCCTACTTATCCTGTCTCCAGCTTATTTAACTATATGTGTTTGTTGTCTGCCCCATTAGACTGTGAGCTGCCTAAGGGCAAGGACTGCCTTTTTCCTTGTTTTGTATCCTCAGCACTTAGCACAATGTCTGGAACATAGTAGGCACTTAAATGTTTATTGATTGATATGTTCCAGGTATGGAGGGACATAACCAGTATATGTGGAGACAAGAGATATAGTGATATCTTGATAACATCAAGAAGGCAAGTTTGACTGAAGTGTACTATGTGAGAAGGGGAGTAATATTTAATATGGTTGAAAAGACATCATATCATTCTCATAGATTTAGAGCTGGAGACATTCTTAGAGGTCATCAAATCCAAACCCTCCTTTTATAGATGAGGAAAATGAAACTCAAAGTGGTTAAGTGACTTGCCCAGGTTATATGAGTCAGTTTCTGAGGCAGGATTTGAACTCAAGTCTTCCTGACTCCAGGTCAAGTTCTCTAGTTATTGTGCTACCTAACTGTCCCAGATATGTTGGGGTCACATTGTAAGGGGTTTTAGATGTGAAACAGAAGAATTTATATTTGATCCTAGAGGCAACAGAGAATCACTGATTATTATTGAGTGGAGGAGTGATATGGGCAGAACTGTGCTTTAAGAAAATCACTTTGGTAGCCATGTGGAGAATAGATTGGAGGCCAAGGACATGTGATATAAGGAAACAAATTAAAAGGCTAATGCAATGATCCAGGTGAGCATCAGTGAGGGCCTGAACTAAAGGGGCCATGTGAGTAGTTAGATAGGAGATATGATGGAAGTAGAATCAATAAGATTTGGCAAACAAATGGAGTGTATGGGCTGAGGACTACTGGGGACTCAGAAATAATGGCTTTGAATCTGTGATGCAAGAAAAAAATGGTGGTAGAAAGAAAAGGAAAGTCCAGAAAGGAGGTAAACTTGAGAGAGGGGATGATAGTGAAATCCAAAAAGCTTCATGAAGAAAGTGAAACCTAAATTGAGCTCTGAGGGAAAGAAAGGACTTCGGTGGTAATAGTTATGAGTCCATTCTAGAGACAAGGAGGGTCATGAGCAAAAGCATAGCATGGGAAGAGGATATGATGAGAAAAGAGGAGGGAAAATCATCTGATTTCAATGCAAAATATCACCAACTTCATAGAAATGTTGAAATGGACGTGCTTTTAAAATGGTAAACCACTGTGAAAATGTGAGTTCATTATTAAAAATTTTACTATATAACCATGTCCCTCTCCAATTGAACTTGTCTAGAAGTTCAAAATTTCTTTTATAGATTGTTATGTTTGTTCAGTCCTATTCAACTCTTCATGACCCCGTGAACCATAGCACACCAATGCTGTCCATGGGATTTTCTTATTGAAGATACTGGAGTAGTTGCCATTTCATTCTCCAATGTATTAAGGCAAACAGAAGGTAAGTGACTTGCCCAGGGTCACACAGCTAGTAAGAGACTGTATTTGAACTCAGATTTTCCTGACTCCAGACCCAGCACTCTATCCACTGAGCCACCTAGATGCCTCCTCTTACATGGATACCTCCCTACAGTTAATCTTTTAGGTGCAGGTGTGGGACAGCTTTCTAGCAAGATTGCCTTACATTAAGGATCTTTTGTTTATTTCAGCAACTAAGTCCACCTAAATGAGATCCAAAACTGATCCAAGGTAGAGCTACATACAAGAATATTGTGCTAGTGAGACTCTAGAGATCAGCTGTGGGAGAAACCAACATGATTGGCTAGCTGATCTGCCATTCATCATCAGACCAGTCATGACTTTTAATTGGTTGATTTACATCAGTGGCTGGTCTGATGATGACTGATGATTCAGCTAACTAGTGACAGGGAGTGCAGGAATACCGCAGGATTCTGCATCACACTGGGCAAGTTTTCCATATTCCTAGGTCCCCCTCTGATTTAATACAAAGAGGTCCAAGGCATCAGTCCTATGATGCAAAGCATCTGCTGCTCCAGAGTTCCTGGGGTTACAGTAGATATCAAAGAACCATTAAACTGTTACTTCATTTTTCCTGTGCTATCTACTAAATAACTGGGATGAGGGGAACTTCTAGCTGTACAGTACTGTGCAATGAGAACCCAACAACTCTGAAAAATTCTGAAACATTTCTGAATTGTTAAAGAAAGATTCAATAACATGGCGGCACCTGTGAGGCAAGGGGTGCTCTCCCTGCCCCAGGCTTTGGGCTGGTGATCTCACCAGAGTTTAGAAGTCCCATTGTGTGCAGCCCAAGTGACCCAGCCCATCACTGTGATCCCAGTGAGGACCAAGAAGCGCTTTACACCCCCTGTTTATGAGCCTAAATACAAAACTGAGAAGGAGTTTCAGGAACATGCTCCTGCAGCAGGGATTGTCACCCCCAAAGAACATCTTGAGGGTCCCGTTCATTTGGCCTGCACAGCTGGAATTTTTGATGCTTATGTGCCTCCTGAGGGCGACACTCGCCTCTCATCCCTCTTCAAGGCTGGCCTGCAGCAGAAGATAGAGAAGCTAAAGCAGGGTGTGGCCTCACAGTTGGCAATTCGGAAAGTGAGAGAATATGACGCTGATTTCTGAATCAAGACCTTCCCAGAAAAAGCTCAGCAGATCTTTGTTGAAGCTCATCAGTGCCTCAACACCTCAGACCATGACTGACTTCATGCCTTGGTAACTGAGCGCTGCTTCCAGGAAATGGTGTGGGACATTCAACTTAAGACAGTAGGTTGGAGCTTTGTGGAATCTCTGGAACCACCAAGGGTAGTTCACATTCATTGTCCAAATATGGTGAGTAAGGGTAATGTATATGGCCAAGTCACTGTCCGCATGCATACTCACCAGACCTTGGCTATCTATGACCGGTTTGGGCCGTTGATGTATGGACAAGAAGATGTGCCCAAGGATGTATTGGAGTATGTGGTTTTTGAGAAACACTTAATAAACCCCTATGGGGCTTGGAGAATGCATGGCAAAATTGTCCCTGCCTGGGCTCCTTCTAAGGAACCCATCCCCAAGATGGTGATGATCCCTGGTCCAACCATGGGAAGAATATGAAGAGATGAATGTGGAAGTTGAAAAGCCTCAGCCAGTTCAGTGGGATGGGAAGGTCTATTGATTTGGTGTTGGAACATTTCACAGAGCATCTGAAACCAAGTCTTCCAAATGTTATGGCTTCTGGGAGCAAGAAGGAAACCACCCACAGCCATCTTTCAGTTCAAGTTTTTAAAAATAAAACCCTGTCAGGGTTTCAAACTAGTTTTAATGAGTTCTATAGTTTCTAGTCATCCAGAATGGGTCTTCAGTCTGGATTGGAAATGGAATTTGAAATGGGAGATATAGCAGCCACAGAAATAGGGGAGAGAGTTGGAAATGAGTGATGTCACATCAGCCAAGACAATATAAACCTGTTGGACTTTTAATCCCTTTAGTTAACCTTCTTCATCAGGTTTCTAATGATCATTTACACCCCAGCAAGAACCTAGCACATAAACCTAGAGGAGAAGGAGGTATGGGGGAGGCTGGTCTTAACTGGGAAATCAGTCTACAACATTTCGAATAGTGATCACCAGGACATAGTAATAAGTTCTAGTTTTCCCCTTCCTGTCTCACATGTAAGAAAAAGAGAGGAAATGAACCTATATAAGGATCCAATAGACCCTTGCAATGGAAAATTTAATCCTGTATCCCCAAACCTATTAAGACCAAAAGGAACTTTTAGAATTTCCCATTCTGCTGTGTTCTTAAACTATCAATGTGTAATCTGAAATCATCATCCTTGACCACATATAGCCCTTTGAGGAAACAGCTTTGGTCTCTGAGGTGCAGTTCTCCCTGGCCTAAGGCTGACTCATTTATTTTCTGTTCACAAATGAATTTATTTTTCCAGGAAAAAAAAGAAAGATTTAGATCTGTCCAAGTCAACTTTAGTAAATTTGTGCACTATTGGATATGTCCAAGTCATAAAATAATAGAATTTGAGAGGCTGGGCCTACGGGTCCATTCAGTCCAACTCAAAGACTAAAGGAATCTCCATAACCAAATGTCCACCAAGGAGTCCAGCCTCTACTTAAAGACCTCTAAGGAGGACGAACAATTCATCGCTTGAAGAAGCCAATTCATCCAAGAGTTTTTATTATTAGGAAGTTTTTTCTGCTATCAAGCATAAATTTGCCTCCTGTAAACTTCTACCCATTGCTCTTGGTTTTGCCTCTGTGGGCCAAATAGAACAAATTAGAATAAATCTAATCTCTCCTCTACATCACAGCCCTTCCAAATACTTAAAAACAGCTTTTGAGTCTCTCCTGAATCTTTTTAAAAAATTGTATTAATTAATTTTTAATTTTCAACATTAATTTCCACAAAATTTTGAGTTCCGAATTTTCTCTCCATCTCTCCCCCCTTACCTGAGTCTTTTCTGCTCCCAATTAAATTTGTCAGTTCTTTCAACTGATCCTCATGAATTCAAGTCCCTTTACCATCCTGGTTGCCCTCCTCTAGACAATTCAGGAACTCTATACAGCTCTGGAACCCCTCACTACTTCCCAATTTCTGGATCTTGTCAATCCAAGCCCTGGCTAATGCATCTCTATGCCAGACCATACTGATATCAAACAAATTTCTTTTCACTCAGAGGTTATCTTGTCTTCAGTTGGTTCCCAATATTCAGTAGGTACCTTATATGTAGAAGCACCCTGGATGAGTCTCTGGAGTGTTTCTCTAATTTAGCACTAGCTCAACTCATGTCAGAAATCATGTGGACTAACTTAACCATTGATAGAATCATCTAATAAAACCAAAAGCAATCTCTACTCATATTGCAAAATCATTTACGTGAGTTTTGGGGGGAAGCTGGTCATTTGCAGATAGTATAGCACAGTTTGCATTTATAGAGGATTTTATAGTTTAAAATTTTAATGCTTTCTTAACATAGTCCCGTGAGGTGGATATTATCCCCATTTTATAGATGAGGAAACTGAGACTTAAAAAAGATCTAGTGACTTGCCCAAGGTAACTAACACATTCCAGAGATTGGCCTCAAATCTAATTCTTCTGACTCTAATATGTACATTAACCACATTCCCATGATTTCATGATGATGGAATAGTTGCTTATTGGAGGGTTTCTTAAAGTGCAGCTAGGTGGACAGTTAGGTGGTGCATTGGATAGAGTGCCAGGCCTGGAGTCAGGAAGACTCATCTTTATTAGTTCAAAGTCAGTCTTAGATATTTACTAACAGAGTGACTTTGGGCAAATCACTTAACCCTGTTTGCCTCAGTTTCCTCATCTGTAAAATGAGCTGCAGAAAGAAATGGCAAGCCAAGTATCTTTGCTAAGAAAAACTCACATGGGGTCCTGAAGAATTGGACCCAAATAAATAATAGCCCAACAACAACAGCAAATTCCTAAAGTGGCACACACCCATATGCACAGAATGTGATGACAGCAGACAGGGACAGACCATTCAATGCATTAAGAATAGCCCTTCCTAGACTGCTTAGCTCTCCTCCTCACTCCTCTCTCAGACCCAACTGGCTACCCAAGGGAAAAATAAGGTTGCAATATCTTCTGCACAGTCCCCCTGGGAAACCATACTGTTCAATAAGATTGTGATTATAAAGGTCATAGTCAGAGTAATTCCACCATTAGATCTAGCACGGGACTAGGCTGTTTGGCTTTTGCAATCTTTTTAATGCAAAACCTAACACAGCCTTTCTGTTGTCTGTGTGCTGACAACCTGGGCCCCAGGGAGGCCCCCTCCAAGACGTTTCCTCCACCCTGGTGCTGGCTGGACTGCACTGGGCTTGGCAAGGAAACTATGCTTTGCTATTTCCGTTAGCATTTTTGTAGGGATGGGTTCTTCTTATAAAGAAAAATGTTCCCTGTTCCTACAGAGCCTCACGTGCTGATTTCTAGTGATTCTAGGCTGGATACTGTTTGGGGTAAGGGTAGAAGTGATCTTAGATAGAATTTGAAAACATTAAGTCATTTAGCCTTTCTTAGCCTCAGTTTCTTTATCTATAAAATAGGAACACTAATAACTTACATTTGTATAGAGCATCAACATTTTCAAAGTACTTTAGACACTTTAATTTTATTCTTACAGCAGTGCTATAGCAGAGATAGGTGCCATCATCACTCCCATTTCTGTCTTTCTTTTTGTGTTTTTGCTTTTTGGAGGGGGGAGAGCAGGGCAATCAGGGTTAAGTGACTTGCCCAAGGTCACATGGCTAGTAAGTGTTAAGTGTCTGAGACCGGATTTGAACTCAGGTCCTCCTGACTCCAGGGCTGGTGCTCTGTTCAATGTGCCACGTAACTGCCCCAATCACTCCCATTTCACAGATGAGAAAACTGAGGTAGACAAAAAGTAGATGACTTACCCAGGATCATACAGCTAGCAAGTTCCTAAGACTGAACTTGAACTTAGGTCTTGATGATACCAGGTCCAGTACCACCTAGCTGCCTCTAATGGAAGAAGGAAATTGCTCATTTAAGGTAAGGTGCCAGCCTGTCTGGAGGGAGGGGATTGGACAAGTTGACTACTGTTTGTATAAGCATCAGTTTCCCTGTGATAGAATTTTATCCTCAGAAGCATCTGCCAAAGAGAGACAAGGAGGAAGGAGAGGAGTAAAAGGAAGTAGAAGCTAACGTCATGTCTGTGTTCCATGCAGATTTGGGGGGATGAGGTTATCATAGAGTATAACTAGGAGGTGTTGAAGACCACCCTACAGGGATGGTGGGGGAAGAAATCCTCCCAACAACTCTTTGGGACTTAGCAGCCCACAACAATGTCAATGTCTCTTAGTTTACAGGGCACCCTGAGATTTGACCTCTGACACTTTGTCCATGCTAGCCCATATGTCTGAGACCCTAGATACCTCCTGTGCTGTGAGGGGTTGCCCTTTGATATCTGATCTCCCATCTGCTGGGCTAGGCATGTGGAAGCGACAGCTGGCACAGCTCCCCCCAGGGGGTTGCAATTAGGGGATATTTAATCCTGTCACCTGGTTCATTTGCAGTGATGGATTTGGGGATGAAGAGCTCGGTGGCGCCAGAGGAGATATTGGATTGCCAGGGCCCATCCCCTCTGTCCTTTAAAGAGGGTTCAGCCTTCCCTGCCCACCACACCTGTCTGCTCTAACCTTAAGGGGAGCCACCTGACACTCATACATTCAAAATTGGTCTGAGCTGTCAGCTAGAACCTCATTTGTGACCTCCTCATGATATGAAAATTCTAAGGAGAATAGTTGTCCCCTTTGCCTCTTCCTTTCTCCCTTCCCACCTCACTTTATCCATTTTGGAGTCTCTTGGTTGCAGCCTGTTATTGGGAGGGAAAATTTCCTAGGTGCAGCCTCCTTATACCTTCATTCCAGCTTTCCAGACTTTGAAGACTATTTATGAATGACTGTTATTTTTTCACCATTATCTCTGTTCTAAAGGTCTAGGCTTGACTTAACCAGCTGCTGGTTGCATGCCCAGGCTGATTCATAATGTAGTAGAAAGAATACAAGAACTTAGGCTTATGTCCCAGCTTGGATCTCTCCAGTGAGCTTTAACAGTTCCAGCTTTAACATGATTCTAAGGGGTGTAGCATGACACGGTGGAAAGAAGATTGGATTTGGAGTCCAACATACAGGGTTCTTGTCCTGGCTTTGCCTCTTACCAGCTTTGTGACCTTAGCAAGTCATTTTATTTCTCATAGCCTCTTTCTTTATCTATGTTGTTGTTATTCAGTAGTTTCAATCATGTCTGACTCTTTGTGACCCCATTTAGGGTTTTCTTGGCAAAGAAACTAGAGTGATTTGCCATTTCCTTCTCCAGCTCATTTTACAAATGAAGAAACTGAGGCAAACGGGTAAGTAGCTTGCCCAAGGTCACAGTGCTAACACGTGTCTGAGGCCAGATTTGAACTCAGGGAGAGGAGTATTTCTGACTCAAGGACTGGACCACCTAGTTGCACCTTCTTTGGCTATAAAAGGGAAATGAGTGTATTTTGCTTGGTTTTATGGGTCATCACAGGCAAACAATTTGTCATCTAGGGATTCGCTAGATCCTTTCTGAGAGAGCAGACATACTCTGTCCCTGAAACCACAGTCACATACTTTCCAGCATGGGAGAAACTTCAGAATTTGCATAGCCCCCTAGGGTTACCTTCATAGTACAATTAGATACTAGAAAAGGATTTTTCCTAGGTACCCACTGATTGACTGATCCAGCTAGTTAGTCTAGAAAATTTAACACGTCCACACCCTTTCCACTATACTTTACCTAGGAATAACCCTTGTGAACAGGGATTTTATTGTCCCTCAGAAGAGAAGTAAAGGAAAGTGGAGAGGCTATATAAACCTAACATATAAGCATTACATCAGTTTCCGTGTGACAGAATTTTAGCCTCAGAAGCATCTGCCAAAGAGAGACGAGGAGAAAGGAGAGGAGCAAAAGGAGGTAGAAGCTAATACTTTGTCTGTGTTCTATGCAGATTAGGGGGATGAGGTTATCATGGAATCTAACTAAAAGGTGTTGAAGACCACCCTACAGGGATGGTGGGGGAAGGGGGAAACTCAGGAGACTTCAGAGGCAATGCTTAAATAAATAACTTTCCCCTACCCACAAGATAGGATATATGGATAGTGCATAAGACTCAGAACCCCAAATTTAGGCTAGGGAATCTAATGGTTGCCAAGATCTGTGCTGCACATCTGACTGGTGTTGGGGAAGGCTATCTGGGAATCCCATGATACATCCCTCTCCCACACACCTCACTGTGTTTTCCCCCATTTCAACCTTCAGTATGGGCAAGCAAATGTCCTCCCTCTGTGAATTACGCAGATTTACTTGTTCAGTTTTGTAGACCATCCTGAAGATGATCAAGGAACTTGGAACTGGGGTGGGAGGAGTGGGGGGTGATGAATAAAGGGTCAATGAGCCCAATTAATACACTAGAGTGAGGCACTAATAGTTCAGACCCAGCAAGGGAGAGAGCAAGAGCTCTTGGGCACTGCAAAGCTGCTGTCTTGAAAGGGCTGGTCTGAGACTGAAAGAGAAACACTTAAAGAGAGAGGATTCCCTTCCAAAGACAGGAAACACTTGAAGCTTATCACTCAACTACCCCCAGACTCTAAGGAATGACAGAGCCCCCAGAAGCTTCTGTGTGCATGTGTGCTCATGCACACGTGTTCATACACACATACACATACTGGGATAGAGACTTCTAGGTGGTTTTAGAATTAGCCATTTCCCATCCAGCCTATGGAAAGAACACTGGCCTTGGAGCTTTAACTTCAAGACCTAGAGTTCAAGTGTCAGGTATAATTTTTTTTCTATTTTTGTGACCCTGGATGAATCACTTAACCTCTGTGAGCCTCAGTTTCCCAATTTGCAAAACAGGATAAATCAAAAGGACATGAAGGGTTCTAAGGATCAAATGAGTTAATAAAGCCTGAATGAGCTTTGTAACTCATGGTCATAGGATTTGGAGCTGGAAGTAATCTTAGAGGTTAACTAGTTCTGAGTTCAAATTTGACCTCAAGGGGCAGCCAGGTGGTGCAGTGAGCAAGAGAGCTGGCCCCAGCATCGGGAGACCCGGGATCAGTTCCGGCCTCAGATACTTGGCACCCACACAAAAAATAACTGGCTGTGTAACCTTGAGCAAGTTACTTAGCCCCAATTGCTTTAAAAAAAATTTGACCTCAGACATTTACTAGCTGTGTGACCCTAGACAAGTTTGTCTCTGCCTGTTTCTTCAACTGAAAATGAGAATAATAATAATAGCACCTATGCTTCAGTTAAGTGAAAACCAGAGATAATATTTTCAAAGCACTCAGCATAGTCTCTGGCCATAGTAGTTGGTTCTTCATTCTCTCTCTCTCTCTCTCTCTCTCTCTCTCTCGCTCTACAGCCAGTTATTTTTTGTGGCGCAGCCTAGTCTCTCTCTCTCTCTCTCTCTCTCTCTCTCTCTCTCTCTCTCTCTCTCTCTCTCTCTCTCTCTCTCTCTCTCTCTCTCTTGCTTTTTGGAGGGCAATTGGGGTTAAGTGACTTGCCCAACGTCACACGGCTAGTTTATGTGTTAAGCATTTGAGGCTGGATTTGAACTCAGGTCCTCCTGACTACAGGGCCGGTGCTCTATTCACTGCACCACCTAGCCGCTCCAGGTCCTTCATTCTCAAAGAGGATCGTGACATCAGGAAGGTGATGCCTTGACATGCAAGTGAATTAGATTTAAGTGGTGGAGGGCTGTGCAAAGTTACCAGCCTCACTTTCTCCTCTGGAGCCATCTGGGTCCACATAGTAGGCACTTAATAAATACCTTTTATTTTTTTAGTTCAACCCCCTCACTTCATTTCCAAATGATGCAATGGAGGCTGAAAGAGATGAAACGCTCTGTCCAAGGTCATAGAAGTAGCAGAGTCAGAATTTGAACTTGGGTCTCAACCCTAAATCTAGTATGTTTTCCTGTCTGCTACACTGCTTCTATAAGGTGCCGATCAAAAATGAGAAGTGAGTTATCATTATTTCTGTGCTTAGAGAACAGGGAAGAATGTGATTTTAATTTCTATTCCTGCCGCCTTTCCGAAAAATGCCTCTCATGTGCTTATTGTCCTTCTCAAGGAAGTCCCCACTGATTAACTTCTGGGTTTGGTGGCTCTTATATCAGAGGTTTAATCTGTTGCTCTTTTACACTTTCTTTATTCGTGTGTGTGTCTGTGCGTGTGTGTGCGTGCGCGCATGCCTGTGTGTGCATGCATGCATCCTCCTGTTTGGTATGCAAGCTCTCAGAAAGCAAAGGCTCTCTGCTTTTCCTTTGGCCTTTGGAACAGCCCAGCTCACCTTGGAGAGTTCCCTGAGCCCAGGGGAAGCACAGCCTACTAGGGTACTTGTTTGATGGGTGAGTGAATACCTTGTGGCAGCCTGCTGAACCTTCGGTGCTTATTTTGAGATGCAGGAAATAACTTAGTAAATGTTTCAGTGTCTAAATGTGAATGCTCCAATGACAGTGACAGCTTAGTTCAGAACTGTCCCAGCTGCTCTGCTCAGTCACTGCAGAGGCCCCCATGCCCTGCATGGGGTACATACAGCAGCTCACAGTGCAAGGTAACCGTCCCTCCCATCAGGAGGTGACTTCGTTCCTGCATTCTGAAGTCCACTGTGCTGGCCTCTGCTCATTGATGAAGTGGGTGCTTCTCAGGTGACTGAAAAATTCCAGTATGGAGTTGTTCCTTTGAGGAGAGAGTGACAACCATCTCCTTTCATGTCTCTTCTGCCTAGAAAATCTGCTCCTGCAGCGTCTGAAGGACAGTCTCATTTTCCCCTACATTGTGAGTGGTGATGTTTGTTTACAGACCAGGGCTCTGGGCAGTGGTCTTCTCTTACATGTTTCTGTGAGGATATGGAAATGTGCTATAAGCCCCCTAGTCTGTGTCATGGGGGAGGAGGAGCAGAAAAAGAGATTCTGGAGGCAATCCGGGGCTCGTCAAGTGGAGAGCAGTGGACACTGATGTGAATTGGCTCCAGGTTAGTCTGAATGAATTCATGTGTAAGAGTGTGGCTCTGAGGCTTCACCTATGTCTAACAGCAAAGGAGACATCAGTCTCTCAAACACGTGACCTTTCTATTACTACCTTGTAATTTTCAAGGCGTCTTCTTTTCTATAGCCTCACTTACTCCTTATAAAAACCTTGTGAAGTAGACAGGCAGGTATTATCTTCATTTTACAGATAATAAAACAGGATTTGTCCAGGTCGTACCAATAATCAGCCCACTAAAATTTATTAAATATTTATTATTAAATAATGGCAGTATGCATTTATATTACTTTTTGTAGGTAGATCTGAGAGATACCAGATTGATGTGTTGCTAGAGGGAAGTGGGACAAATGTCAACTGACTTTCAGCTTTCTCTAGACAGTACAACCACTGTTATTTACATAAAGCAGAAATGCTGATTTCATAAGGCTCCTTAACCCTGTAAGGCCTATTCTCTTTGAGGAGGTTGAGCCCTATAGAGATTTATTTCAGTGAGAGGGTATGATATATCCTAAAAGTTAAAATGGATTTCTACTTATGTTAGGCAACTGTTTAACTGGGAGACTTAAGCAGAGAAATTAGAGGAAAAGGCAGTTTGATTCAGAAGAGAATTTAACATAGTTAGTCAACAAATTCAGAAGAGAAGCAAGTAAAATCTAAGAATTTAAAGTATACACCTGTTCTTAACTCAAGTCTCTGTAATTTCTGGTACAACTTGATTGAGCCAGTATCCAAACAGTCTGAGAAAGCTGAAGAAATTGTCGTGATTATTATCTTGGAATGCTGACTGAGAAAAGTAGGAATCCTCTCTACAGTGAAAAGCCTACTGCTAAAGCAGGACTTCTCAATCCATGGTCCCTGGGCCCATGGATAGATTTCAGAGGATCCATGAATTTGTATGGGACAAAATATCCAGCAGATTGGAAAACATGCTAGATTTAGGGTCGGGAGACCCAGGTTCAGATCCTTTGTTCTCAAAGAGAATTTATTATTTAATTATCATTAAATTATTTCAATATAATTGGTTTTCTTTGTAAAGTTATATATTTTACTTCATGTACTTAAAAACATTACTCTGAGAAGCAGGCCATGGGTTTCACCAGTCTGTCGCAGGAGTCCAGGTTAAGATACCACAAAGTATAGATCAGAGCTGTAAGTGGCTCTGAAGATGGGGCCTGAGATGAGAACTATAGGTGAGGCAGGAAGCTAAAAGAGCAGGCAGAGAGAACAGGTATGTAGCCTCTCCATCACAGAGGAGAGGTTTATCAATCACATTACCTTCAGAGAATGTTTGAAATGGTTAAGAACTGAAAGGGCTGTAACCACAACATCCTTAGTGGGGGTTGTAGAGTGCCAATGTACTAGACTTTTCTATGATGGTCTACTTCTCTCATTATAAATTCATAGCAGAATGAGCTCAAGGCTTAGAGGGGAATGTTCTGTTACTGCTTTATTTACCTGATTTCTTAATTAAAATAAGTTCATTACAACCAAGGTGTGTCCAGTGGCCAAATGGTAAAAATAAAATATATTTGTGAGGACTTGTGACCTACAAATTTGGAAAAGATTCTGCTCCACAAATTACCTAAGATCTGAGGGGAGTAACTGGGGAGCTCAGAGTGAGGGGATTCCTCCTTCCCAGCTACATACATTATATATATATATAGGGAGAGAGAGAGAGAGAGAGAGAGAGAGAGAGAGAGAGAGAGAGAGAGAGAGAGAGAGAGAGAGATACTATTTCATTTTATCCTTACACCAATGTTTGGAGACAAGAAGACTATGTATCAATATTACCATTTTACAGATGAGAATACTGAGACATAGAAAGAGCAAGCAGTTAGCTTCAGATCACACAACTAGTAAACATCAGAGCCAGGATTGGAGTCCAGATCCAATGCTTTTCCCAATTAAATACCCTGCCTTCTATGTGCAGATGACATGGAGAATGCCAAGAGGCATGAGGCATATTCCTTACGTTTACATAGTTTATGATTTAGTTGGGGAAATAATACATAAATGTATGAAAAATGATATAACAATACAAGAAATCACTAAGAGTTTAAAATAACAGTACAAGGGATGTCACAAGGCAAGACATGATTAAGTACCCAGTTAGGTTCACAGACCATAAATACCATTAGTTCAGGCAGGGGAGGGATCTTTGTGGGCTGGGGTGACCAGAAAGTTTTCAAAGGGGAGGAAGGTTTTGAGTCAGGTCTTAAAGGATGAGTAGGATTTGGAATAGGTGAAGAGAAAGGAGAAAGACATTCATTACATGATATGGAAATAGCATGAACAGAAGCATAAACCTTGGAAAGCTCAAGATTTCTTCAGGGGATAGATTAGTTTGGCCAGAGAGGAGGGTTAAAGATGAGTATTTGGACACAAGACAGGAATGATAAGGTCATTGAACTGAGAACTAGGAGGAGCTTTAGAGATCATCTACTCTAAGCCCCTTAGATGAATGAATGGATATCCAATGAGGTTATGACATCCAAGGTTAGAGTCCATCTGTGGATGGCTCTGTGTGCAAAGCTGGTATTTGAATTTCCTTAGTAGGCAATGGAAAATCATTAAGTAATTTTGACTAGTGGAAGTTGAAGGAAGCAAGAGTTAATAATTATGCAAAATAACCCTTTTGGAAGAGAAACTGGACAACAGCATTAAGGGTAGATTGGAGAGGGTGTGGCTAGAGGCAGGGAGACTGTTATATAGTACTGGGATGGAGTGCTAGATGCCTGAATCAAAGCAGTGAGACTAGGATAAATGAATGAATGAATGAGTGAATGAATAAAACATCATTTATTAAGCTGTTACTAGGTATGAAGAATGGGGATCCCAAAGACAGAAATACAAATAGAAAAGTCAGACAATCTCTGCTCTCAAGGAACTCATACTCTTTTAAGTAGCATTTAATTTTTTCTAATATGTGAAGACAATTTTTAACATTTGATTTTTCAAAATTTTGAGTTCCAAATTTTTCTCCCTTCCTCCCCTCCCCTCTTGCTAAAATGTAAGCAATTTGATATAGGTTTTTCATATACACAATCATGCAAAATATATTTCCATATTAGTCATAATTGTAAAAGAAGAAACAGACCAAAAGGAACAAAACCACAAAAAAAGAAAGTGAAAATAGGATGCTTTGATCTGCATTCAGAGTCCATCGGTTCTTTCTCTGGACATGGATAAGATGAGCTTACTTTCTAACAGTAGTGGAAAACACATGGGAGGTTTTATAGGATCATAGATTTAGAGGTGGAAGGAGTCCTAAAGACCATCTAGTCCAATCCTCACATTTTTAAGATTAAGAAGCTGAGGCCCAGAGAGGTTAAATGACTTATCTAATGTGACACAGAAAGTAAACTCCAGGCCTGGGATTCCAACTCAGGTCTTCTGACTCCAATGCAAGCATTCTTTCCATTTCCACTAGACCACTCCAATTCAGGGGCAAGTTTCATGGACAGACCCAGTGGAACTCAAGGTACAGTGGCACGGCAGATGGTAATGCATGTGCTTTAGTGTTGTTTCCATCTGTAATACTACATCTGTTGCTGCTGTCGAACCATCTGACAGTACTGAGAATTTGGGTGATCAGATCTTTTAGTAGCTGTAGTTGCTGAGAAGGCAGGAAATGCTCCTGTGGATGATGGCTGTGAAGGGTGGGCTGGTGTTTATAGGATTCTTGGATCTAAGGAACTGGGATGATTCTGTCAAGATCTGAGGGAAGATGGTAGTGGAGGTGGTAGGGATGGTATGACCTCCCTGGCACATGCTGTCTTCTGACTCTCCCTCAGGATGCCTTGATGCTCACCTTTAGGCAAAGGAAGGAAAAATAATCTTCCTTCTTCAAAGGAAGAATAAATGATGACTAATTGAATTTGGAGTAGGGGCTCAGGAAGAGGGAGGTATGAAAGAGAATTTTGAGCTTGGTTGATCTGGGAGCATCTTGGGGTCACTAGAAGAAATGATGAAGTCAAGAATAAAAGAGCATAGAGGACCATAGGTTTTAGAACTACAAGGGGTTTTAGAGATTATCAAGTTCAATAATTCCTTGTAGAGAGGAGAAAATTGAGGTCTATAAAGGAAAAGGGACTTGCCTAATAACACATCTAGTTAGTCTCAGAGACAAGATTCAACCCCAGATCCTCTGATGGAAACAGAGAGAAGATATTGAACTTGAAGTGTTCATGGGAGCATTCAAGTGGAGAAATCCAAAAGATCTGCACATAGCTTATAAGCTATATACAAAAACCTATAAGTAAACATAAAAATGTATAAGAGCTTAATACTGCACTAAGACTTTTGGGATACTTTGCATTACTGGGGATGATAGTCTGAAACTCAAGGGAGAACTGAGGACTAGAGAAATCTGTTTGGAGAGTCATTTCACAAAGAAGTCATCAAGAAAGGAAAATTATATGGAGAATAATAATTAGTATAACAATAACTAACATTCACATAGGACTTCACAATTACAAGGGACAGATGTCTTAAGGTTTGCAAAATGCTTTATATATGTTATCTCAGTTGATATTCACAATGTCTCTGGGAGGTAGGTAATATTATTATTGCCAATTTACAGATGAGTAAAATGAAGCTAAGAGAATATGAATGACTTGCCCAAGGTCATATAGCTAATCCAAGTTTAAGTACTGCATTTTACTGTATCACCTATCTACACAAAAGAAGAAAGCAAATTAGTGAGGCAAAGCAAATTTCTTACCCAGCACATCACTCAGCCCTCCCTGTTTCCCCAGTATAACTCAAATCAGAGGGTATAATTCAGTTGACTGTGAATAAAGCACTCTATCTTAAAATAAAAGATCCCTGGAGAGAAGGACTGGGGCCTTTCCCATATAACTATGGGCAATACCTTGGACAGCACCACAAAGCACATCAGGTGGTATCTTGTCCAAATGGATATGTAGTCCATAATAAGGACTCTGCAAGAGCCTTTTAGTCTTAACCTGCCTGAACTGCTGTCCCCTTGATGTTGACTATTCCTCCCTTATCCCTTAATTCCTCTATTAGGAAGGGGTATATCACTTCTATCATCATTCCTGAATCTCAGGTATTTGTGGAGAGACTGAAGGGAGAAAGGGAGGATATAGGGGTCACCCAAAAATGTTCACTTCCCTCTCATCTAGAGGTGGTGTAGCAGATGGAGTCAGCAAAGGTCTGAGTTGGAATCCTGTCTCAGACACTATGTGATTCTTGGAAAATCACGTAAATTCTCTTGGCCTCAGTTTTCTGTAAAATGGGGGTAATAATAGCACCTATCTCCCAGAGTTATTGTGAAGATCAAATGACATAATTTATGTCAAGTGGTTTATGAACATTAAAATGGTATATAAATGCTAGATATTTCCATTATCCCTCCACTATTATCAGAAACTCAAAGTTGCTAGAGGTTTTTTTCCCAGAAAAGCAAAGCTGCCAGTAGAAGAGAGTTGAATTCCTTGCCACCAAAGCATCAAATGTTAAAGATTAATATCAAATTAGTATCAAAGATTAAATATCTCTTTTAATTTGGACTTTTTCTTTCTGATTCGATCAAGGCAATTCATTAGGTCATTTTGGGCCAAAGTAGAATGAAAGAGGACAACTTATTACCCCCCCACTGGGCTGTGAAGACACCTTTCCCAATAGACACAGGCAGATTCAAGCTGTTTTAGCTTTTTGCTCTTTTGGGGGAGGCAGCATAATTTTTTTCTAAACATTTCCCTGCTATGTGATCATTGATTTATGCATGAAATACAAATGGGAAACATAAAATCATTGGGGGGGGGTGTCATTAATCTAGAAGGTGAAATCAAACCCCTGTTTTTTCTCTTCCTTGTAATGGAACTCCAACTGATAATTAGTGTTATATTGTTCCACATCTTTAATAGAATATTGATGCCTTGGGCAGAGATATAATCCCAGAGTCAAGAGTCATTCCCTCTCTTTCCAGCACAATGCACTTGCTGTACTCGGGCAAGGTAGCTTGGGCACAGGGCTTGGCCGATGCATCTCAAAGCAATTAGATCCAGCACTACTTTGCTGTTGACTTATACTCTAGAAGGATGCATATTCATGACCTGCCTGGAGAGCAGGAGGGGCCAAACCAAGTCCCTAAAGTTCAGGGCTTCCAATGACACAGTAGAAGATTTCTCTTTCTCTCCATCACCAGGCTCAAGAAGCTCAAAGTTCTCACTATCATAGTTCTTAAAGTTGACTAATTGGGCTCCTGGAGGAACAACCACCTCAAAAATGAGAAAATGTCTCATTCTGCTTCCTTTGGTCTCTGGGGAAATGGCTGGGCCTAACTCAGGAAACTATCGGGCAAAGTTTTAGGGTTTATTAGGTCATGGTCTACCAGTTGGGAATACCTTGTCTAAAATCAGTAACTCTCTCAGATTTAAAGTTGGGGTGACTGTGTGGTGCCACTGACTGTTCACACATGCATTTCAATTGTCAAGATCACATCCTAGGATCCTTCCCCCTCAGCATATTCCCTTTCATGCTATGTGTGGGGTCATGTCATAGATAGCAGGAAAACAGGACAAACAAAGTATCTTTGATAGAAGCACTTAGCTGATCAACATGATGGCATAGAGGATGGAGAGCTGACCTCAGAGTCAAGAGGCCATGGGTTCAAGTCCTGCTTCTCATGGACATTGGTTATGTGACCTTGGGCAAGTTATTTAGCCTCTCTTAAGCAGCCCTGTAAATGTATAAATTACTGGCAGAGAAGGTGCCAGTCTGCATTGGTAGAGGGAATTGCCTCATCTGGGAGTTCCTTTTAACCAATGAAATAATGTCTAGTTCCCATCCATATCCATCATCCAGAGGAATGATTGTATTGTCTCCTCTGTTGTCTTCAACCAATCCTAACAGTAAGTGAACTAAAGCCAGTGAAATTCTCCCTGGCTAAAGAAATGCCTTCAGACAGCTATCCTCAAGACAAGTCATCAATTGCCAACCTCCCCAGATCTCAGCACTTCAAAGACAGAGCTCCTCTGAGCGATCTTCTTTTCTTTTTTCTTTCTTTCTTTTTTAAACATCTTCAGGTTTTTTCTCCCTTCATTTAGTTGCATCTGAATGCAGATGATACAGTACAAAATTCCTTTGGAGCCTGTGCTGTGTGTGTGTGTGTGTGTGTGTGTGTTTCATAGATTTCATAGGTATCTGCATGTGTGTGTGTGTGCCTGCGTGCCTGCGCAAAAGTATTTATGAATCATAAATGAAGCAGGGCTGTTGAGCCAAGATTCTCCAGCAGAGTGCCTGCATGCGGGTGCGTTTTAGAGACTGATCTCTTACATGGGAAGCTGCGTTTGATATCTCATTTGTTGGCTGCTTTCCTTGCCAAGCAGAGGAATGCTTAACCCACTTTCCCCAAAACTGAAGCAGCTTTGGAGCAGACAGGTGAGGCTGAGACTCAGCCAGCCCCCCTTGCCAGGACACCCAATGGGCTAAGCAGGGTAGCTTATCTGTGTAGCCTGCTGCCACCTTCTGGACAGGGGAGGACTTGTGATGATGTTGAGTTAAGACTGCTCACTCACCAAGGACCTGCTGAATCAATCATAGCGTTAGGGTTGGAAGGGCCTTAGAAATTATCTAAGTTCAGTCCTTTCATTTTGTGCTTGAGGAAGTCAAGGTCCAGAGAGTTAAGTGACCTGTCCAAGGTCACACAGTAAGTTGCAGAGACAGGATTTGAACCCATGTCCTCAGACTCCAGCACTTTTCCCATATTGTCCCTTAGAGCAGAAATAGAGACTGTCTCAAGGCTCCAAACTTTTCTTGTCCCCTTTGCCTCGCTACTTCCTTGGGGCCTTTTCCAAGGAAAGGAAAAAAGAACTGGCTTGTCATTTTCCCTTAGCCCTTGGAGGGGGCAGTTGCTGATGTCAGGGTTTTCTTGTTCTTTCCTCATTTTATCCCTCTTCTGGGTGAGCAGAGGTATAATTTTAAACACCTGCTTAGGAGAGTTCCAGTGGGCCAGTGAGTTTTCATTCTGTCTTTCTCTACTAGATATTCAGCCCACGCATGACAAAGACTTTGGCAAAATACTAGCAATCAGAAACCTGCTCTTCATAGACATAAAAGAGCTGGTCCATAGGTCTCCCCA
This sequence comes from Petaurus breviceps papuanus, assembly GCF_028583685.1. NCBI lineage: Eukaryota > Metazoa > Chordata > Mammalia > Diprotodontia > Petauridae > Petaurus > Petaurus breviceps. The sequence continues at coordinate 1,945,874 of NW_027187419.1, forward strand.
ATAATGAGAGTCTACATGCATTAGCATATATTTTCCTGAGAAGGAACTACCAGAGTCTATCCTTAAAAGCAATTCATTCTATTTACAGCTTTTCTGAAGCCCCCGAGAGGGAATAATCTTAGAGCACTGCAGACACCACACAGAAAATAGTGAAAAACATTCAATTTGGAAACAATTTTATCTCGATTTATCTCTCTTTTTTATGACTCAGCCCAATCCTGCTATTCTTTTTTTCCTCACCTGAAGCCAGTCCTGTCCAAGCCTCCTCCTGGGGTCAAAGTTGGCCAATGAGAATGCTCTTTGCATCAGAGGAGAACCTGGGAAAGGAGGAAGCCAGAGGCCCCTCTTCTCCTTCCCTTGCACAAACACCTCTCTCCCAGAATTGAGAAATGAGGAGGAGGGATGAGACCAGAGGAAGGACGGATCTGATTTACAGGCAGCGTTATCTCCACAATAAACAGATTATTCTCCAGAAGTGCCGCAGCTCTTTAAAACAGTAACAATGTGAATGTCGTGTCCTATTACCCCATCCTTTGGGCTAATAATAAGATTTTGTAACCATGTCAACAGTGAAAGAAAGGAAGAGAGGAAGTATCCCTTTGATTACATAAAACGCCCAGGTGCCTAGTACAGCTTTAGAAATTACTCTTCTCCCATCCTTGTGTTGACTGAGGGAGGAATGAGGTGATGATGACGTGTCCTGCATCCTTAGCAAAATGAGGGCTCAGTCAACCTGAATACATTCAACAAGTACATATTAAGCACCTACTGCATGTCTAGCACTGAGTTACACAGGAGAAGCCAAAAATAGCCCCTGCCCTGGAAGACCAAAAAGTTAGCTTGGTATATGTGAAACAGTGTTGAATTTGGCATCAGAAGACCCAGGTTCAAATCTGCATCCTGTTAGTCATGCGATCTCAGTCCAGTAAGTGGCACTCTCTGTGCCTCAGCCTTCTCATCTATAAAATGGAAATATCTACCATACCGTAAAGAACCACACAAATATGATACATTATTATTGTAGTGTAAATAGAGATCAGATATTCTATAATCAACTTCTAACCTATGTGATAGGAATTTAAAAGAGGGAGAGATCAGTGAAAGTAGCAGTAGCCCCAGAACTTCCTGGAGGAGGCTGGACTTAACTCGACTTCCTGGAAAGTGGAAAAGATTATTTTGGGATAGAGAAAGGTAACATGGATTCCAGTGAGGAGAACAGCAGGAGCAAATGTGAGGTGTGAAGAGTATATTGTGGGTGGGGGACAGTAGAGAAACTGATATGCCTGGGGCGTGGTGTACATGGTCAAATCACCAAATATTTTCTAATTAAGCAAGCACTCTTGTGGGCAGCTGGATCACAGTGGATAGAGAGCTGGATCTGGGCTCAAGGAGACCTGAATTCAAATCCCACCTCAGAGAGTTACTGTTTGTGTGACCTTGGACAAGTCACTTATATACTTAATATATATATATTATATATATGTATATGTGTGTATGCGTGTGTGATTGTGTATACATGTGTGTATGTGTGTGTGTGTATACACACACACACAATAACACATACCTCCCAGGGTTGTTGTAAAGTTAAAATTAGATATTTGTAAAGTGCTTTATAAATATTAAAGTACTATATAAGTACTGGATACTATTATTATTTAAGTATCTAATATATGAATTAAGCACCTAATACATGAAAAGGGCGACAAGGTGACACAGTGGATAGAGTACCAGGCCTGGAGTCAATAAGACTCATCTTTCTGAGTTCAAATCTGTTTTCAGAAACTTACTAGCTATGTGGCCCTGGGCAAGTCACTTAACCCTGTTTGCTTCAGTTTCCTCATCTGGGGGAAATGGCAAACCACTCTAGTATCCTTAACCCCAAATGGTGTCACAAAGAATCAGAGGGACTGAAATGACAAAGCACATGGAAACATTATGATGGGTACTGTGTTTGTGGGACAAAAAGAAAAAGCAACACAGTCCCTGCCTCCTAGAAGCTTTCACTCTAATGGCGGGATAGACGAGCATAGGGATTGATCTTGGGACTGGATTTGTGATATCATTAATAATAATGATGGCTAATAATTATATGGCACTTAGTCTATGCCAGACACAGTGCCGTATGGGGAGCTCCCAGGTGAAAACTCTCTCTTCCGATGCAGGCTGTCACCTTCTCTGCACCCTGTACACAGTCAGAGAATTGCCTAGAACTCTGAGATAGTAAGTGACTTGCTCTGAATCACAGAATCAGTATCTATCACAGATGGAACTTAGGCCCAAGCCTTCCTGGATGGGAGGTCAGTTTTCTCTGCCCTCCACCAAAGGTGTCAAACATATCCCCCACAACACTCTAAAGTTCGGTCTCAGTCAGATTAAAATGCAACTGGGAAATATTTAGCAAAATAAATTGAACGACAATGAAACATAGATAGTATTGCACTTTAAAACTCAGTCGACATGCTGTCCATAGGGATCCTTAGGTAAGGTTTAGTGGCCCTGGTTTCTATTTGAATTTGACGCTGCTATGTTACAGCATCATGCTTGTGCACAATTAAGCATGATAACAAGAAGGGTGTAATGGGGCAAAGGAGAGATTCAGAAAAAAAAATGACTGGATAATTTGAATAGGAAGACATTACTTTTAGTTGGGGTAGGAGTGGATAGATTAAGGATTCCTAGAGGAATCAGCAAGTGTACCTTATCTGGGTCTTTACAAAGGTGGAATCTGTGAGGTTGGGATGAAGAGAGAGTGTATTTCAGACTCAGGAATCTTTCTATTTTTTAGTTATTTTTCAGTCGCTTCTGACTCTTTGTGATCCCATTTGTTTGTTTTTGGCAGAGATACTAGAGTAATCTGCCATTTCCTTCTCCAGCTTATTTTACAGATGAGGAAACTGAGACAAACAAGGTTAAGTGACTTGCCTAGGGTCATGAAGCTAGTAAGCATCTGAGGCCAGATTTGAACTCAGTTCTTCCTGACTTGATGCTGGATGTTCAGTTTGGTGCCCTGGGGAGTAGTAGCAAATGCAGTAACAATACACCAGGAGTTAATGTTTACATGGTGCTTTAAAGTTTACAAAGTGCTGTCTTCACACAAAAAAGTTAGGTTAGTGTAAGTATCTAGGGTCACATAGCTCCTAAGCGACAATTGGGACTTCAGCCCAGATTTTTCTGACTACAGGTCTGTTGTTAGTCAGTCAGTCAGTCAGTCAGTCAGTCAGTCAACAAGCATTTATTAAACATCTATTTCAACACTGTTAAGAGCTGTGTTGTGTTGCCTTCCAGAGAATTGGAAAATAATGGTGCCTAGAAGAGGTGATACAGAGAGGGAACCAATCAGAGGGCTCTGGGCTTCATGAAGACTCTCCAAACTAGAATGTGTCATGAGGACAGACAGACATAGAACTGTATTGGAGCCAACTTGAACAGACTGAAGAGAACCTATTGTTAAATTTTATAATTATACCTTGTAAATTGGCAAATGCTACACACCAGGGGCTAATTTATTGTTTTGTAATTTTCAAAGTGAAGAAGGTGATGGAGAAAATATTAATAAAGCAAACTTAGAAGTCTGTCAAGATAATTATTCCCTGAGGGCTAGTTGTTAAATATTGATCAGCATACCACCGGGGAGAGAGAGAGAGAGAGAGAAAGAGAGACAGACAGACAGACAGAAAAACAGACACAGACAGACACACACACAAAGAGAGAGATGCAACATTTCTTTTTTTCACTTAATAACATTTTGTTTTTTCCAATTACATGTAAAGATTGTTGTCAACATTCACTTATTTTTTTCCTCTATCACTTTCCTCCCTCCTCCCCAAGACAGCAAGCAATCTGATATAGGCTATACATGTACAATCATATTAATATTATTTCCACATTAGTCATATTGTGAAAGAAGAATCAGAACAAAAGGGGGAAACCACAAAAAAGAAAAAATCAAAAAAAGAGAAAATAGTATGCTTTGGAGATACAATATTTAAGAGCTTGTAAATGTTGTAAGTACAAACAAGACAAACCCTGCCCTCATGGGACTTACATTCTAATGGGGGGAGGCGGGGAGAACAAATCACAAAGAGCTAAAAGGGGTGGGGGAAGGATACCCTGGTGGGGTGAAGTCTGGAGAGAATTGAAAAGAGCCCTTCATGAAATTATTTTCCAGGCTAAGAACTCACTAATCAGGACATCAGGCCTCAAGGTGGAGATTTCTCCAGGTTTGGAGAAGATAGAGGCTACCATCCCTCTAAGGCTGGGTCTCAATTCCTCTGATTGGGCCAATTAGGAACAATGTCAAATTGCAGCCCCATCCTCCCCAGAGATTGTGGAGCTGTTCCCATTATATTAGCTGCTGCCAGTCTTGTCAGCATCTGTCATCAAAGACAAAACATCGACAGGGACTGTGCCATCATCAGAGGAGCCAAGGGCTGAGCATTGGAAAAGGCTGACTGTTAAATGTGGCCTTCTGACAACTCAAGGACAGAGTAATAGGAAGACCCACTTTACTGCTCTGACTAATCCCACCCACTCACTGTGGCTCTAGCTCTGCCTTTCCCATAAAAAGGGGCAGACAGCCCGAGGCCCTTCTTCCCTAGAGTTTGTCTGTTTTGAGTTGACCTTTACACTTAGAGTTATGTGACCCCTTTTTGGTTTCTGATTCTGTTTTGGCATCCTGGTTTTGATATCCTGACCTTGACCTTCTGATTTGGACCCTGACGTTGCTGTATTCCTGACTCCTGCTTCTAGTTCATGACACTCAACTTGGAAAACAAGCAGATGTGCGAAATGGGTTTCAAAGGGGGGTCTGAAAGGTCATTTAGCTCCAACACATGCCAATGCCCCCAGCAGACATTCAACTCAGCTCCCAGGTCTCTGTACTTGAGGGGCACCAAAGCCTTCCTTGCCCACACTAGACAGAAACACAATTCCTTCCAGAGAGGAATCCAGAAGAACTACCCGGAAGGAAGCCCTTCCACTATGCTCGCTGGCTGTGGCCTCTGCCCTCCAGGAATGGTTGAGCCTCCTTGATGATCCCAGCACTGCCTCTTGTTCCCAATCCCTTAAATGAAAGAGTCCCAATTTCTGGAGTGCTTGTCCTTGGTCCAGCTGCAGAACATGGTATGCATTATTCAAAAAGGAATACCTGTATTACTTGAAAGCAGAAATTTCGTTTCTTGGGCAGTAATCTGGAGAGATCACTGGGTTGAGGAGTGATGGTCCTGTAAGGAAGGGGCAGACTGTTTTTCATCTTAGCTCATGGTGCTGATGCAGTCTCAGCCTTTGTCTTTGGGCCTGACAGTGTTATCAAGGCTGATGGGCTCATTGCTTCCCTGTAGACATTCATTTATTCATTATACTATCCCCAAAGAAGTCTCTCAGATTGTGGAAAATGACCAAATAGCAGAGTTCCCTATGTCACTTGAGTTGTTAGGAACAGCATCGTACAGTGCCACTAAACAGTATGACAGCTAGCCAGCGTGAAAGAGTGCTGTATGTGGAGTCAGAGGGCCTGGGTTCAGATCCTGGCTCTGGTGCTTACTATCTGCATGTCCATGGGCTGCAGTTTCCTTTTCTTTAAAATTAGGCATTTAGACTAGGTGGATTCTGTGGTCCATTTCAATTCTAATCTTCTGATCCTATCAGAGATTTGAAAGCACTTTTCAAATGTTTTCAGAGGGTGTGTGCTACACAAGCAAGGTATACATACATGCATACACACATATATATACATATGTATATGTATATATATATATATATGTGCAGAAGGAAAAAGGTAGCCAAAGTTCGTCAATTGGTAAAACCGTCCATCAATGATCAACAAATTAAAAGACTGGATCTGTGTTGACACTTTAAAAAATCAATTTAATGGTGTGTTTATTTAACTGGGGGCTGCTGGACTAATTAGGGGCTGTTATTTCATCCAAGTATTATTCAACCTGGTTAAATTATATATTGTTTTGTTATTTACTCTTTTGGCTATGAAACTAACTACTGTTGGGGATTTTTTTAAGCTGCTCTGAGATATTCTAAGAGTTCCTAATGAAGTCAGCTAAATAAACAAACCATTAGGTTGAGAACAGAAGAACGAATGTAGCTATTTATTCTTTAGAATTCCCAGGGACTGGAAGAGATTGCTCATGAAAACCCCACCCCCACACCCCACTCCCCCCAGCATATAGAGCAAATGCTTTATGATGATAACCAGTATATAAATTTATGCAAAGCAATTAACAAAAACTAGATATGTCAGTATGTTCTAAACAGGACCTTATAAGCTAGATTCAGCCTCATACAGCCATTCTATTTAGTTTTATAAGATTTGGGTTCAGGTCCTAGGTCAGATGCTTATTAGTAGCCATGTGACTGTGTGCTAAGACTCCTTTGAGGCTCAGTTTCCTCCTCCATGAAATGATGGGATTGGACTGGAATCACTAGATAATCTCTAAAGTCTTTTCCAGCTCCAACATTCTTTGATTCTACTCATTTGTTCATTCAAAAATTGTATTTGTTATATTAGCTGTCATTTATATGCCACTTCAAAGACTGCAAAGTGTTTTTTATATATCATTTCATCTGATCCTCACCATAAACCTGTGGAATCAGTACTATAGGAATTATTTTCTGTATTTTATTATTGGAGAGGATGAAGCCTAGAGTGGTTAAATGATTTGACTATGGTCACACAGTAAAGTAATAGGAAGGCAGGAACTTTACAGCAACCACTCTAACTTCATGTCCAGGACTTACCATGTGCATGTACCCATTATGTACAGAGAATTGTGCAGAACCTTTGGCATAGAGGAACATACAAGAGCAATTGAGACATATTTCTTGCCTTCATGAAGCTCACAATCTGTTATAAACATAAGGTAACTATGAAATCCTTCACTAAAGTTCTTGTCTGATGACTCATCATGGCTTGAAGAGGACCTTATACAGGACACAAACTCTAGCAGGTCCAAAAGTAGGAATGTTAAGAGTATGGACCCATAGCTAGATTACATGCTTGTTGGCTGGGGGCCAAATTCAGAGAGGCTTATCACTAAAAGATTAGTTCTATTCTGTTCAACACTTATATTAATGATGGGGACAAAAGCATAAATGGCACGGTAATCAAATTTACAGATGACAGAAATCTGTGAAAAGATAGGTATCGCCTAGGAAAACAGATTCAAGATCATGTTATCCTGATAGACAAAAAAAAAAATAGAGCAAACCTAATGAGATGAAATTTAATAGGAATAAAGTTAATGTACTATGCTTGGCACAAAAAAGTCAACTATAAAAGTAGAGAATGAGAGAATCATGGCAAGATTTCCACTGATTTGATAAAAGCCCAGGGGTTTCAATTTCAATATGAAAAAAAAGTATGCCATGGCAGCCAAAAAAAAAAGCTAATATACAATTAGACATTAATAATCAAATATAAAAAGTATGTTCTTCACTCTTTCAGAATTTGGGGGCTGAGAGTCTCATTATTTTCTTACTTGGTCAGAGAATGTCTTGACTATTATCAAATCTATAGATAAAATTTTTGATGCCTTGAGGCAAGCTTCACAAAACACACTGACCAGGCAGCACCAAAGTTCTCCAACAGTGGTTCCTAATAGTAGAGACCCTGGGGCACAATGAGGTTAATTCATCATGATGGAGATGATGGAAGTGGTAGAATGTGCAGTCTAGAAGCTTCCAATTTTGACTAATCATATTTACTAACTAAATGCAACATTCAATTGTATCTATCCTGATGATAAAAAGTAAGTGCTTTAAGTAACCTTTAAATGTTGATGCCCTAGGGCAAATGTACAGTTGCCACACCCTGGTTATTATCCTAGGTATTCTATTAACCTCTTCTGAAAAATTGCATTTTGGGAAGGACATTGACAAAGCACAGCATGTCCAGAAGAGGAAATCCAGAATAATGAGAGGACTAAAAGCCATGTCATAAGAATATTAGTTAAAGAAAGTAGACATTTTTTTCCTAGAGATAATTTAGAGTAGGATATGATAATAGTTTTCAAGTACTTAAAGGGTTGTCATGTGGAGAAGGGATGAAGCATCTTGCTTGGTTCCAGAAAGCAAAGCTGAAAACAATGGGTCCCCAGTGGAAGAGAGGCAGATTTTGCCTTAAAGTAAGAAAGAAAATTTCCAATGATTCATTTAGTAATGATGGTTGCTGTTCAGGACTGGGATGGATGTCCCCAACACTGGAGGTTTTCAAGCAAGGACATTGTGGAGGAGATTCCTATCAATCAATCAGTCAATCAGTAAGAATTTAGTAAATATCTGCTTTGTGCCAGCTACAGTGCTAAGCACTTGGAGATACAACAAAGATGAAAATAGTACCTAGTCTCAAAGAACTTATGTTCTATACAATGAGACAACACGTACATATATGATTATCTTCAGAATCAATCCAAAATAGACAAGGTAGTTAAATACAAGGGAGTTAGGGAGGAGGAATACCCAGGGGTGGGGAATCTGTAGCTTCGAGGCTACATGTGGCTTTCTAGGTCCTTGGGCATGGTCTTTTGACTGAGTCCAAGTTTTACTGAACAAATCCTTTTATTAAGGGGATTTGTTCTGTGAAGCTTGGATTCAGTCAAAGGGCCATGTTTGAAGACTTAGAGGACCACATGTGGCCTCGAGGCTGCAGGTTCTTCACCCCTGAGCAAGTTAGGGATAGGTGGGACTGAGAAAGTCTTGTCTAGAAAGTGGTACTTGAGTCGTCTTGAAGGAAAAGAGGGAATCTGTTCAGGTGCAAATATTCCAAAAACCTCTAAAATCTCTTTCAACTCTTGAAATTCTATGATTCAGCTAATCAATTTTAATTTTACTAAAATGATTCATGCATACCATCTGTTAAAGTATGGTGGGGTGGAATGGGGGCTGTTCTCTGGTCTTGTATTGGTAAAAGGAGTACCCACACTGAAGGATGACATCACAAATCCTCCAGACATTGAAGTATAATTATAAAATAACTAGTGTGGAATAAAATACAAGAACAAAGGAAAGGTAAAAAAATACCATATACTAGATAGTAGGAAGAAAAGCTCACCCATCTCCTGCATCTATGCATTTGTACAGGCTTTCTTAATGCTGGACATGCTCTCTTCTCCTCACCCTTTCCTCTTGGAAATTCTTTGCTGTCTTGGGTCTTTCTTGGCGTGGAAACTGGAGTGGTTTGTCATTTCCTTCTCTAGTGGATTAAGGCACTTACAGGGTAAGTGACTTGCCTAGGGTCACACAGCTAGTAAGTGTCTGAGATCAAATTTGAACTCAGGTCTTCCTGACTCCAGGGCCAGGACTCTATCCATATACATAACATGTAACATACATACACAGATAACACACACAATGCACATATACATTACAATGGTTCACATGCACACAGTTAGCAACCTTCCTTGGGAATTCTTGGCTGCCTTCAAAACTCAGCATAAGTTCTATTTCCTCCACAGGACTTTTCTGATCCCCTCTCCATTCTTGTTAATGCTCTTACCCCCACCCCCGAATATTTTTTTATTTCCTTTGTATATATGTTGTGTATATCTGGGTTTCAGTCCTACTTCTGACACACACATTCTTTGGGACTCTGGCCATGTCACATAACCTCTCATTGCCACAGAAGGTTGATCTGCTTTGGAAGAAGGAGCATCTTCACAGGTTCAATCCAATATATTTGTCTATACTATAGAAGTAGTGTGGTGCAGTGGATAGAGAACTGGCCTAGAGTCGAGTCTCATCTCTGACTTTTAATGACTGACTCTGGGCAAGTGCCTTCGCCTCTCAGAGCTGTAGTGGAAATACTTCCCCAGGAGCTCTTGTTGTACCAATGAAATCATAGGTTCAGTCTCTATCCCCCAAACCCTTCACACACACACACACACACACACAGAAACACTATATATATGTACATACATAGATACACAACATGTAACACATACACAGATAACATACACAATGCACACATACATTACAATGGTTCACATGCACACACGGGTACACAAATAAACATGTACACACAGTATATAGCATAACATATATACAGCAATGCACTAACATATGCATGTACATACATAACATATACACATATATACATAATTGATTTATCCATGCATGTGTTGCTTCCCCCCAGGAGAATACATGCTTCTTGAGGGCAGAAGCTGTTTCATTTTGGTGCATGTATCTCTAGTAAACACTTAATAAATTCTTTTTCTTTTTTTTTTTTTTTGGAGGGAGGTTGGGGTTAAGTGACTTGCCCACAGTCACATGGCTAGTTTTTGTGTTAAGTGTCTGAGGTTAAATTTGAACTCAGGTCCTTCTGATTCCAGGGCTGGTGCTCTATTCACTGCACCACCTAGCTGCCCCTTTTTCTTGCTTTTTTTTTTTTGGAGGAGGAAGGTAGGGCAATTGGGGTTAAGTGAACAAGGTCACACAGCCAGTAAGTGTTAAGTGTCTGAGGCTGGATTTGAACTCAGTTCCTCCTGACTCCTGGGCAGGTGCTTTATTCACTGTGCCACCTAGCTGCCCCTAATAAATTCTTAAGTTGAATGAAATTGAGTAGTATGAGAAGATCTAGGAGGGCTTCCTGGAAGAGGTAGCTTTTCAGTTGGGCCTTGAAGGACGGCTAGGATTTCTATAATTCTATGAAACCTAGAGTACTATTAGCAAGCTTACACCAATACATGTCTTTGATTCATTCATGGTTTCTTCTCTCCTGGAGTTTATTTCGATATCAATACCTTCACTGGTTTCCCAGAGCCTTCTTCATGCAGATACTCTTTACAAAGAGGACTGGGGAATCATTCTTGAATAATGGGGGAGGAAAGAGTGGGTGTCAGCCCTCTTCGTTCTTCCTTCTCTTAACCAGCATCCCCTGCATGGAGAGCTAATGAAGCCACCTGCCCTCCCTGCCACCTCCCACAGTATAAGAGACAACAAGGGGAGAGGAAGGGGCTGTAGGCAGTTTGGTGCTGCAGGGGAGCCATTGTCAGAAGGTACCAGGGGAGCAAGACTAAATGAAGGTGAGCAGAGTCATTTTATGAGCTACCTGGGGGGGGGGGGCAGACAATCCAGGGAAAGTGGCAAAACCAGGTTAACTCTGTTCTCTGCCTTGCCAGTGTGCATTGCTTTGTTGACCTGACCTGGACTTAGGGCTTAGAGAATTAGGGACAGGCCTACCTGGACACAAGAGAATCAACAATATGACCTGTGGAGGTTCATGTGTGACCTTCCTTGGAGTCAAGGCCTAAGGTGAGGGGCTGCCTAAGTCTGTGTGCTCAAGGCCAGAACATACCTGTATCCCCACTCTGTCCCCCCTAACCTGTGTCAGTTGTATTGGAGACCCTTTCTGCAATCTGGCTTGCCCACAAGAGAGTACTGGGGACCACAGAACCAGCATGGCATTTAGAGTTGGATTCCCTCAGGGGGCTGTGATATATGTATATGTAAGCCTGGGTTCAGTGGGTGAGAGTGTACACATTTAAAAAATTTTTCCTTTGATATGAGTTGGGAGGAACAGTGGTCTAAGGCTGTGGATACTTTACCCAATGTCCTGGCAGCATCTATCTGTGCTGACCTATCTTTAGGGTATTTATCCTACTTTACCAGGACCTGTCTGTTCTCTCCAAGGGACAATTGTCAATAGGCACCTGAAGCAAGTCAGCTTCCTACGCAACTATTATATGAAATGAACAATGTGCATTTCTGGTGACTACTCTTGGAGAGGATGTATTGGGTTTTCTGGGGCAGCTAAGTGATGCCATGGATAGCATGCTGGGCCTGGAATCTTAAGACTCATCTTCTTGGGTTCGAATCTGGCCTCAGACACTTACTAGCTGGGTGACCTTAGTCAAGTCACTTAATCATTTTTGCCTCAGTTTCCTCATCTGTAAAACAAGTTGGAGAAGGAAATGGCAAACCACTCCAGTGTCTCTGCCAAGAAAACCCCAAATGGAATCACAGAGAGACATCTATGACTGAAAATGACACAAAAACAACGTTTTCTATTTTTCTTGTGTTCCCCTACCCCACCTCCACAATGCCTAATGGTGTGCTGGGTGCAAGGTTGCCATTCAGTATATACTTATTAATTAAAGATACCTCTCAACAGGATAAGCTGGCTCTCCTAGGCTCTGGGATGTCAAAACCACTCTGGAAAACCTTGCCCAGAAGCCTTCCAAGTCAGTCATTCATGATTCATTGTGTGCTGTTGGACTTATTTGATTGGGGGGAAAAGATGGGAGAAGTATTTGTGTGACAAGGCAAATGTCTAGGGCAAATCCTGCCACTTCTAAGTTTCTGATACTTAACACATTAAAAAGTACCATCTGAAAGAATGAAAGTCATGTCATGACCAGCAAAGGAAAGGGATGAGGGTAGAGGGTAGGGCAGTTGCCAAGGGGAACCGCAGTATTGCCTGGAGGGAGTCAAACATCTCAACCAGATGCTGAAACCAGTCCAGCTCTTCAGTGTCATCAGAAAACAAAGATGCCAGACTAAAGGTGGCAGGTATCAGACACTTTCGCCAGCATAGGATTTATTGGGTGTCCAACTATTCCAGTATAGTGGACAATGCTCCCTTTGACATTGTGATCCTAGCATATCCAACCCCAGTCTAGAAACCAGGATCGCACCTCACCGTCCATCCTGGGAAGCAGCTGGTAACTGGTATGTGATTCCTCGGACCTGCATGAGAGGGGGCCCATTGAAGAAATGTTGGGGAGCCCCTAGGGGAATCACTTCATCTTCACAGAATCTGCTGAATGGGAGGTTCACACTCCAGTCCTACCAAAGAAGATCCTGATCTCTGACTAGTCTAAGGTGGAATGAGGGAGGGTTTTCCTCCAGTATGGGCGTGTTTGGTCCTTGGATTAGGGCATGGCTTTAATGAGGCCAAGTTTCAGGGTATAGTCCCCAGCTAGGTCAGTTGGCTTTGATCTATTCTATGATCACAGGCCGTATTTAAATCTAACCCTAGGCCACCAGATCAAGAGTGGGAACAAATGAAGAAAGTCACTTCTCTAAACCTGTTTTCTCACCTGTAAAATGGGGGCAATATATATCCTCCTTCCCTCACAGAATAGTTAGTTTCAAGAAAAGCACTTTGTAAATCTTTAAGTGATACATAAATGAGTTGCTGCTATTGTTATAATCTTGGTCCTAGATGGGGAGCAGGAAGAACTTAGGAATTAGAGTGTTTCTGGCTATATACAAACCCATCCTTAACTATTTGAATAGTAAGGAGGAAATATTCAAATAGAAGGGAGGAAAAAGGAGAGTTGTAATAATAATAATGAATATTTATATAGCATTTTAAGGTTTACAGAGCTTACAAAATGTTTGATCTCATTTGACAATGGTGACATGGGTGGTATTATTATGCCCATTTCGCGGAATCAAAAAGTGAAGAGTTTTCCTCAAGGTCACAGAGCTATTAAGTGACTAAGACAGGATTTGAACTCATATCTTTGAGACTTCAAGTCTAATACACTATCCATTGTGCCACTTAGCTGCCCAAATTGTTATTGAGGTTTTAGCACCAGATCCCTATGCAAGTGGGGCAGGAAGAAGGGTTTTGAGGCTTATATACACTTTATGTTGCCCGGGCTTCTGCTACTAAACAAGAAGAAAGAGGAAGAGAAATATCTTGATTCTGTGGGCCCACTTTGTTGTTGTTCAGTCGGTTTAGTTGTGTTTGACTCTTTGTGACTCCATTTGGGTTTTTCTTGGTAAAGATACTGGAGTGTTTGCCATTTCCTTCTCCAGCTCATTTGACAAATGAAGAAACTGAGTCAAACAAGTTTAAGCGACTTGTCCAGGGTCACCTAGCTAGTACATGTCTGAGTCAGATTTTAATCAGGAAGATAAGCTCTATCCCCTGCCTTAGCCTAGACAAAAGACTTTAAAACCATGCTAGTGGTTAATGGAGTTAAACATCTAAAGGGCCCCCTAGGGCCTAGGACTGGGTGATCACCCTCTCCTGGCCCCAAGTAAGCCTCCAATGTCTGTACTTCCAATGCATCAACAGAACACCATGCCTGCCCACCTCCTGGGCACAACAGCCCTGACATCTCTGTTCCAAGCCATCTCCTTCGCCTAGTGTATTAAAAAGAGAAGAAACATACCTCTCAGCAATTCTCCTCATATTCTTTCTATTTTTAAGCTATGTTGGTGTCAGCCGGAGATCAGCACACAGAGTCCCTGAGCTAGAGAAACTCAAATGCTCCTTTTGCCACATGCCCTCCTAGAAGCCTGTGTACATGGAGTATGTGAATACTAGCAGAGAAAGGCAGTCCCCCTGCCCCCCACACACACACTGGCGTGCGCGCGTGCACACACACACACACACACACACACACACACACACACACACCCACACCCCACACACACACCCCTCTCCTCTTTCCTACTCCCTCTAGTTCTCCCTGGGAGTAGGGAAGCCTGGCCCTTTAACGAAGAAATCGGCTGACAGCAGCTTCCTTTGACCTCAGCTGATTTGTTTCCTCTTCTTGCCCATGTACAACATAATCTAGGGCCTGTCAGAAGGACTCTGTGTCCCATCTGTGGCAGAGCTGAGGTATGGTTCTGGCATTGGTGGTGGGAGTACAGATCCTCCAGAGCCCTGGGGACTGCTGACTGAGAAGCTGCTGTCCCCAGCCTGTGGAGAGAGACTCTGAAAACAGAAAAGAGGATCCTGGGAGCAAAGGGGAGGGCTGCAGGTCCCCCAAAAGCCTATGATGCCCTGGGTCAAATCCCATTCCTATTCCAAAAGATGAGAGGAGACTTAGTGAGGGAGGAGAATGTATGTTTAGAGGGTGACATTGGCTTCAAGAAAAGGAGGGAGTCAAGGGAAAGATATCTGAAATGGCGACGTGTGCAGGCTTAGGGGAAGGGAACGGAGTCCCACCCTTCCCTCTTGTCCAGGTCCTGGCTCAGACCCAGATAGGCAGTTAGGAAATAGAAGATAGATTGAAGTGGACGGAGCACAATACAAGCAAGTCCTCATTGTCTTTCTGGCTTCTTGTCCAATGTCCTCAATTCACCTGCATTGCAGCCTACATCCTGGCCTGGAGCATCTTCTGGGAAAGGCATAGACTCATGTCCAGGAGAGGGAGAGGCTAGACTGCAGTGTAACCTGAACTGCTATTTAAACCTACCGACTCCAGAAAGGTTTTTATGATTAACCTGAATCTTTTAATTCCATAGACAATTTCTCCCTTCTAACTCTGATATTCTGGTTTCTTGACTGAATCACATAACCATGTGATGCTGGAAGAGACCTTGGAGACCATCTAATCTAGACTTCTAGATTTCTAAATGAAGACACTAAAGTAAAGAGAAACTGAGTCAATAAACATTTATTAAGTGCCTTCTAAATGCCAGGCACTATGCTAAGTTCTGGTGATACAAAGAAAGACAAAAGTCAGTCCCTGTTCTCAAGGAGCTCAGAGTTTAATGGGGGAAACGTATGTATGAATGTATGTATGTATGTACATATGTATGTATGCATGTACACACATATAGTGTATATGTGTGTATACATACGTGTGTGTATATGTATAAGCAAGTTATATACAGGATACATTGGAAATAATCAACAAAGGGAAGGTGCTAGAACAGAGGGGGATCAGGAAAGGTCTCTAGTAGAAGGTGGAATTTCAGCTAGGGCTTGAAAGAATCCAGGGAAGCAGGAAGTAAAGAGAGTTTCAGGCACAGGGGACAATCAGTGACCCATAGCCAAAGTGTCTTATTCAAGGAACAGCAAGGAAGCCAGTGTCCCTGAACCACTGAGTATGTGGGGGTAAGGGGCGGAGAATAAGGTGTAGAGAGACTAGAAAGGTTGGGGAGGCAGGTTATGAAGGGTTGTGAATGCCAAGCAGAGAAATTCCTATTTGATCTTAGAGGTGATAAGGTGTCACTGGAGTTTATTGAATTGGGAGTAGGTAGGGAATGAGTGGCATGGTCAGACTTGTACTTTAGAAAGATCACTTTGACAACTAACTGGAGGGTGAATTGCAGTGGAGAGAGACTTGAGGCAGATAGACCCACCAGCAGGCCATTGCAATAGTCCATATGTGAGGTGATGGGGGTTTGAACCAGGGTGATGACAGTGTCAGAGGAGAGAAAGAACATGTGTGAAAAATGCTTTGAAGGTAAATTCGACAGACCTTGGCAATGGATTGGAACTGGGGATGGGGTTAGGAGTCAAGAACAAGGAATTGTGAGCCTGGGTGACTGTGAAGGTGTTAGTACCCTCAGCAGCAATAACTGCCCAATGTAAAATTATTCCACCCACAGAAGAAGCATCTGTACCAAAGCAGAAAACAGCAGGAACTGATTTGGGGTTGATGTTCTCTGATGGGGAAAAAGACATTAAGGGAAAGGGGAGAACAGTGAGTAGGAGAGACGAGAGAGGCTAAGATATACCTAAGGTGATCTGGTGCAATGAGAGCCCTTTATGAATACTAACAGATCTTCTCATGTTAAGCTCTGCTGGAAGAAAAAAGGGAAACTGAGGAAAAGTGACAGACACACAGGGAGTCAGAGAAAAAGTAAGTTAGAAAGAGAAAAGAGAGGAAGAATAAAAAGAAAAAGCCTGATATATAATACTAGAGCCGGAGACACACACATAGATAAACAGATAGACACATAGAGAAAGGTGGGGGGAGAGGAAAAAGAGGGAGACAGGACAGAGAAAGATGGAGAGGCACAGGAAGAAAGGATAAGGAACAGACAGACAGATGGGGAAAGAGTGAGATAAAGAGGAAGAGAAAGAAAAAGAGGCAGATAATGAAAGAGAAGAGAATAAAAGAGAGGAGAGACAGAGGGACAGAGACAGACAGAGAGAGAATAGCAAAAGGGATATTACTGGTCTGTGTGTTCTGAAAGAGCTTGACCTGTGCAGTTTTTATCCAGCTGCTCTATACACTCAGGACAAGTGAAGAGGGCTTGCTGACTTGAACTGCAAGAAAGAACTTCAGGTGTTAAGACATATGGATCACTAGATCCATAGTTTCCAAGGGAGGCTATAAAATATCTCTGGACAACTTCAAGAACAGGAGGGAACCTTCCATATGCCTGGGCCAGGGCAATTGGATGCATTACCCAGTGGCATGAGGGTGGATTAGATGATTTCCTGGGATCTTCTACAATCCTTCAAGTCTATCATTTGCTTTACTCATGCCCTAGCAGAGGATACAATTTTTTTTCCTGAAAAAATCCAGAATATTTCTTTTATTTTTTTTCAAATGCTTTATTAACAGAGGATACAATTCTTGATGATCAGGGTAATGCATAGTTTTATATCCCACAAATAGTTACCATTGGTCCGAATTTCTCTGCACTCAACAGAAATCAGGCAGCAAGTCGAAAAGACATAAATATATTCTGCCTCCCTTTGATTCTCTTTTTAAAAATTTGTCATGGGAAGATCTATGTTGGGTTTAGGGAGGATGCTGGGTAGTCTCTGAGTCAAAGGGATCTAGTAGCCATTGAGAAACACAGGCATGATTTGTAGGAACCCTTGCACTAAAAATCTTTTATTTTACCCTCTGCCCCATCACCTTAGGCCCTATCCCATGGACTGTTTCATATACCTGGGAAGAGCTCTCCAGGCTCTCGGGTGGGCAGGCAACCAGCTAGCCAGCTGCAAAATTGTGTAGTCAGTAACATTTTCAAGCTCCCAGTCTCTCCCACTGCATGCTTGTTCCCCTTCCTCCCCATTGCTCCACAGGGTACCCAGGCCTCACACTCTTTCCTCCTATTATCTTCCTATAGAAGCCCTACCTCATCACAGAATCCCATAAACTCTATGTTTCAGTCAACTATGTACCAGGCACTGTGCTAAGCACTGGAGAGACAAATTAAGGCAAAAACCCACTTCCTGCCCTTAAGGAGCTCAGAACTGAATGGAGAAGAATGATCTTTGAAGGTCTACAAAGCACTTTGTGTTACCCTATTTCATCTTCCCTCTGAGGTAGGTGTTATTATTCTCCCCATTTTACAGATAAGGAAACTGAGGGTGGGAGCTACATAGCTAGTAAAGGTCTGAGGCAGGATTTGAACTTCAGATCTTCCCGGATCTATCCACTAGGCACGTAGTTGTCTCTAGAAATTGGCCTGGTGTGGTCCCCTTATGTTGCCCACACATACCTACTATTTTCTTACTTCGTCACTTTTGTTACCCCATGCCTATGTCCTCTTCCTCCTCCTCCTCTTCCTTTTCTCCTCCTCCTTCCTGAATTCCTACCTGCCTCTTAAAATAGGATTCAAAGGCTACCTCTTCCATGAGATAGCAAAGTGTGATTAAAACAGCACAGGTTTTGGAGTCATCAGACCAAGAATAAATTCTGGCCTCTTCTACTTACAATCTGTGAAAACTTTGACAAATCATTTAACTTCTGTGAGACTTCATTTGCTCCTCTATAAAATGAGAGTTGGAGCAGAGAATTTTAAAGGTCCTTTGCAGTTCCGAATTTCTTCTCCGCATTCCTCTAGTCTAGTGGCACTCACAATGTGGTTTGGGAACTTCAAGGGGGTCTCTAATACACTTTCAGGGGGGCTGCAAGGTCAAAACTATTTTTAAAATAATACTAAGGTGTTTTAATTTCTAATATGATAAATGTCAGTAGATATGATTCAAATAAAGAAAAGCACTTGGCGGGGAGGGTCCTCAATAATTTTGAAGACTGGAAATGAGTCCTGAGACCAAAAAAGTTTGGGAACTGTTGCTTCAGTTAGTAATGAGTACTCCAAGGATTTCATCTAGCAACCTCTGGAATGCACTTATGCAATATTATAAAATTATTTGTGTTTTTATCTTAACCCCCTCCTAGATTAGAAACTCTATGAGGATAGGCACTGTCTTACAAACTTTTTCTCTCCCTCCAGGTCTTAGGCTATGACTTGCAATAAAGTAGGTGTTTAATAGATGTTTGATGAAAGAAAGAAAGAAAGAAAGAAAGAAAGAAAGAAAGAAAGAAAGAAAGAAAGAAAGAAAGAAAGAAAGAAAGAAAGAAAGAAAGAGAGAGAGAGAGAGAAAGAAAGAGAAAGAAAGGAAGAAAGAAAGAAAGGAAGAAGGAAGGAAGGAAGAAAGAAAGAAAGAAAGAAAGAAAGAAAGGAAGAAGGAAGGAAGGAAGGAAGGAAGAAAAAAGGAAGCCACATTACATTGCAAGTGATGGTTAAAACTTCCATTTGGAATATTTGACAGGTACATTGTAGCCATCAGTAAGCATATGAGAACATATGGAAGCAGGGAAGAGGACTTGGGGAGACCTTTCCTAATCCCTCAAATCTTACAAGATACAAGGTCTGCTTACCTCACCACTCAAAAAATGACAAAGTCCTCTAGGCAGTTAATTCCTGCCCATAGTCCTCCCTCTGGAGGTTCTAGTTCTTAATCTAAAAATAAGAACTGCTAAAACATCCCTCCCTTTATTCTCCCCTCCCACCTGAGAGTCAGGGCCCCTTGGGAGTCAGTCTAAATGAGCCTTCCTTGCATTATAGACTCTGTGATTGGAGCCCTCTTTAGTGTTTCAGACCCAAGCTTTGGGTGTGCAGAAGAAATGGTTCCCAATGCAAGCGATGATTTAAGAGAAAAGGTTTAAAAGTCGGCATGATGAATGCCGACGACTCCACTGGCATGTAGGAGGCAATCCATCAGCACGGCCTGGCAAAGAAGGGTATAAATCCATCGTGAGGCCAGGCAGGGCCTGGGCAGGAGTAACTCCAGGGGAGCTGCCAGGGCTCTTTCTGGTTGGGCCTGCGCCAACATTTTGATACGTGGCAGTTTGGAGGAATCCCCAGTGGAGAGGTTTATGGAAAAGACCTGAGCTATTCTTGAAATTTAGCCTCATGTGGTTCCAAAAAGAGGCCCCCCCCTCCCGTGCCTGATACTCTTGCATCACTTATGTAGGATGACCCATTTCAAAACAAGATTGCCTTAATCCTATTCAATTAGTAAATCATTTATTAAATCACTGCAAGGTGCCAGGTATTATGCTAGTTACTGAGATTGCAAAGACAAAAAAAAAAAAAAAAAAAAAACGGTCCCTACCTTCAAGAAGCTTATATTCTACTGAGGGGGAACACTAGACAAATAGATAAATAAAGAATACATATAATGTGGTGCTGGTCCATGAGAAACCATTCTTTAGGTTATAATCCTATTTGAACTTCCTGGTGAGTTATACAGAGAATTCCCAGATATTCCCTATCTTGTTCCAATCTAACGCATGGAAAGTTGGTAAGCCTATTCTTCAACCGTAAGTGACTGAGGGGCTGGTACCATGTGGTGATGAAGGGCCTTCTGTTTGGTTGAAGAGCCAGAAGCCTAATGAGTTGATGAGCCAGAAATGAGTGTGCATAAAAAGGAGTAATTCCCCCCTTCCTATTGCTTCCCACTGTTTTCCTTCTTGGCTTTGAGTGAAGCAGTATAGGTACAAGCTGCCAGATGGGGAAAAGGGAGTCTACCCTACCTCCCACTCAGCCACCCTGCATCCTTAAACACACACAACTTCTAGTATTCCAAGAGTGGGGTGCCTAGGCAGAGTTAGCAGCAGAGTTCATTGGAGCCCGAGTTGCTGGCTGTAGCAGAAGAGCCTGAAGATGGAGTGGGAAAGATCCCCTCTTCCCCCCACCAAGAATCACAACAGCTTCACAAGTTGTTATCCAATACATTCCAATAAACATTTATTCCAATAAACTGTAATAGCTTACAGTCTAAAGGGGGAGGCAGGAAAGGGAGGGGCTGGGACATCAGGGGAGTTCCCTACCAATTGTGGGGGCATCTTATTCCATGGACTCAAAGCCAAGCAGGGCAGCAGATGAAAAGGGGTGTGAGATGAAAGTCCAGTTTCTGCCCTCCACAAAGGAAGATATTGGGTAGAGTTTGGTACTCCATCCTTCAGCCATCCAGTCAGGGGGAAGAGGAAATTAAGGGAGGTGGTGTCAGTCAAGGCCTGAGTTAGCAGCACGGTGGTGAGTTTAGAAGTGATGAGCTTATTCTGAGAGGGGCATCTGATTCTGTGGAACTGAAACCAGCATTGTCTCCAAAAGCACTAATCCCCTAATCCCAGAAGAGAAATATGCCTGAACAGAGCCTTGTGAGAATTCCACAAAGGAAGAAAAAGTTTCCTGGGGCCAAGGGTTGGAAGGGAACAGTTGGTCATAGATGTTATCTACCCCCACACGTGCCTCACTGCCATTATGGTTTAATTTGAACTCGCTCTCCCCAGAGACTTTTGTAAGGGGTGACTGTGGTCAGGAAGAATGGAATCGATATTCTAACTATTGCTGTTGTCATTCCCTCTCAGTAAATGTTGTTGTTCAGTCATTGTAGTCATGTCCAACTCTTCGTGACCCAATTGGGTTTTGGGGTTTTTTTTTGGAAAAGATACTGGAGTTTCCTTCTCCAGCTCATTTTACAAATGAGGAAATTGAGGCAAACAGGGTTAAGTGACTTAGCCAGGGTCACCCCACTAGTAAGTGTTTGAGGCAAGATTTGAATTCAGGAAGATGAGTTTTTCTGACTGTAGACCTGGCATTTTATCCACTTCTCTGCCTAACTTTTCTAAAAAGCTTTTCTAAAAACTAATAGAATCCTATTAGCCATTGGTGGTAAAGTAGGGTGGTAGTTGGGGGGCATGATGGGGATAACTGCTGTAGGCTCCTGAGTGATAGCTGTAGAAACCTCAGCCTCAGAGTTACCTATATAACCCTGGGGAGAATAGTAGTCAGTCACCTAACCTGCTAGTGTGCATGAAATTCTGGAGTGAGCCTAGGGAGAGAGAGACATAGACAGACAGAGAAAGACAGAGAGAGAGAGACAGAGAAGACAACTGGGAAGGAGGCCAACGTAATTAAGAAGGATCTCCTACAGGACATTGAACTTGAGATGAATCTTAAAGGGAAGTGGGGATGCCAAGAGGAAGAGTGAGAGAGGAAAGCATGCTGGGCCACTGAACTTCTCCCTTTCTAAACTCAGCCTCAGAGTTAGAAATCATGATGCAACAGAAAGAAAAAAAAAAGAAAAAAATAACCTGGGCTGGGGGTCAAAAGACTTGGGTTCTAGTGATAGTTCTGCCATGAACCTTGCTGTGTGACTTTGGAAAAATCACTTTGACTCTCTGGGCCTTAATATCCTCATTGGTAAAATGAGGGGTCAAAGCAACTGATCTGTAAGTTCTTTTTCCAGTTCTGAAATTCTGTGACCTCCTATCTCTCTTCCAGATCCAAACGTGATGCACTTAATTATTGCAGTCTTCAAGTTTGGCCTAAACTATTCCATGAGGCAAAAGGGAGCAGGGATACGGTTGGAGTATTTCACTGGGGTACTTTCCTTGAACCCTGAAGAGCTGGGCTTGAATCTTTGCTCTAACACTTACTGGCTGTGTTCAGTTTAATCTCTGGGTCTCCATTTCCCGCCCCTCCTAACAAGGGGGTGATAATACTCCCAGGTGGCTGTGGGACAAATGTGAAGCCTCCTCGAAACTACAGTATCATTATTATCCTTTCACTCCCTTCCTCCACTCTGTTGCGGAAAGCCAGAGGACACCAGAGAGGGAGAAGGAAAGATTTTTATGAGTGAGATTTGGTCACGCTATTCTTTAATAATGTTATTCATCTTTCTGTCAAAGGCGTCACATTAATGTACTGAGAAAGATTTAGAGGAGATGAATTAAGACTTAAATACACAAAAATGACTTAGGGAATATTTAAATACAATACATTTTATTTTGGTGTGATGTCCTTCAGGGCTGACAACAGCATTCAAGATGCTTCTCAGGCAAGAACAGGCTGCAGGCAGACAGAAGGTGAATTACCAGGTCTATCCATCCATCCATTCATTCAACAAACATTTGTTGAATGCCTACTATACTCAAGCACTAGGGGCTGAGGGAGATGCTAAATAACCGGTCACACATTCTGTGCTCTGTTCTTTCTTTTCCTCCAATAGACATAGTCACACACACACACACACACACACGCGCGCGCGCGCGCCTCATTGGCCGGGGCCCATGACAGAAGGGGAGGCATGTTAGAGTACATGGTGTCCCTGTTTCAAGTGCCTCCTGTCTCCAATCCTTCTTCCACAAGCTGCCAAATTGATGTTCATAAGCACAGGTTTGACCATGTCAATCCTGTTCTTAAGGAGTTCGGTGGTTCCCTCTGGTCGCTAGGATAAAATACAAATTCCTCTGTTTGGTATTTAAAGCCCTTCCCAATGTGGGCCCAGGCTACCTTCCCAGACTTACTCCACTCTACATTCTACATTTCAGTCAGACTGAATGACTTGCTCTGCCTCACCTCCCTGACTCTACATAGGCTCTCCTCCTTTCCTGAAATATACCTTCTCTACCCCTCTGACTCTTCGAATCTTCCCTCTTCTTCTAAGCTTAGCTCAAGAGTTATCTCCTGCATGAAGCCTCTTCTAATTCCCCCAACTGACAATGCTTCCACCACCCCAAATTTCCTTGTATTTACTTTATGTCCATATTCGTGCATATGGTTTCCTCTATAGAATAATGCCAGGATAGTATTGCATGTGTGCCTGTTTTACTTGGCATCCCCAGGGCCTAGGACTGTTCCTAGCACATAGTGGGCACTTAATAAATGCTTGCTGATTTATTTGTTAGTGGATAGCATTTTAGGACCATAGATATAGAACTGGAAGGAAACTCAGTGGTCACCTAAGTCCAACCCTGTGAATTTGCAGGTGAGGAAACTGAGACCCAAGGACTTTAAGCAACTTGCCCAAAGTCATACCAGTAGGAAGGTAAAGTGGTATGGTGGAAAAAGAACTAGTTTTGGAGTCAAGGACCTGGGGTTCAAACACCACCTCTGAGATGTACTACCTTGGGTAAGTTACTTTACCTCAACTTTATCATCTGAAAAATAAGGATATTGGATATACATATATATATATATGTATATAAATAAGGATATAGCCCTCCCCCTCAACTTCCTTCCAACTCTGGATGTGATCCTAGGTGCCCTCTCTCTGCCCTGGTTAGTCATTCATAGTTCTTCCTGGAAGGCATGTCCCTGTCTTTTGCCAAAGACATATGCAAAGCAAGCCACCCTCCCCACAAACCTCCCCCAGTATTCATGTACACACTGATGTCCCAGACAAAAGCATCTACTTGCACATGCAGAATCATACCTGAGAACACACTGGCACCATGCCATGTGGACAAAAAGCCAGAGAAAAATTATTTTGTTCTGTCTGTATAGTAATAAGAATGTTTGCCACCTCATTCCCAAATCTTAGAACTCTGAGTTTCTGAGATATTTATGACTTTGCCTATGATTTCGGTAATGATCAAATCAACATTACCATTTCCCAGAAGCCATGTCAATCCAATGCTCCAGTACTCCAATCATCATTCTTTCTGACATTCCTGTCCTAATTACTCCTGCTTGATCACTACTTCTCTATATGTGTTGTTTTTGCCTTTAGAATATAAACTCCTTGAGAGCAGGGTTTGCCTTGTTTGCTTGTATTTGTATTCTTAGCACTTAGCACTATGGTACCTGGCATATAGAAAGTACTTTTGTTGCTGTTCAGTTATTTTCAGTCGTGTCCAGCACTTCATGATCCCATATGGGATTTTCTGGGTAAAGATGCTGGAGTGGTTTGCCATTTCCTTCTCCAGCTCATTTTACAAATGAGGAAATTGAGGCAAACAGCATTAAGTGGCTTGCCCAGGGTCACATAGCTACTAAATTTCTGAGACTGGATTTGAATTCAGGAACATTAGTCTTCCCCACTCCAGGTCCCACATGCTTTTTTTTTTTTGGAGGGGGAAGGCAGGGCAATTGGAATTAAGTGACTTGCCCAAGGTCACACAGCTAGTAAGTGTTAAGTGGCTGAGGCCGGATTTGAACTCAGATCCTCCTGACTCCAGGGTCCATGCTCTATTCACTGAGCCACTTAGCTGCCCCTCCAGGCCCTACATTCTTATCCACTGTGCCACCTAGTTGCCCACAGAAAGTACTTAATAAATGCTTTTCTTAATTCACTCAGCCAATCAGTCCCTTGAGATGAGAGGGGATTCATTTCATTTAGGAATGGGGGAGGAGTTGTTTGTTAAGTTTGATGTATTGATTTTGTGAGACTCTAGGGTGATTCTATGGTGTATATTGTTTCTTATCCTCCTAAATGCTTCATGGAAGGGGTGCAGGGGGGGGGAGGGCGGGCATTTGGGAGAGGCAGAAACCAGAAAAAAATTCAAGATCTCAGGAAAATACACAACACCCAGCTCAGTCAATGCAGAGAGCAGCACACGGCAAAAATTGAACTTTCCCTGCCTCACAGTGGTCTTTGAAAGCATTCAATTATCTGTCTGTACCTATAGAAAATGTTAGGGATTGCTTCCAGAAGCCTTTAAAAGGTTCTACACATAATACGTGTGCACATGCACTCTCAGTGGCAGACAGAAAACAACAACAATCTATTCATTTACCTTTGAAAAAGCCAAAAAAGTATAAATTCTGCCCAGAAATCAATCTCTCTCTCTCTCTCTCTCTCTCTCTCTCTCTCTCTCTCTCTTTCTCTCTCTTTCTCTCTCTCTCTCTCTCCCTCTCCCTCTCCCTCCCTCCCTTTATTTTCCTCTCTTCCTCCTAATCCCCTCCCCAACCACTCACCCTCTGTCTCTTTCACAAAGAGGGAAAAGCAGATGAAGATGGTGAAATTAATGGACAGAATCTCAGCTGGCCTTATTCCGATGGAAACACCAGCTTTACTCAGGAAAGGTGGGGGAGCTCTTGGAACTAGGCCTCCAAGGGGCTCCAGGGATGCTCTGACTGGGTCCTTCTCCTTCCTTCTGTCTCTGATTCTTCACTTAACCCCACCCTACCCCCAAGCTTTAGGGACACCTGAATGTTAGTTGGGAGGTATGCGTGATCTCAACAAGATATAATCTTCCACAGGGGGGTCAGTTTATAGGACCATGGACTTAGAATTAAAATTTAGAGGTCTTCTAGACTAACTTCCTCATTTTATGATTAGGAAACTGAAGACCACTCATCCAACGTCAGTCGGTCAGTCAGTAAGCATTTATTAGGTACTGGCTATGTGTTGGAGCCCTGAGAATACCAAGAAAACCGGAAAGATAGTCTCAGCCCTCAAGGAGCTTATATTCGAATGGGGGAAATACTATCCATAAAAGAGCCCTGAAAAGGGGGAGCTGTTGTTTGTCCTTCCTTCTTGAAGAGGACCATAATATCCGGCAGGTTAGAGAATGGTAAACAAAGTCCTGTGGAGAGGAGTCAACAGAACTCATCACCCAGATATTATGTGACTAAACAAGAATTCAAACCCAGATATATTAATAGCTTTAGAGTAACTATCAGAGATAGAAAGGGGAGCCAGAAAGCAATGAGGGGAAGCTCTTTCCAAAATGTACACAACACCGCAGCATATTACGGGGCATTTCCCCTTTTTGATCAAGCATCTCTGGAAAGTTTTGGGGTTTTTTTGTTGTTTTTTCTGAAACTTTTCCTCTCCCAACTCTGGTACTGGCCTGCATCCCCACCACTATTTTATCCTAGAACTTCCCAAAACTCTGGGATATACTGAAACATCCAGTTATCCTACAGACTTTTCAACCTGCAATATGCCTGAGTAAGGCCCATCCCCTTCTCTCACTGGTGACTTTCTCCTATAGCTTTTTGGACTTTGTGGAGTTGCTCAGGCTGGCCTTTATACCCAGGCCATCCTTGTTCCTGGCTTCCAGACTGGAAAACCGTGTTCCTCATGCCCACCCACCCTCACCCCACCACTCTCACATTCAGCTTTTCCGCTCCCGTTAGTGTCCCATTTTCCCACATTAGAATGTAAGCTCTTGAGGGCAGGGCCAGTCTTTTTCCTTTTATTTGTATCTCCAGTATTTAACACAGTTTCTAGAACACAGTGTTTAATAAATGTTTATTTTCTTCCTCCTCTGAGTAGTTACCTCAGTCTTACTCCATTTACTAGTAGTAATACTCAAATGCTCATTAACCATCATTGTATATAAAGTGTAAATGCTAAATCCTCTCTATTTGTCACTTTTGGATAACCTTTATTTACCTTCAGTTTATTCATCACATATTGTGCATCTGTTTGTTTAAATGCCAATGTGGTAAAATAGAAAGCTCTCTGAACTAAAGGCCAAAGGGGCCCAGAGAGTTGAAGTTACTAAGCCAGGGTCATTCAGGTAATAAGTAGTAGTGCAAGGACTTGAATCCAGATGCACTGATGGACACAGAAAACCTGGAGAGATAGAAAGGGGAATCTCTCATGCTTCCACACTCAGCTGAAATCCCTGAACCTTTCCAAGGCTCAGTTTCCTCTTCTGTCAGACAGGGATGATAACATCTCTAGTACTTTTCTCTTAGAGTTATTATGAGTGCCAAATAGAGATGAGATAGGTAAAATCCCTGAAATTGTTTTAAAAACTTAATGCAAGGGTTCTTAATCTGGGGTCCTTGGATTAATGCCCCCCCTCCCCTGTTCCAGCCCACCAAGGAGTCTATTGATAGATTTCAGAAGTTCTGTGAAATTAAATGAGAAAAAAAAATATATATATATATATCTTTATTTCAACATAACTGGTTTCCTTTGTAATCCTAAGTATTTTATTTTATTATATATTTTAAAATATTATTCTGAGAAGGGGTCTGTAAGCTTCACCAGACTCCCAAAGGGATCCATATCAAAAAAGGTTGAGAAACTGCTACCTTAATGCCTAAATCATGGACTGTTTTAACACAGACCTTACAACTAATTATAAAATCTTTGAGGGCAGAGCCTATATGAACTCAGTCTGTATGGTCCCCAACACAATGCCTTGAGAAGACAGGTAGCACTTGCAGATGGCATTTCTATTGTTTTTTCAGGCAGTGGTAGTAGAGATGATACTGGTGGTGATGATGATATGGCATGTGGCATGGCACTGAAGAAAGAGTCATGAATTAGGTGTCAAGTGTCCTGGGTTCTAATCCTAGCAATTCCATGAAATTGCTATGTGATCTTGGACAAATCCCTTTATCTCATTGGATCCCAGCTTCTTTGTCTATAAAATGAGAGTGGTTGGGATGGAGGACCTCAAAGAGTGTTCCAGCACTAACATCTTGTGATTGGATGAGGCTGAGGACCATGATGACATCATGATATCCCAAACCGAGCTCCTGACCTCAGAACTACCCTTTTGGATGGGAGGAACAGCTGCAACTGGATGGTTAAGCCAAGAGAGTGGAGGTCTTCCATACTCCCTTTCTCAACATACAGGAAAGTTCTGGATCCAGGAAAATACTTTCTGGATTCTCTCCTATTAAAAAAAAAAATCTCTTGGAGATTTTTTAGGGATCCAATAAGCTTGACAGGATCAAAGTCTCTTCCTTTGGGCACAGGTCATTGCATCCTTCTGTAGCAGCAAGCACCCCAAGCGTCCCCAGGGTTTGCTGCCAACACAGGTTCTTGGATCTGCTTTGTTAAAGGAAAGCAACTCAAAATGGGTTAACAAGCTTACTTTAATCAGTCAAATATATATCATTTACCTAGTTCAGGGGAAAAAGGTCAGCACCCCAAACTTCATCAAGACAGAAACAGATCAAGTAGACAGATTTCCAAACTGTCCAACCATTACATCCATACCAAACAACATCTGGGTTTCAAAGCCGGGGGGCTCTGGACAATGGCTAGCCCAGAGTTTCATCAAATCACAGAACACTTCTCAAAGTGAGCCCCAAAACAAAGCCTCACATCAGGGCTTATATAGCCTTCTCCTGGCTCAGAGAATGTAACAACCTTATTGACTCACTGGCCAATCAAGAAGTATCTACTGAAAAACAAGCCTCCCACCCCAGGCTCCAGGTGCACTTTAGCCTAGGGGCAGGGAAGATCTTTACATTTACATTCCCATTACACCTTCCGAATTTGAAAATGTTCATCATAGGATCCAACCAGAGCTGGAAGGGAATATGGTACTTTACCCAGCAACTGAGTAATGTTGGTCAACACATGAGGTTGATTTGAATGGGGATTCTTATGGCCCATGATCTATAGGATTATATATTTAGAGCTGGAAGAAGCATTAGAGGTCACTGAGACCAATCTTCTTATTTTATAGGTACAGAGATGAAATGACTAGCCCAAGGTCCATGGTCCATGGGTACAAAGTGGCAGAACTGAGATTTGAACCCAGGTTTTCTGATTTCAAATCAATCAACAAGCATTTATTAAGTGCCTACAAGCACTATGGTACAGTAGAGAAACAAATTCAATGAACAAAGCAATTCTTATTGCAAGCAGCGTGTATTGTAAAAGGGGAGAAAATATAAGAATGAATAGATGATGGATGAATGAACAAAAACATTTATTAAGTGCCTACTATATGCCAGACACTGTGCTAAATACTAGGAATATAAGTGCAAAGACCGAGACAATTCCCTTTCTTAAAGAACTTGTATTCTGATTGGGGACATAATGACATACGAAAATGTGTACATCATAGATTATTCCAAATAAAAATAAATATAAAGTAATTAGGCACAAAGTAGTTTGGGTCAGGAAAGGCAGTCTTAAAGGAAGAGAGAGACAAGAAGGGAATGGTAGAAGCCTAGAGGATGACCAGTACAAAGACACAGAAATGGAGATAGAATGATTGGTACAAGGATCAGAAAGAAACCTAGTTTGTCTGAATCACAAAATAAAGGAGAGGAACAATGTCTGATGAGGCTAAAAAGATTGGTCAGGGCCAGGGTGCAAGTGCTTGAAAAGCTGAAGAGAAATGTTTATATTTTATCCCAAAGGAAATAAGATATTCCTAAAGTTTACTGAGTAGAGAAAATCAGGGTTAGATTTGTGTAGCAGCAAGCACCCTAGCACAGGATGGCTGCTAGCACAGGTTCTTAGATCTGCTTTTCTAAAGGAAAGCAACTCAAAATGGGTTAACAATCTTACTTTAATTAATCAGACATATAGTTTACCTAGTTCAGGGGGAAAAGTCAGCACCCTGAACTTCAGAGAATACAAACATAAGTTACAACAGAAAATAAACACAATTTAGCAGACAGAGCTTCCAGCTGTCTGACCATTACATCCATACCTAGTTAGTTACCAGAGAGGGAAGCACTGGGTTTTCAAAGTTGGGAGGGCTCAACAAGTGCCCAGAGTCTTATCTGAACAAACCACACAACTCTTCCGAAAGTGAGCCCCAAAGCAAAACCTCATATCCGGGTATATACAGCCTTCTCCTGCATCAGAGAGTGTCACAACCCTCTTGACCCACTGCCCAATCACAAAGTAACAGAGTGTGGGCATTCCTGAAAACCAAGCCTCCCGCCACAGGCTCCATGTGACCACATTCAGCCCATTAGGGGGCAGAGTATATTTTCAAATCAGGGAAGGTTCTCAGATTCTCTTAAGCCTATCAAGTGGCCAAGGGGCAGGGAAGATTTTCAGATTCCCATTCCCATTACATTTTGAGCTTAGAAAATTACCTTTATACCAGTGTGTAGGACAGACTGAAGTGATGAGAGACTTGGGGCAGGAAGTGTGAGCACAATCAAGGTGGGATTTTTGTTGTTTTCTTTTTGGAGTTCAGTTTGCCAGTCTCAGCCTAAATTATAAACATCTGAAGGATTAGTTGCCTTTGAACCCTAAAAATTCACAGCTATGCTGAGTCACATAGATTTCGGGCCTTCTGGCTCTGAGTCAATCAGGAGCCGAGTCTTTGTTATATAATCTGGGAGACTGGCATTTTGCTTTGGAGGTTCACTCAAGAGAAGGATCTTTTGTTTTCCTGGTCAAGATTCTGCTTTGCCCAGACAGTTGGAGTCCTGTCTGTTGATCTTTATGCTAATTTCTCTGCTTGTATTTTCTCCACATTCAGGGTGCTGTCCTTTCCCCTGAACTAGTGAGTGAAATTAAAAGTAGGATAGTTAACCCTTTTTCGAGCAGTCTTTCCTTTAAAAGCAGATCGAAGAGCCTGTGCTAGCAGACCATCATGGGTGTGCTAGGGTGCTTGCTAATACAGGGAGGCCAATCAGAAAGTTACTCTAATAATACAGGTAACAGGAGATAAGGGCCTGGCTGGACAAAGGTGGTAACTATGTGAGTGGAGATGAATCAGATACGAGAGATATTGTAGAGGTAAGAAACTTTTTATTGGCTGTACCACAAGAGATAATACAGGGTAACGGATAGAGAACTGACCTTGAAAACAGAAAATGGTGCAGTGGATATAGTGCCTAGCCTAGAGTTAGGAAAACTTATCTTCCTGATAAACTTTCTAGCTATGTGACCCTGGGCAAGTCACTTAACCTTGTTTGCCTCAGTTTCCTCACCAGTAAAATGAAATGGAGAAGGAAATGGCAAACCTCTCCAGTATCTTAGCTAAGAAAACCCCAAAAGGGATCCTAGAGTGAGATGTTATTGAAAACAACTGAACAATAACAAGTACTTGCGTCTGATACATACTGGATATGTGATGGTGAATTAGACACTTAATGTCTCAATGTCTCAGGCAACTCTCTGAGACTCTAACTTACACACAAGTTGCCAACTTGTATCAATGGAGATAAGGAGCTTCCCATAGGAATGAAATCACAGGTGCAGATGAAATAATAATCATAAAGACAATAATAATGACACAGGCTAGTCTGGAGATGAGCAGTTTCCCCAGAGCAGATTAATGCCCCAGAGATCATTACCTGGGGGGTATCAGTAACCTTGTGAGCTTGATGTAAACTAATTCCATTCACTCCAGGTTTGTCAAGGAATCTGGGGAAGATGATCATAATCAGATCTCCTCCAACCTAGAAACATGAAAGAGGGCCAGGGATGAAAAGCCTCTGAAATTACTAAGAATCATGATAATCCCTACACTTACATAGTGCTTTCAGATTTCTCAGTCACTTTCACGTACATCACTGAATTCTCAAAATAACCCTGAGAGGTAGGTAGGAAAGGTAATATTATCTCTATATAACATGAGGAAACTGAGGCAAAGGGGGGAGGGAAGTTTAATTCACTCTCCCAACTGCTTTGAGAAATAGTTTTATGTGTTATGAAAAAAGCCTTAGACAGCAAATCCAGAGACCTGGGTTCTAGGTTTAGCTTTGCCACTAACTCCCTGTGTGATTAAAGGCAAGCCACTTACCCTCTCTGAACCCATTTGCTCATACATAAAATAATAGGGTTGAACTAGACAGAAGGCCCTTAACCTTTGTTTGTGTCATGAATTTCCTTGGCAATCCACTATGGTCCCTTTCTAAATTATAGGTTTTTAAATGCATAAAATAAAACACACAAAATTGCAAAGGAAACCAAATATATCTAAATACAATTCCTGTAAACAGGAAGACTGTGATTGTGTGCTATCTAGAGAACATATCTAATAACTAAGGCAATTTCAAGGTGATATAGAATAAAAACAGTATTTCAAGCTACCTGAAACAACTGTACTGTGACAGGAAATATCTGTGATTTCTATTAGTGACCAAGTCAGATGTGCTGCTAATAATATTGTTTGTTGCTGATATTCAAATGGAAGGAAAATTCTAAACTATGTTTAGAGGTTGGTGAAAATAAAGATATTATTTTCCCCCATCTAAATTCACAGATGTCTTGAAATTTATTCATGGACCCCAGATTAAGGACCCCTGAACTAGAGACCCCTGAGATCCTTTCCAGCTCTAATATTCTATAGATCTAAGTTTATACTAAAACTGAAGAGCAGAACTTCAGATAGAAGCCCAATCTCCTGACCCCTTAGTTCAGTGTATTTTCTACTATTTCACATTGCCTTGCTACCATCCTCTTGGGAAATTTGGGGTGAGGTCATGGTAGGGAGAAAGAAGGCTCAGTTTCTTCCTAACCCATTTGCTCCCCCATAGTTCTAGCATCTGGTCACCCCTCAGTCCTGACCTCTTACAGCTTTGCTGACCCTTGGGTCCCCAGCTTTAAGCCTGTACAGATTGAGGGTAAACGAGAGAATGGCTTTCCCACAACGTTTGACTTGTCGGCCAATTTGAAGAGCATTTTCTTGGCCAGAGCTCTAATCCCAATGCTTGAGTAATACCCTAGTGCCACATCGATCGGGAGCCGGGAAATTCCGACCTGACCGCAGCACATTGTAATGGCCTCTGCTCTGGTGACCTTCTCCCTGTCAGAAAATACATCTTTTCTGCAAGTCCGGTCTGCAAACATCACCCGCAGCCAGCTTAGCCGAGACAAAGGGCTTTGAAATGGCCCAGATAATGCATCGAGGGGGAAACTGTTTTCCAAGAGTGTAATTCGACCACTATTAACCTGCAGCTGCTGGGATGGCCCTACTTTGATTCCCTTCTCCAGCCAAGGCCACTGTTGCAGGCTCCTGTCGAGTAACTCAGACACACAATGCATGGCAGGGGACAGAGAGCATTAGCTCACCATGTTACCTGAATGCTGATGACCCCAAGGCAGGCTGGTAGGACAACAAGCCTGAACAGGAACCAGTTTTCATGTTCTTTGGGACTATGAGAGGGGAACACATCCAGAATTAGTTCAAGTTCTTTTAGAAGGGATGAGGAATACCCTATCCACATAGGATCAAACAGGGGTGTAGGATTTAAACAGAAGTATAACTGGGGAGGAGTGACTAAGGCTTTGTCCCAAGGTGCTAAAATTTGGAGAGTATCAATAATATCTTCCTGGGATTTGCTTCCTAACTACAAGCACTACAAGTAAATTCCTTTTCCTCCTCCTGCTCCTCCTCTTCCTCCTCCTCTCCTGTCACTTTGTTCCAAGTACAAAAAAAAAATCTAGTCACATTCCTGTGTTTAGCACAATCTTTTAGATTTTACTCCTGCCTGTTAATGATTCTTTGTCTTTGTCTGAGTGGCCACCAGGGCAGAACAAGGACTCTAAGTGAAATCCAGTATGAATTATTGTCCCTAAAATTAATTGTAGTATGAAGTATGTATGTATAAGGGAGCTCCACCCCCTTAGCAATTCTGCCTCTCTCCATTACTATTTTCTTTTCCCACATTTTCCTAACATCTTGCATCTATATTTCATGCAATACCCATTAATCTTTCAACTCGAAAATGTATATAGTAACAACATCTACCTCCCAGGGTTGTTATGAGGATCAAATGAGATAATATTTGCAAAGAACATTTAGTACAGTACCTTGCACATAATAGGTACTATATAAATGCTTATTTCCCCTTGCCATTGCCCTTCCTCTTCCCCTTCCCAACAAGTCTATTCAACCATAACCTTGCTTTTAAAAATCAGACCTGTGATTTCATCAGTATAGGGAACTCCAAGTGAGAAAGGCCCATTATTACTAAAGCAGATTCACATCTGTTCAGCAACTAAGTCTTAAAAAATGGGCTGGGACAATGAAGGTTGAGTGACTTTCCGCAGAACTGTTGCTTCAAGGGTCACCTAATTGGTCTTTCTGCCTTAAGTCTCTCACTGTGACTTTCCATTCTACAGGCTTCTGACTAAGTTAGCTTTCCTTAAAAGCAGATCTGATTATGTGACTAACCAGTAAGTGTCAGAAGCAAGGCTTGAACCTGACACTGAAGCCAGCTCTCTGCTCACTCTACCACAGTGCCTCTCAGGGTCAGATGATTACTGAATACTCAGCATGCACTCAAGCCCAAGAAAATCCCACCAGATAGGAAGGATAACATGCAGAAATCAAAAGTATTCTCACCTCCCAAAGTCAATGTTTTCTAGTCTCCCATTCCCATGGAACTTTAGGCATTGGTTAATCTCATCCCTCAGATCACTTTTGGGCAGGAGTCTTTTCGAGAATATCATATGTAACATTTGCAGAATGGCATAGAAACTTGATGAAAACTATGGACCATTAGCCTAGTTGTTTGGTCTCCATGATCCACTTTCCACCCCCAGACAGCCTCCATTGATTTTTCCTACACAATTGGTCAATTATATTGATACTGTGTGTGGACAGATGTAGTCTTACATGAATCTCCTCATGAAGGAGAAAAAATCTGAGCCAGACCTTCCTCCTTTTCTGTGAGATTGGTACCATACCTCCATGTTCTGCTCTGCCCTGATCATCAGTTTACTTTGAGGATGCTTACATTTGTTTCTATGCTCTGGATACCCAAATGCTTCCCATTTACATCAGCCTCAAGGGTTACAGACAAGAGCAAAGGTCAAAAAAGATAGCCTAGCCTATGAATTCTTGAGGACAGAAGGGGCCTAATTTTTTTTTTAAACAGCCATATGAAAAACAGTACATTTTTCTTTAAATTCATCATCATAGTAAATTCCTTTCTTCCCGCCACTCTGCTTGGCACTGGAGGTTGGGTCGGCATGACATAACAATGTAGCAAGACAACATAATTTAAAGGAGCCCCATGGCTTTTACATTTGAGGCCCACTGTTTCCCCGCATTTGAGCCAATGTGCAGAGAACAGCTGGGAGATTAGGTACTAACAAAAAGGAAATGATTTGAAATATCCATGCAACACTCCCTGCAAATAAGAGAGATACAACTTGGCAAGCTTCATCCTTCCTTCCCACCCCCCGCCAACCCTGTTGAAATGTGTCTCCATACGGGGTTGTCTCTAGAAGCTGCTTGGAGATGTTTACAGCTCTCTCACTCTTGGCTTCCTTGAACATTTAAGTGATAAAGGTTTTGCTTTGTTGTACCAAGTGAAATCACAGACCTGGATGTTTTACTTGTCTGCCTAAGAAATATAGCAAATATTGTATCAGGATGAGCCTTGGCTCCCACCATTTACCTTGCCTGTCATTACACTTGCTGGGTGGGAAAAGATGGAAAGGGTACTTCTAGAATCATAGATTCAAAGCATCAAAAAACCATCAGCACCCTCCCTAAAGAGATCATCTGGTACAGACCCCATCTCTTTTTGACAGTTGTCTTTGAATAATCCAAGACAGAGTTCTGAGCACTCTTTGGAATCTTTCCAGAGATTGAGGGGCCAGAGTAGCCCATCCCAGTGTTTAGAACCTTGATACTATGCATTTCCTTCCTTATATCAACCAAATTATCTGTTGTTATTCAGTTGTTTTTCAGTTGTGTCTGACCCTTTGTGACTCCATTTGGAACTTTCTTGGCAAAGATACTGGAGTGGTTTGCCATTTCCTTCTCCATCTCATTTTACAGGTAAGGAAACTGAGGCAAACAAGCCTAAGTGACTTGCCCAGAATCACACAGCTATGAAATGTCTGAGGTCAAGTTTGAATGGAGGAAAATGAGTATTCCTGACTCCAGACCTGGCACTCTATTTATCCCCTGTGCCACGGAGTGGCCCCAATCAAATTGCATCCTACTCTAATTTTATGCTTTCCAAGTCTTCTGTGGACACAGAGAACACTTGTCCAGCAGTTTTCTCTTTAAAAAAGCAAAATCTTGGGTGTCCTTGAAGACAAGAGGTAGAATGAAGTAAAACAACCATTGGCTAGGGGCCAAATATGATGAATTTTTGTTGTGTGTTTTCCACTTCCTAGCTAAGTGACCTTAGACAAGTTCCTTCACTTCTCAGTCAAAGTATAAGTATTTGGGATAGATGATCTCTGAGATGTCTTTCAGCTCTAAAACTACTATTTTTGATAGGACCTGTGATTTACTGGTATAGGGAACTCCTGATAAGTGAACTTCCTCTATCAAATCAAATCAGCACCTACTCAGTTACTTATAGCCTTAATGCTATTTGTGCAGGGCCACCCAGCAGTGGATGATGGAGGTGGAACCAGAATCCAGATCTTCCTGATTTCAAAGCCAGCTCTCAGTTCACAATTTCACAATGCCTCTTATTCTACAAGAAAGTAATTAAATCATTCCTTAGGCTTCCAGGAGTCCAATGGCTTTCTCCATTAGACATCGTCCCTCCTAAAAACCCAACTTTGATAAAGATGTAAGTGGGAACAGGAAGCCCCTTGTCCCTAGCCCCAGGGTTGCTCGGGGCCTCAACCCACAACTCTTTTCAGTCTTACAAATAAGCTGTCTCCCACTCCCCTAAGGCAAGTACCAATTATCTGCCAGATAAGTGATAAAGATGTAGATGCCAATGACTTTACCATTTGTAGAGATAGAGATGGAGCCTGGGAAAATCCTATCTGTGGCCTAGTCATAATAGTCTATTTCCTATTTAAAAGACAAAATTACATAGTAACTAAGCAGCCTCTGTGTTCAATATTCATCACAAAGTCCCTGGTAATGAAAGGAAATTTACCAACCTAAATGGTGATGCACAAAACACATGGTTTTATTTTATTATTATTTTTTTGTAACAACAATTTTTTTTTCATTTTTTTCTCTTTTTTATTTTTTAGTTTACATCATTCATTTCCAAAAGATTTTGAATTACAAATGTTCTCCCCAATTTTCCCTACCCACCACCCCAAAACAGCGTTCCCACTGAATATCCCCTCCACCAATCTGCTCTCTCCCATATCTTCTTCCATTCCACCTTCAACTTTCCAGTAGGGCATGGTGGATCTCTATGCCCCAGTGCCTGTATATCTCATTTCCCAGTTACATGTAAAATATTAATAATAATATGTATGTATGCATATATGTATATATTTTAAACATTTGATTTTAAAACTTTGGATTCCAGATTCTTTCCCTTCCTCCTTTGTCACCCACCTTCACTGGGAAGATAAGCAATTCAATATAGGTTGTAAATGAGTAGCTATGCAAAACATTTCCATAGAGGATATATTGTAGAAGACAGACTATATTTTCATCTATTCTATCCCACCCCCCACTTGTTCTATTCTCTACTTTGATCCTTTCCCTTTTCAAAAGTGGGTGCTATCCCCCCTCTCTTCCGCTTCTCCTCTACTCTCCGATAGGGTGAGGTACCCTATTTACTGTGTATGTCATTCTCTCCCTAAGCCAAATTCAATGAGAATAAGGTTGACTCATTTCCTTTTGCCTTCCTGTTCTTCCCCTCCATTGTAACAATTTTCCCTTGCCTCTTCTATGTGAGATAATTTACCCCATTCTGTCTCCCCCCATCTCCTCTCATATTCCTCTCTCACCTCTAATTTCACTTTTTAAGTATCATTCCCTTACTATTAAATTGGTCCTGTGCCCTCTATCTACGTATACTTGTAGACACATATACAGACACTCACATATGTATTCATATACCCATATACGCTTATATATAGGTATGTATACATACACACACACACACACACACACACATATATATACATTTCTATTCCCTTCAACTATTCTCATACTGAGAAAAGTTTCATAAGTTACAATTATCATTTTTCCATGTAGGAATATAAGTAGTTCAACTTTGATAAGTTCCTTATGATTTCTTTTCCCTGTTTATCTTCTCAAGCTTCTCTTGCTTCTTGTATCTGAATGTCAAATTTTCTATTCAACTCTGGTTTTTTCATCAAGAATGCTTGAAAATCCTCTATTCCACTGAATAATCATATTTTCCCCTGGAACATGATACTCAGTTTTGCTGGGTAGGTGATTCTTGGTTTTAATCCCAGCTCCTTTGACCCCCCAGAATATCATATTCCAAGCCCTTCAATCCCTCAATGTAGAAGCTGCCAGGTTCTGAGTTATTCTGATTGTGTTTCCACAATATTCAAATTGTTTCTTCCTGGCTGCTTGTAATATTTTCTCCTTGATCTGGGAACTCCAGAACCTGGCTACATGTAATAGTAATGGAATTTAAAGATTCCCCTGTATTGGCTTGGATTTTGGATTTATTGTGTTAAAACCCAGAGCTTGTGAATCCCACTTGTGGGATGGAATTGTTGATGTGAAAAGACAGTGCTGAACTGGGAGGAGCTGGTGACATAAATTTAGAGAGACACAAGCAAAGAGAGAGGCAGAAAAAACTTTTTGGAAGCAGCATCTTGGAGGCAGAGAGAGACTAAGAGGATTGCTGAGGGCCAGTTTGAATTGCCCAGGACTTTTGAGAGCTGCCACGCAGAGCTGCCAAGGACTGAGGAGACATGGCTGTTATGCTGGGACTTTGTCTGTCTGTTTTGATGTTGTTTTGCCAGATTTGTCCAATGGTGAAAGACAGTCCTGTTGATGCAGAGGTCCTGGAGCCTTGCTGTTGGTTCAGAGCTCCTGGGACTGTTCTGCAGATGGAGAGTGAATTCTGTCCACTGGTGAAGGACAGTGCTGTTGGTTCAGAAGCCCTGAAAAAGGATTTTCTTGTTTACAGAAATCCTGGAAGAGGGTTTTGCTAATATTTTCAGGGGTCCTAGGACTGTTCTGCAGACAGAGAATGAATTAATGAAGACACTGGCAATATATCTTGTGGCCTTGCTAAGCTTTGTCTCCCCAGGAACAAAGATTGCTGAGAATTTGCCTTGGGTCAAGATGAAAAAAAGACCTCCATTTGGGTATTAAATGCTGTGCTTAAGCTTGTTGTAATTCTGGGGTAGATTCAATTGTGATCCAAGGGTGGGGAACTTTTGACTTTTTTTTGTGCTCTGTGATTGAACAAATGAATGTACTTTACTTATGATTGGAAACTAATCTCCATTTGAGAAGAGGGGCTTTGTGATGGACTAAATGAATGTACAGCCTAGGGGTGGAGTAGTATTTAGAAGAGGGACTTTGTGATTGATTAAATGAATGTAATGTCCAGGGGTGGCATAGTAATTGATTGAATTACACTTGGTAAATGCTATATTTTGAATGATGCTATATTTTGATTTTCTCTGTTCTTAATTTTTCACTGAATAAAATGGAGAGCACCTATGCTGGTATTTTGAACCTTGGGAAGTTGCCTTTGCTTGGCATTACACTATAATATTCCTAGCAGTTTTCTTTTTGGGATCTTTTTGAGGAGGTGATTGGTGGACTCTTTCAACCTCTATTTTGCCCTCTAGTTCTAAAATATCAGGGCAATTTTCCTTGAGGATTTCTTGAAGGATGATTTCTAGGTTCTTTTTTTGATCATGGCTTTCAGGTAGTCCAATAATTTTTAAATTGTCTCTTCTGGATCTATTTTCCAGGTAAGTGGTTTTCCCAGTGAGATATTTCACATTGCCTTCTATTTTTTCATATATTTGGATCTGTTTAATAGCACCTTGATTTCTCATAAAGTCACTAACTTCCATTTGCTCCAATCTAATTCTGAAGGGATAATTCTCTTCAGTGAGCTTTTGAGATTCCTATTCCATCTGGCAAATTTGGATTTAGCATTATTATAAAATGACTTAGCATTCTTCTCCTCATTGCATTTTTGAGCTTCTTTTGCCATCTGAGTTAATCTATTTTTTAAGGTGTTATTTCCTTCAGTCAGGTTGTTGACTCTCATTTCATAATTTTCTTGCATTGTTCTTATTTCTCTTTCCAATTTTTCCTCCACTTCTTTTATTTGATTTTCAAAATCCTTTCTAAGCTCCTCTGTGGCCTGTAACCAGCTCATATTTTTCTTGGAAGCTTTTGGTGCAGGACTTCTGACTTTGCTGTCTTCCTCCTGTTCCATGCTTTGATCCTTTTTTGTCCCCCAAAAAGGAGTGTAAAGTTGGATTGCTCTGTTTGCTTCACTTCCTTTGTCTGCTCATGTTGCCACTCAATTACTTGACCCCTGGGCTTTTTGCCACAGTAGGACTCTGCCACCAGAAACAGGAGCTTTATCCCAAACACTGGGGTTTTCTCAGCTGCCGAAGGTATTAGTTGTGTGCCTTCTCTGAGGTCTCCACAGACTCTGGCAAGCTGGTCACACACCCCAGGACCTCCACCCTAGACCACAATCCAGATCCAAGCAGGTTAAAGCAAAAGCGATTACCCCTCATACTGGTGCTTGGTCCCCTTACACTCTGCGGGCCAGGAGCTGAAGCTGCCATGTGGGGGCGGCTGCACAGCCACATCTCTCCCGGGGGCAAAGGTCAAATTGCACTCTAAATTCCAAGGTCCCAAAGTCCACACTGACCTCTCACTTTGTTCTTGGCATCTATGGGTTGATAATTTTGGAAACCACCACAGCTACTGATGATCAAAGTCCCTCCAGCCAGCAGCTGGTCAGGCCGTCCTGGGGCTAAGACCACCGGCTGGAGTGGATCTGCGGTCAGTTCCCAGAGCACTGTAGTGCTGGCCAGCCAGGCTGTCCTCAGTGGGAGGTTAGCTTAGCTTCTCTGTGTCATTTTGTGGGTTCTGTAGCTCCAAAATTTGTCTAGGGTCATTTTTTTACATGAATTGGGGAGCTGCAAGGAAGTCCTATTTCTACTTCACCATCTTCAAAACTCATGGTTTTAGTAATTAGATCTGGGAGGGGGAAATCTAGTCCAAATTTGTGATGCTTGTATTGACAAGTGGGCTAGAACAATCTGACACAGACTTGAGTCTTCACTAGACTGAATCTCAGAGCCTTCATGGAGGCAAGATAGATCTTATATACAGGAAGATTGTGGAAGGGATCTAGGGGTGGTCTAGAGGATGGATTTGTGGAAGGTCTTGAGGAGGAGTCTAAGGAGGATTTTGAGGTCAGACTCCAGGAATGGGATTAAGGGTTGAAAATAGCTGAAGGCTATCTGGAGATGACAGACAATGGAAGGCTAGGCTAATTCAGGGGTAACAGATTTGGGTATAGATATTTTGAATGGATCAAGGGTAGGAAGTAGCTGAACAATGGAGGGCTAGGTTAAGAGTAACTGAGATTTGGGCTTTGTGATAATGAACTGCTTATGGCCTCAGGCAAATGCCTCATTAAGTGGGAAGATTCAAGGAGAGCTCAAGAGGGTTCTCAGAGCTATAACCCATCAGATGCAGTGCTGGACCTGTAGTCAGGAAGACTTCGAGAAGAGTTCAAATACAGCCTCAGAAACTTACTAGTTGTGTGGTCCTGAGCAAGTCACCTAACCTCTGTTTGCCTTAATCCAGGGAAGAAGGAAATGGCAAACCACTCCAGTATTTTTGCCAAGAAAACCCCGTGGACAAGTATTGGCTTGCTCTGGTCCACAGAGTCACAAAGAATTGGACACGATTGAAGGATTACCTGAGTCCAAGGCCATCACCTCTAGCTCCATACCACTTTCTTAAGAAAGCTCAAAATGTTTTTTTCTGTTGAACCCAGTTCACTTTTTAGGGTACTCTATGTGAAGTTCTTTACAAAATTTGCAAAGTTTCTTCCTCCACCCCCCCAATTTTAAAATTTAAGGATCTTATAAAGGTCTAGAGGGGAGATCAGGAGGGCCACCATGGTCAGTAGTCTTCACAGCTTCTGGGGGGAGAGGAATAAACTCCATTTATCAGAGACAGAAGTTAAATTCAAGTAGATAAAAAGACTTTCCATAGATCATACAAGGCAAAGGAAATACTGGGGTTAGCATCTTGATCTCTGCGTTCCTAGCATAGGGACCATTTCCATTAAACTTTTTTTTTCAATTCCTTTCCCACACCATTGGAGAAAACTGAAGAGGCATTGCGGACCTGACAATCTGACCTGTTGGAGTAACTGGACTGGGGAAGAAAAGGATGCCTCAATCAATAAATGAATCAACAAGCATTTATTTAGCCCTGCTATATGCCAGACACTGTGAAGAATGCAAAGGATCATGAGAAAAAACATGCATATGCAAAACAAATGCAAAGTAATTGAAGAGAGGATAAGGTACCAACTGCAGATGTGGTGTGCAGGAAAGGGCACATAGCGGAAAAAATGGTGTTTAGAGAAATTCTTAAAGGAAAAGAAAGATTAAACAAGGGAAAGTTGAGATGGGATGACATTCCAAGCACTGAAAATGGCCAGTAATAAGATACACAGATGGAAGATGGAATGGCATATGTAAGAAACAACCTTGAGGTACCATTTGGTTGGACTGTATAGTGTGTGAAGGAAGTAATGTATAATAAGGATGGAAAAGCAGGTCAGGGTTAGTTTGTTAAAGGCTTTAAATATCAAACAGAGGAATTTGTATTTGATCCTAAAGATGATAGAAAAATAGTTAATAGGTTCCTGCTCTAGCAAGAGTGTGAGAGGATTTTTTCTTCACTCACTAGAAATGTGGATATTCTCTTGAAAGAATGTTAGCTCCTTGAGGGCAGGGACTGTTTCACTTTTATCCTTGTAGCCCCCAAAATAGGACAGTGTCTGGCACCTAGGACAGGGACAGATAATAGGGTTTTGGCTTTATAGAGCCAAAGAGCTCCCAGCTGGGTAAATTCAGAAACTAGAAAGCAAAGGTAAAGGAGGGTTGAATAGCAAGAAACAGCCCTACAAGTAATGAGGTGATCCTTCACTGACCTATTGAAAGTGTCTGTCTATTATGATATGTGTGGAATTGTAACTTTTAGAGGACTTTGGGTGAGAACCTACATGTTGGTAGGGATATAACTCATTAGTCTGAACACTGGGGAAATAGGTAGAGTGAGCATTAGTCTGGGACAGATGTAAAGTCTTTAATTTTTGAATGGATGTAGTTGCTGTCAGTTCATTCCATCCTCAAAAATGTGGGGGACTAATGGTGCTTGGAAAGAAACACACTGATTTTAGAAGTAGTAGAGACCATAAGGAGAATCAGTTTTCACTAAGAAAGGGTTTGTTTGGTTTGGTTTGGTGAATAAAAAGACAAGAAAAATCATTCATGTACCTTCCTATAGAAGCAGCTTGGTGTCTGATCATATGTTAAATTCATTGGCTTGATTTATCATGTCTATGTTTTTTTTAATTTACCTATATTTCCTGTATTTTAATATCTCATCTTTTGTGCTTTTTTTAGATTTCTTTATGTGTTGTTTTTTCTAATTATCTAAATGCATATTCAGTTCATTAATCCTCTTCTTTTCTATTTTGTTAATATATGTTTATAGGGAAATAATATTTCCCCCTGAGACCTGCTTTAGCTGTCTTGCAGAAATTTTGGTATGTTCTTTTATAATTACCATTTTCTTTCATATAATTATTCATTGTTTCTATAATTTGTTCTTTGACCCTCATTATTTCAGCTTTTATCATTAAGTCTCCATTTGGTTCTATGTCTTTTGTTTGTGCTTCTTGAACTATATTTATGTGTGTGTGTGTGTATAAATATATGTGTGTGTGTGAATGTGCATGTGTACACATACATGCATATATACACCTAGTGTTATGGTCTGAAAAAGATACGCTTACTATTTCTACCTCTTTCAATATCTCTGTACCCTAATGCATAGGAAAGTTGCATATGGTGCTAAGAAGTATATATATTCTTTAGAAATTCCATTTTGAGGACACCATAAATCTTATAGCTCTAATTTTACCAGCAATTGTTTCACTTCTATGACTTTCCCTTTGCTTATATTTCTGTTAGACTTATCCCACATTGAGAAAGGAATGTTGAAATCTTTTGCCCTTTCTGTATTACTGCCATGTCTTCTTATAGTTCAATTAAGTTTTCCTTTATGAATTTAGATGTTAAGGCATTTGGAGTATGTAAATTTAATGTTGATATCAATTTGTTTTCTATCATTCTCTTCAACATAAGGTACTTTTATTGTTTATCTTATGTTGTTTTTGTTCTTGCTTTATCTGAGAGAATGATGGAACTAATAATGCTTTTTTAGATTCACTTAATTCATTCTAAAAGTTTTTCTAGCCCCTCATTTTTATTCCATATAAGTTTTTTTTTTTTGGTCTTAAATGTCTGTCTTGTAAGGAACAGTGTGGCTTTCCCCCCGTTATCTAATCTGTCGCTTTCATTTTATGGATTGTTTAATCTATCCAAATTTAAAGTTATGAAATTTAGCTTTACATTTTCCTCTATCTTTTTCTAATACTTTTCCCCCAAAGTGAGGATTTCCTTCCCCCCCCCCCAATATTGCTCTGTAAACACAGTATATTTTACCTTTGGTTATTTTAATTTAACCTACTTCAAGGCTACCCTATTCCCACCAAGTCTTTTCCCTCAATACT
Organism: Petaurus breviceps papuanus; assembly: GCF_028583685.1. NCBI lineage: Eukaryota > Metazoa > Chordata > Mammalia > Diprotodontia > Petauridae > Petaurus > Petaurus breviceps. The sequence continues at coordinate 1,990,745 of NW_027187419.1, forward strand.
CATCTACCTTCCCTAACTTATTGCAACTTTTCCTCATTTTGGAGTTTTACTTAACTTATTAGTTCCTTTTTCCTTTCTTCTTTTATCTAGCTATTTAATTCTTACCTTCTTTTTCCTCTCTCAAGTTGTCAAGTAAAATCTATCTCTCTTCAACATTTTAAAGGTTATTTTTAAAATTTAATTTTCTATAACTTTTTTAAAAAGCATTTTTAACTGGGAAAAATTGTAACAAGTATCTCTGATAGAATTTTTATTTCTCAGGTACATAGAGAATGGAGTCAAACTTATAAAAATACAAGTCATTCCCCATTTGATAAATGGTCAAAGGATATGAGCAGAAAATTTTCAGACAAAGAAATCAAAGCTATCTGTAGTCATATAAAATGCTTTAAATCAATACTCGTTAGAGAAATGGAAATTAAGACAACTCCATGGTATGACTTTATACCTGTTATATTGGCCAATATTGAAAACAAGAAATATGTTGGATGTTAGGGATGTGGAAAAACTGAGACACTAATGCATTGTTGGTGGAGTTGTGAACTGATCCAACCATCCTGGAGATCAATTTGGAATTATGCCCAGAGAGCTACCCTTTTATACAGCAATACCACTGTTGGTCTATATCTCAAAGACATACAAAAAAAGGAAAAAGGATCTATTTGTACAAAAATATTCATAGCTGCTCTTTTTGTGATGACTAAGAACTGGAAATTGAAAGGACACCCATCAACTGAGGAATGGGTTTGGAATCAGGAAAACTTGAGTTCAAATGTGACCTCAGACATTTAATTGCTGTGGGATCCTGCCAGGTCATTTAACCTCTGTTTACTTCAGTTGCCTCAACTAAAAATGGAGAAAATAGCAGTTCAAGGTTGTTGTGAAGATCAAATGAGTTAATATTTGTAAAGTACTTAGCACAGTGTCTGGCATATAGTAAGTATTATATAATGTTTGTTTCCCTCATATATATATATATATATATATATATATATATATATATATTTAATCTTCTTTAATCTCATTATTCCTCATGGAATTTAAACTTCCAAGGTAGCTATGTTGGGCTCCCTCTTATAAACAGTTTTTATAGTATAGTCTTACAAATCTTGCTCCTTGGCCCCCTTTTTCCATTGTGTCTTATTCTTAGAAATACCAAGGGATTGAGAGAATATTGCTCCTTGGTAGGAATTTCCCCATGTCCCTGACCTTTGCCCTCCTGTAGCAGAAAGCACCCTAGCATACCCAGGATGGCTGCTAGCACAGGTTTTTTGATCTGCTTTTCTAAAGGAAAGCAACTCAAAAAGAGTTAACAATTTTTACTTTAATCAAACATATTTCATTTACCTAGTTCAGGGGAAAAAGTCAGCACCCTGAACTTCAGAGAATACAAACAGAAATTATAAGCAGACAAAAAATACAGACAGAGAAAATAACAAAATTCAGCAGACCAACAGACAGGGCTTCCATCTATCTGACCATCACATACATACAGTTGGTCACCAGAGAGAGATGTACCAACAACTGGGTTTTCAAAGCTGGGAGGCTCAATGGCTGCCCAGAGTCTCATCTGGCCAAATTATACAACTCTTCCCAAAGTTATCCCCCAAAGCCCACCCCAAAGGCTTCTCTAGGGTCAGCGAACATCACAACCCTCATGACCCACTTGACTACAAAGTAACAAAAGTTGTGCCTTCCTGAAAAACAAGCCTCCCACCACAGTCTCTATGTGACCACATTCAATATTAGGGGGTAGAGTTAATTTTCAAATGAGGAAAGGTCCTCAAATTCACTTAGGTCTATCAAGGGACAGTGAGGATCTTCAAATTCCCACTACCACTACACCTCCTTATTTTTTTTCTGCATTCACCTTGAAATCTCCCTGGATCTATGCCTTCCAACTTTTTGGTGTCAGTTGTCCACCAGGAGTTCTGGTTCCCTGTTTCTCAAGGCAATATGAGTGGTCTATGTACCAAATTTCTGCAGATAATAAACCCTAATCCAAACCCATTGTAAGGTCTCATTATCTTTTATCAAATATCTCTCTTTTTCCATAGGAAGATTCATTAGTGTGCCCCCTTCTACCACTGAAACAAGATTTTCCCTTTTATTTCCTACTGTTTCACTCCCTTCCTATGCCTTTTGTAGGGTCTCTTCTTCCTGAGATACTGCAGGAGTTGTCTTTTTTCCCCCTTCATTGTTAGCCTTTGCCTAGATTAGGATACACCATATATTCCCCTCACTTCTTCCTCCCCTTCTGTCCTTTATCTACCTTCCTATTCCATTATTTAATCCCACAACAAAACAAAACAAAACATTAATTTACCTGTAGGTATGGTTTTGTGAAATTAATTCATGATGTTTCAGGTCTATTTCTCCACCATCACTTCTATTTGACTTCTACTTTCACCTTTGTCTCCTTGTGTGTTTTCAGAAGAAAATTTTCTATGGTATCTCTGTTGTTATTTTGTTATTGTTGTTGGTTGCTTTTTTTTGTTTACCTTACATGTATGTCTGTTATCTAAGATACTTTAAAAATAAATAATTTCTTCAGGTCTGGTTTTATTTCTAGGAATGCTTTGAATACCTCTTTTGATTGAATGTCTCTTTTTTTAATTAATATTTAAGCTACAGTTTATAGGGTATGTCATCTTGGCTTGTGTCTTAAACTCTTTTAATCTTCAGGATGTGTTATTCTATTCCCTCCTGTGGTTTCTAGTGGCTACAGAAAAATCCCATGTTATTTGAATTTACTTTCCTTTATACTTGAAGGCTTTTTTCATAATTTCTTGAAGAATTTGTTGTTTGTTATTGGAATTATTAAGTTTAACTAATATGTGTCTTGGAGTTTGCCACATAGTGTGGGGAAATCTGTGGATTCTTTTGATTGGCATTTTGCTTTTTTCGTGTGCAGAAGTTCTGGGCAACTTTCTTATATTAGTTCTTATAGTATGGTGTTCAGAGTTTTTTGATTCGTCATATTCTTCTGAGTAACCCATAATCCGTAAGTTACCTTTGTGCAACCTATCTTTGAGATCAAAATGTTTTCTTTGTTTAAAGATCATGTTTTCTTTTAATTTTATTGCTTTTTGATTCTCTTCTTCCAGATTGCCCTTCACTTCTATGTACTTGCATTTGCAACCAGTTATTCTGTCTTTTGTTTCTTTGGTGAGACTTGATACCATAAATTCAAAGTCTTTCTATCTTGCCAACTATTCCTGCTTTCATAATACTTATTTATCTTTTAAACCATAACATCCTGTTGTGGTTCCATGCTCTCTTCGAAATCCACACAACTATCTGCTTCATCAAGCATTGATTCATTTTCCTTTGTCTTGCAATATTTATTCATATATTTCTGGACTGTTTTAGCTGATCTGGAGGTCATATTCCCTTTTGTTACTAATATCATTCCTATTGGTCTATATGCTTATGCTCAAAGTCTTTAATTGAGTTTTCTTACCCTTAGATCTTTGACAATTTCAGTCTTTTTTTCCCCTTTATGTTCCCTTATCCCTTACTTTCTGGCTCCTTCTCCTTTGATAGTGGTTTTCCTGGGAGTTGGACCTCAAAGCTACCTCAGCTTCTTCCTGTACTGAACAGTTCACATTTCATAGACTTTCAGTGTCTTCCCCAAATGTCTTCTAAGTGGACAGAATTGACCCTACATGGAAGATGGGCCATTTTCCTCAGATTTAATGGAGTGCCACATAGTCACACACCATGTGTCCTTCCCCAATGCCCTCTGTTCTTCAGTTCTGAGCTCTGTTGCTGCACAGAGCCCTATCATACTGCTGTCTCAGCCTAAGCAATTTCTTGCCTTTTGGTTTTCTCAGGCCCTAGGAGGGATAGAACAGCTAGAAATGAGTTCTCTTGCAAGCTGGTTGGGCAGTAGGGAAAGGGATGCTGAGGGATGAAATTAGGGATTAGGGGTTAGTCTTCTCTACTGTTAGTTAATTGAATTGTTGTCTCTTTGGAGTTACTGGTATCTTAGACAATGAATAGAGCTAAACTTGCTTTATCTCTTTCATGCAATTCTTATTTTGGAGAGGTTTGAGAGGATGAGAGAATCCGAGAAAATACCCTTCAATTTGGTCACATGACTTAGCAGTCTAAATTTACACAACATTGGAAATTACTTTTATTTATTTTTTCTTTCTTTCCTACAAGGTCCAGTAAAATAGCAATATTTATTTATTTTTTAAAGCAGTTGGGGTTAAGTAACTTGTTCAAGGTTACACGGCCAGTTATTTCTGGGTGTGGTGCTAAGTATCTGAGCCCAGGTTCAATACCAGGTCATCCTAACTCTGGGGCTGATGCTCTTACTCGTTGTGCTACCTGGCTGCCCCAAAATTGCAATATTTAGAACAGATAGATGGGGAAAGGGAGGTCCAGAGAACTGAAGTAGGGTCACACCGGTAGTAAGTAGTAGAATCAAGATGTAAATGAGCTCAGATTGTCTGATTCCAAATCCAATGTCAGTTCCTCTATACCTGCTGCCACTCCTATTCCTTTTGCAGAAAAGAAAAAAACAATTATTACTTCATGTGAAATAAAGGAGAACAAAAGGGCAGTTAGGTGGCACAGTAGATATAGTACCCAGCCTGGAGTTAGGAAGACTCATCTTCCTGAGTTCAAATCTGGTCTCAGACCCTTACTAGCTGTGTGACCCTGGGTAAGTCACTTTACTCTGTTTACCACAGTTTCCTCATCTGTAAAATGACCTGGAGAAGGAAATGGCAAACCACTTTAGTATCTTTGCCAAGAAAACCCCATATGGGATCATGAAGAATCAGACATGACTGAAAATGACTGAACAACAATAACAGAAAGAGGAAACAGAGTCTGAGGCCAGGGGAATATGGGGCAATCAGGTAGCCCAGAGAGGAGACATGTTCTAGTGGCAGCAGAAGAAAGATGCTTCTATAACTCTAGCTCCTAGGGCTCAAGACAAGTACAGACATGATGATAATCTTTACTAACCCTATTACCTCTATGATCATATAGAAAATCATCTGGCATTTTAAACCCTTAACAAACTAGCCTCTTCCTGGCTTTCTAGTCTCCACATACTTTGTTCCCCCTACATACTCTGCAATCCAATGACACTGGCCTTTTTGCTGTACTCCATACACAATCTTTCTTCTCCCAACTTTTCCTTGTCTATACCTTATGCCTAGAAGACTCTACCTCCTAATCTTTGTCTCATGGCTTCCCTGTCTTCTTTCAAGACTCATCTCAAATACTGCCTTCTTCAGGATGCCTCTCCCTGAGTCTACACATGTGTGCGCTCGCACACGCACACACACATACCTGATGCTTTCTTTCTGAATTTATGCTCCACTCCCTGGTCCATTTACTTATTTATAACTTATATGTATGTAATCGCTTTCACGTTGATTCACCTTTTTGAATATATGTTTCTTGGGGGCAGTGATTGTATTTTCACTTCTTTGCACAGTGACTAGTATTATAGGTGTAGTAAGCACTTAATAACTGTTTGTTGACTGACTAACCTAAAAAATTAGGACATGCTACCTGAAAAAACCTCATTGGAGGCACATTTTGTTTTCTTGAAGTCAGAACCTTCCCACAAGAGCTGTTAACTATCACTCTAGTAAAAGGAGGAGGCATCTTAGGAAGGATAAGACCTAGCTTGAAGAACAATCTCCTTCCTGCTTAGGGCCCTTTCCTTAGAGCTCCATGTACAAGTCAAATTAAAACATCCACTCTCTCCTAGCTATGGAGATGCATAGGCCTAGGGCTTGTCACTGCTTTGGAAGAAGTGGGATGGATTATGGTGATCACAAAAGCAACAACTCACTTTTATTGCAGTGAAATTTAGCCCCTAGCTGCTCTCTGGGGACACACACACACACACACACACACACACACACATCGACTACTTGCACCTACCTGCTGTCCTTAGAGCCAGCCAAGAGGTGAGAGAGAGCAGATGTGATTAATGGGCCCACCCCAAGGGACATGCTGCATGGCAAGCAAACCTGCTGGTACCATGGAGCCAATTTCGGTAACAGGTTTAAGGGAGTCCTGAGATGGGAGAAAATGTAGCTGAATCAGCAATTCCAGCTTCTATCAAATCCAGGGAGAGTTTTGGGATTACTAGAGCAGGAGATTGCTGCCTCAACTCCAGGGGTAAGGGGATGGGGGAAGGAGGGGTGCAGAAGTTTTAACTCTTAAGTTTCTGAAGGTAGATGGGAGGGTAAAAACACCATTAGTGGGAACAAAACATCATTAGTGAGAAACTCACATGATTTATTGTGGGGCATAGAAAAAGCTTGCTCCTGTCCACCACTGGAAGGATTAAAATGACTTTTAAGGCTTGGTCAATCAGGATGATTGGAGGCCCAAGTTTAGGAAGACTTCCTACTGGTGACTTTTCAATAAAGCACCACCCCAAATCACAAAATCTCAAAGTTGTATAAGTCCTCCATCCCAACTCTCTACTTGAACAGGAATCTCCTGATATGGTCATCCAGTTTCTATTTGAAAACTAGTTATGGTAATTTACTGCCTCCCAAGGCAGTCCATTCCACTTTGGGGTAGCCCCCTCTTTCCTCCGTTCCCCCATCTTCTGCCCCTGTCTTTATACCTAGTTCTGCTTTCTGGTCCTAGGTGAAACAAATAGAATTCATTTTTCTTACAACAGTCCTTCAAATATTTGAACGTTGACCCTGTCTTTCTCTCTGCCTCCCTTGACCCCAGGTCTACACCAAGCTACATATAAGTAGTTCTTTTAGCTAATCATCATATATAGTGGTCTCAATGCTGCAGATTACATGAGAAGAAAGTCATCAAGGTGTTTAAGAATTGGAGGATACTCTTATCATTCTAGGTTGGGAGTGATGGATAGTAAGAGATGGGCAAGGTTAACCAACCTATCAAAGGTTTCATCAGTCAGTCTTTCAAAGGAGAAGTACTGACCTCAAAAGAATAATTTGGAAACCCCAAATCCAAGAATATTAAAGAACTAAAAGTAACATCTGCTTATAAAATACAGTCATTTCTCTCTGAACCCTGAAGGCACTGAGTAAATGGGGCTAAATAATGAGGAAGGAGAAAGATGTCAGTAAAGGGGTGGGGGGGAAGAAGACTATTAGAAGAAAGGGAAAATGCATTTGCTAAGCACTTACTGTATACTGGGCACTGTGTTAAGTACTTTACAAGTATCATCTCATTCAGTCCTAACAGCAACCCAGAGAGGTAAAGGGCTATTATGATCTTCATTTTATATTTGTGGAAACTGAGGTAAACAGAGTTTAAATTACTTTGTCCAGGGTCACACAGCTAATGTCTGGAGTTCCAGACTTCTGATCATGCTTCATCCATTGAACTACCTAAGTGCCAGGGATCTCAGGGCTTGAACCTCTCCTTCTTTTAAATCCTATGCATAAGGCAGGTGCAAAGTGGGTATTTGATGAATCTCTATTGAATCAATAACATTTGCTCACATCAATGTCCAAGGAAGATTACATGTTATCTGGCCACATAGTAGGTACTTAATAAATGTTGATTGATTGGCCTACATAGTGATCTAGCCATTTAGGGCAAATATTATTATCCTCATTTTACAAATGCAGAAACTAAGAGATTAAAGAGATATGACTTACCCAAGGTCACATATGTAATAAGTAGCCAAGCTCAAACCTGGATCTTGACTGCATTTTTTTTTTAACTCAACCTGTCAATTTAATAAGTGTGGGGGAATTCCTCAACCAATTCAGATCAGGAACTGTATTGGAGAGTTGCTGGGGTTAAGTACAGGACCATGGTCACACTGCCAGCATGTGTCAGTGGCAGAATATGAACTCAAGTCTTCCTGCCTCCTAGGTCAGCTCTCTAGTCACCATGACATGCTGCCTGTCTTCAGTGAGATTCTTTGCATTATACCACAGGACTCAATGCGATTTCTTTGCAGGCTTCATGGCAGTGGAGTTGCTGGGGAGGACTGCAATATGGAAGTCTCTAGGCACCGTGCCTGACCCAGCCCCAAGGTATGTACACTAAAGAGACATCTGGGAAGGAGACAAGTGCTGGCAGTCTCCATCTTCCTGTTACTCCCCTCACGTCTTAGGTTCTTCAGAACACTAGAGCAGCTCACAAGAAGGCTTTTCCTCCATGGATTCTTTTTAAGAGCACCCTCCTTTACCTGAGCCCAGGTCCTTTTGTGTCCCGGGCTTGTGGGGTGCTGGTTACAGCACAGAGGATGGGAATCCCCAACCCCTCTATTATAGAAGGAATACAATTCAGAGGCTGCTTGCTGCCCTCGATGGCCAGCTCCCTGATGGGGGCTGGAGGAGTTCCCCATGGACTCCCCCTGACAGCTGGGGAAGGCTGCTCTAATCCCCAGAAGGGAAGAAGGCAGGGCACAGCAAGGTAGCATCTGGCTCATGGTTGCTCCCCAGCCCCAGGCTAGACAGCAGCCCCAAAGGGTTGGCAGGCTTGGGGACAAGGGTTGGCAGCCTCAAGAAGATGCAGCCTGCTCAGGTTTCCCTGTTTCTTAACCGGAGACCCAGAACAATGCAAACAGGAGAACAATAGGGAGAGAGCAAAGCAAGCTCAGCCAGGGAGGGTATTGATCATGTTTAAAAAAGGAAACACACATTGAGGAATACAGAAAAACCTTACCAACGCACCAGCTGGCTTAACTAATTAGCGGGGGTGAGGCTGTGTCAGCCTCCCTCTCAGCGCTTGCTGGAAAACAGTATGCTCAACAAACTGAACATTCAGGAAGGAACAAAGAAAAAGCAACCACTGTCCACCCAGCATGCTGAATCCTGGGAAAGGTGGGACAGAGACCTTGGGGGCTGGCAGGAGAGGGACAGAGACCTTGGGAGCTGGCAGGAGAGGGACAGAGACCTTGGGGGCTGGCAGGAGAGGGAC